>NC_079502.1:67028509-67368647 GCF_030052815.1 Hevea brasiliensis | reverse complement strand
CCTTTTAAGCATGAATTCAAGTTAAGTTAGGTTAGAAATTGATGAAAAATGAAGTAAATATTCATACTTGGGTTTCATGGAATTTTGGTAAGCCTTATGGGAGTGAGAGTTTGAGGGTGTTGATGGATTTGAATGGTTTAGAAATGGTGTTTGATGTGTATACATCAATAAGAAATTGATTAGTATGCCTAATGTGATATGTGTTATGTAAATCTTGAATTGGAGCTAGGGTTTGATATAAAAATTAGGAGTTCAATGATATGTTGATAAATTGTTGATGTTGAGACCAATTATAGACTAATTAAAGTGCATGGAATGTGATTTGTGGATGGTAGTAGGGTGGAAAGGTGGTATTGGAAGTGTTGTTTTTGTGCAGGGAATTTTGGACATATGAGTCCAGTTTGTTTAAATGAACATAAGTAGAGCTAGACAGCTTCAATTGGTGTGAGGCCAATTGGAGATGAAATTTAAGACCTTACACCACATTTTTCATGAAGAAACCCTGCTCAGAAAACCAACCTAAGTTGCCCTAAAAATTGACCTAATCCAAGTAACACACAAGCTGTCCCTGGAAAATGACCAAATGAACATTATTTGTTCAAATGGTCATAACTCAGTGTAAAAATGCCCAATTGACCTGAATTTTATGTCAATGGAATGATTAGACAATTTAGAACAACTTTTATGGAGAACACAAACTCAAATTCTGAACCTAACCAATCAAATTGCTAATCCAAATTAGGACCCTAAATCTGGCAGAACCAAATTTGCCCAGAAAATCTGGGTAAGGATCAATCTGGACAGTTATGGTAAATTGACCATAACTTGAGCTACAAAACTCTAAATGGAGTGATTCAAAAGGAAATTAAAGAAGACACATAAAGGAACAACTTTGATGAAGAAAATTTTGCCAAATTTCTACTGTAACAATGACCAATGGAATAGTAAACTTAAGGCATGAAATCTGAAAATTTTGAATAACATAAAATAAGGTTTGAAATGGTATTGGCAATCAATGCCAACAAAAATAAAATGCAAAATGTGGTTATTGGTGAACTTAGGCTTAACAAATCTATTATGAATTAAAAAGTCAACTTTTGTGTAGGAATGGTTAAGTGAACAGTAACAACCAAAATTAATGGAGTGAATGGTACCCAACTTAAATAATTTAATGAATGTTTAAATTATGTAAATGTGTAGATGAGGTTTGTATTCTCATTACAAATAGAACTTAGGGGATATTGTTAATTTAATTTGAAATGTGATTTATAAATGACTATAAATGAAATATTAAAGGTATAAAGGATTTGCAAATAATATTTGAGACTTAGGTTCCTTTTATGAATACAAATGAAAATACTTGAATCTAGGTACATATAAATGAAAATGCTTGAACCTAGGTACCTGTAAATTGGTGTAATAAATTAGCTAAATGATAAATAGATAGTGAGGTTGATAAATAGTGAACTATATAAATGAAATTTATGAATATATGCATTAGATAAAAATGAAATTGGACATAGTATTTCCACTAGGGAATAAAATAAAAACCTATTAATACTTAATGGTACATGAGTGAAAATAAGAGGAATCATAAATTTTATGTAAGCAAAAATACTTCCTGAATTGCAAATGATAAGTTATATTCATTATGATTGATAATATATAATATGATTAGTGAATTGTGATTTTTGAATTTGAGTGACCCTAAAACATAGAAGAATGTTTTAAGTACAATGGTGCATGAAAACCATTGATGAGAATTGTGATCATATAAATGATCAAATGAATGTATAAATTATGGAATTTGTCATGAAATAATGAAGTCATAAAACATAATATATTAACATTTAATGGTACTATGTGCCCATGTATTGCCCAGACACGTGTGTCAGATTGGATAGATTAGCATGCCAATAGGGTATTGCTTTAGCAGTACTGCGTAAGGCTTTATGTCAGTATTCATAGCTTTATGCCTTCACTCATGGCTTTTATGCCCGATTACTTGTTATCATGGCTTTTAGCCATACTAATATGTTATCATGGCTTTTTAGCCATACTGACTGTATAAGTGATTGACGTACTGAGCCTACACGTCTCATGGTATGACGGCCCGAGACACTGTGGTGTCTAGTACCAACGACCCATTATCCAGTTTAGTCAACCTGTCATAGGTTACTTGGGCAGTAAAATAAATTAAGAATATTAGAAAATTAAAATTTTGGAAATTAAATAAATGAGTTAGAATGATCTGGAATAAATTAGATTAGCTCTAAGAAAATTATTTATTTGAAAGACCCGAAATGAACTAGATTAATATTAAAATTTATCTATTATGAAATAACTCTAAGAATTTTAATTATTATGAAATGATCTAAGATAACCGAGGAAATATTGAGAAAGTGATAAAAAGATTAGCAAAGAAATTATAACTTCAATAAACATTACAAATACATTTTTTCGCCAATAACATAAAGTTAAGGATAATATTCTTAGAATTTATGGGGATTGCATATTATTATTGTGAATTTAGAAATTAAGCGCTTCTGAAGAGGAATAAATTAGAACAAAAGATAGTTGGTACTAGAAGTATTATATTAAATTAGATTAAATTCTAGAGTATCCAAATTATGATCCATTTCTTTCTTTATTTGTATATATTATTTTCTTGTTATATTATCGCACCACTAAGCAGCAATGCTTAGTGCGTTGGGCGAATGTTAAATAGGGATTTTCGAGTTCTGATCTGCAGAGTAGTAAAGGTTGTCACATCCTCAGCAATGCATGTAGATAGGGCTCACATTAGTCATTTTATGTATTTTGTATAGTATAAATATTTCTTATGTTGAAATGTAAACTAGAAAATTATAATTAATATTTATATGTTATAAATTAATGGAGATTGAAAATTTTCACATATGAGTTGAGCATGAATGGGAACATATGTGAAATATATAGATGATGCATGAAATGATGAGATTTTTATTTTAAAATATTATTGAAAATTTTCAAGCAGGTGAATAGTGAAACACGCCAACTGGTAATAAAATAGGGGAAACTACGTCAGTTTCTCCTTAGACTATAATTTATTTTAAAATATAACGAGTTCAAAATTGTTAAAGAAATAAAGTAAGATAAGATAAGGTGCTCCGACGCTAGCACGCCTTGCTAGGCTACACTGTAGACAGGGTAGGGGGTGTTACAATATCATTCTCATTGCCAATTAGAAATGAACCTAGTAAGTCGCACATATAAGAGCAATTTAATCAAAGCAAAATTAATTTAATTAATTAATTAAATGATTTAATTGATTAATTGAATTAACTAATTTAGTTTGCAATTAGATTGTAAAATCTTTAGCATGACTTAAAACTAAATTAATCAATAAAAGTATTCAAGTTAATATTTAAAGTGTTTAAATATAAACTTGAAAATTAATATAAGGAAGAAAATGAATTTTGACTTGTCAAAGTTTGACCATGTTCACTTGGTTAAACATGGGAGAAAATTAATTAATTAATGGTTGATTACTTAATTAATTGGCATGATTAATTTTAATTAATCATATTTTAATTTCTTAATTAAGATTAAACTTAGACAAGTGGACCAATGAGATTGGGACAACACTTTTAATTACCCAATTAAAGGTGAACACTTGTTAGCTTAATTAATTATAAAGTTGAGATATTAATGGAAGATATAAGAAGAGAATTATTTCACTTCTCTTCCCATTCTAGCAAGCCACTCTTTCCCTCTCTTCTCTTAGTTTCATCTTCATCCTTGAGACAAGAATTCAAGAACACCAAGTGTTGTCGCTCTTGAATTACAATTAAGAAAGTGTTTCTCATTGCTTCCATAAGATAAAAACTCAAACAACATACTCTTCCTCCCTTCCAATTGCTGGCTGAACCATAAGGAAGCTAAGGAAGAAGTTTTGAGCTGATTAAGAGGCTTTGATCAAAGGGCTCATGTGGACAAGCTAGAGGGCTAACAATTGGTGGCCTTGCTCCCTGGATTAGGTGTTTAGAATTTGATTTTGTGCCTATTGGGTAAAAATAAATTTGGGAAATTATTTCCTAATGGCAATTAAGCTTGATTAACATTTGAAACATGATTTAGTGTGACTAAATAATGTATTTTTCAGTAGCTTAATGTGGTTGCATGATGCATGAAATCCTAAGTTAATGAAAAATTTTAAATTACTAATATTTGCACCAATTGATGAACTATTCTTGTACTTGGTGCATTTTTCTTTCAATAAACCTAATCCCTCATAAACTTTCTTAGATATAACTCTTATATTAAGAAGAAAAGAAAGTTACCTCTTTTCTTGGAGCTTGGAGGTGAAAGGATAAAAAACTCAAAGCTTGAATCCGCTCTTTCGCACTTCCACATTGAAGAATCCACCTCTAGATCTTTAAAAACTCAAGGAAATCTCTTCAAAGAGCTCCTTGTATGCCCCGAAGTTGAGAGAGAGAGAGGGAGAGGAAAAAATAAAACCCTAAGTGTTTTTAACAGAAAAATGAGCTTGGGTACCTTTTATACCCTTAATAGATGAAGGACTTTTAGCTACCTAAATCCATACTTTTGACTCCCGGAGTCTGTTCTATCCAAATGAGCATTTAAACCATAAAAAGGACTTCGATTGCAAATCCATCTTTCGGTTGTCAAAGTTCCTTTTGTCCAAAACAACACCTTAAAACTTTTAAGAATTAAAACCTTTAAAACATTTTTCATTTTTAAATACACTTTGAACATCTCAGCCATATATACATGAACATGTTTTAACATCTTACCTCCACTCCCATTCCAATAAAGTTTTAATTTTCACAAGAATATTAAGTCAAGGATAGATATTCTGATGTCAAAAAGCGAAAGGTATTTCACTCTCTCTCTCCCCCCCTCCCCCCCTAAAAAAAAAAAAAAAAAAAAAACATTCGTCCTCGAATGTTAAAACAAATACATAAAAACATAACCTACAGAATATACCCAATAAAGGTGGGAAATTGTTGTACCGTGGAATCACAGGTTTCCCATATGCACTCTTCCATGTTGTGGGGGTTCCATAACACTTTAACCATGGGTATCTCCTTGTTCCTCAACATCCTTAATTGAGTGTTTACAATTTGAACAAGTTGTTTAACATAAGAAAAATCTTTTCAAATTTCCATGTTTGGTTCACTTATAGCCTTGTTCGAATCTGATATGAACTTCCTCAACATAAAAACAAGAAACACTAAATGGATCTTCTCCATTTTTGTTGGCAACACTAACTTATAAGATGCACTTTTGACCTTTATAGCACTTCATATGAGTCTAATGTACTGTAACACCCTAGGCAAATCCCACATCGACAAAACACGGGAGAGATGCTGGGTTCATAAGTTGACAGTTCGTAACCCCTATTGACGCATTTTAAAACCGTGAGGGCTTTGGTCCAGAGCGGACAATATCACTAGTGGGTCGGGCCATTACATTTGTGGTATCAGAGCCGCTCCGCGTGCAACCTTGAACGATGGTGGGGCAAACCTCAGCGAGGACGCTGAGTCCCATAAGGGGGGTGGATTGTAACACCCTAGGCAAATCCCACATCGACAAAACACGGGACAGATGCTGGGTTCATAAGTTGACAGTTCGTAACCCCTATTGACGCGTTTTAAAACCGTGAGGGCTTCGGTCCAGAGCGGACAATATCACTAGTGGGTCGGGCCATTACATTTGAAAAGGTCCCTTAGGCAAATCCCACATCGGGAAAGCACGGAGATGGTCTTGGGCTCAGTAGTAATGATATATAAGATGGGGGAACTAATCACTAGAGGCGCCTTTTAGTGGAATGGCCTGGAGAGTTAGAAGAACTCCAGGGTTAAACGTGCTCGTTTGAGAGAAATCCTAGGATGGGTGACCTCCTGGGAAGTTCTCCATTCCACCTATGGGACAAAACCGTGAGGCTTATAGCCAAAGCGGACAATTCCTCTAGTGGCTGGTTCCCGATCGTTACAATTGGTATCAGAGCTGCTCGCGTGTCCTCTTGAGCGATGGTGGGGCAAACCTCAGCGAGGACGCTGAGTCCCGAAAGGGGGGGAGAAAGGTCCCTTAGGCAAATCCCACATCGGCAAAGCACAGAGATGGTCTTGGGCTCAGTAGTAATGATATATAAGATGGGGGAACTAATCACTAGAGGCGCCTTTTAGTGGAATGGCCTGGAGAGTTGGAAGAACTCCAAGGTTAAACGTGCTCGTTTGAGAGAAATCCTAGGATGGGTGACCTCCTGGGAAGTTCTCCATTCCACCCATGGGACAAAACCGTGAGGCTTATAGCCAAAGCGGACAATTCCTCTAGTGGCTGGTTCCCGATCGTTACATGTACCTTGGAGCTAGTTTGCCTCTCTTTTCGAACTGGATAACACCCTTCATTGGAGATACCTTTAGAAGTACCATGTCCCCTTCCTGAATGACCACTTCTCTTCTATGGAGATTTGTGTAACTCTTCTGTCTACTAGCTATTATCTTCAACCTTGTCCTAATTAAGGGCATGGCTTGATTGGTGACTTCCACCAACTCTGTTCTTGCTAAAGCTCTTTCACTTACTTCTTCCTAACACATAGGAGACTTACATTTTCTTCTATACAGAGGTTCATATGGTATCATTCCAATGCTAGAGTGATAGTTGTTGTTGTATGCAAACTGAACTAGGGGAAGGTACTTTTTCCACGATCCTCCAAAATCAAGTGCACACATTCTCAGCATATCCTCAAAAATTTGTATGGTTCTTTCTGACTGTCCATCTATCTGAGAGTGAAAAGCCATGCTAAAGTCTAACCTGGTGCCTAACTCATTTTGAAGACAGTGCCAAAACCTTGATATGAACTGCGGCCCTCTGTCAGAGACTATTATCACTAGAGCTCCATACAACCTTGTCATTTCTACCACGTATACCTGAGCTAACTTATCCATAAAATAGTTAGCGCTAACAGGAATAAAGTGAGCAATGTTGGTCAACCTATCCATTATAACTCATGTCGAGTCATGTCTATTGAAGGCTACTAGTAACCCCATAATAAAGCCCATGGCTACATTTTCCCATTTCCACTCTGGCATGGGTAGTTGGTTGAGTATCCCTGCTAGCTTCTGATGCTCCAACTTCACTCTCTAACAGACCACACAAGCAGTCACAAACTGTGTAATCTCTTTCTTCATGGAAGGCCACCAATACACCTTCTTCAAGTCCTAATACATTTTGGTGGCTCCAGGGTACACACTATATTTAACATTACAAGCTTCCCTCATAATGTCTCCCTTGAGTTGGATGTCATTTGGCACACACAATTTGTTGCCATACCTTAACACTCCCTTTCCATTGAAATAGAATTCATTGATCTTACCTTTCTATACTGTTTCTGCTATTTTTACTAACTCAAGGTCTTCACATTGTTTCTATGCTATTTACCTAAGGTACATTGGTGTCACTTTCATCTGAGCTATTCAAGTACCCTTAGTCGATAACTCCAGCTGCAACAGTTCTCTAATCAGCTAGTGTAACTCCTTCAAGATGGGATGTTTTTTTATGTATATATGAGCCAAACTGGCAAATGATTTCCATCTAAGGGCATCTATAACAACATTTGCATTTCCTAGACGGTACTGTATTGTATAGTCATTATCACTAAGCAGTTCTACCCATTTTCTCTGTCTGAGATTTAACTCTTTCTACTTGAAAATGTACTGGAGATTCTTATGGTATGTGAAGATCTAACATTTTGCTCCATAAGATAACATCTTCACATCTTTAAAGCAAAAACTGTGGCTGCTATCTCTAAGTCATAAGTGGGATATTTAGTTTCATGCTTCTTAAACTGTCTTGAAGCATAGGCTATTACTCTTCCCTTTTGCATAAGAACACATCCCAATCACACTCTAGAGGCATCGCAGTAAATAGTGAAATCTTCATTGTCTGTAGGCAGGGCTAATATTAGTGCTGAAATCAAACACTCTTTAAGCTTCTGAAAGCTTTCTTCACATTTATCACTCCATTCAAACTTCTTATTCTTCTGAGTTAACATTGTAACATCCTCACTTTAGCTAATTCGTACAGACTACTATTTCAGTGACCAATGTCAGTCCGGGTAACTAGAATGTTTGAAATAATACATAGACTAGAGTGAGGAGTTATAAAGAAACTAAATAATGCTCATAAAAATCAAGAAAAAATTTTTAGAAATGAAATACACTAAGGTTAAACAAGCCAAAACACCAGGGATGAGTAAACCGAAGGGGAAGTGACAGTGAAGGCCATTAGCAACCCTAGACCCGGGGGAAAAATTATGAAATAATTTTTGAGACTCTAGAGAAGGGTTATTGAGGATCTTATGGCATTAGAATGCCAAGAAAATGTTTAGAAAAATTTTTCAATTGGTACAGACAATTTTAGCTCGTTAAGCCAAACGGAGGGCATTTTAGTCATTTCGTCTTCAGAGATGATTTTTGGCCAACTTGTCTAGTTAAATAAATAATTTATATAACATAAAATATGAATAAATATTGTTAAAAATTTAATTGAAATTAAATAGACAAGAAATAGAGAGAAAATAAAAGAAAATGAAATTATTACATCATCATGATGTCATTAAAACTCTCCCAACCAATCTAATATTGACACATGGCATAAACTTATATAAAAGAGACTAAATGGGCTAAAAAATGAAAAAAAAAAACAGAACCTTCTCTTCTTCTTCTTCCTTGTCGTGACCCTCCTCCATAGCCACCCATTTTCAAGCTTTTGAAAGCTTGATTTCCCTAGCTCTTACCCCACTAAACCCTATACTCCCAACACAAAAAAGTGTTCTTGCATCTTGGTGAGTCTTTTAGGAGCAAAAAGAAAAGGAAAACAAGAACTCTAACAAGTGTGAAACTTCACTCCATTAGAGGTTAGTGACCTAACCTTGTTCTTTCACTTTAAATTCATGTTTAAGGACTATGAATGAGTGTAAATGACAAAGAAATTGATGAAATACCATAGGTACGCTAACCCTAAATTTCAGCAGCCTTGGTTGGGGTATGATTGTGATGAGTTTTATGGAGCTAACATGCTAGTATGGCTGCCCTTAAATTGCATCTCTTAAGTGGAGTGTTAAAATGCAATGATAATGCATGGTATGTGATGTTTGAGTTAGGGTTTTGGGATGGAAAATGAGATTTTGATCATGTGGTGATGGAAGTAGGTTTTAATGGTTAATTAGTGATCATTTGGTTCTATTTAAATAAAAAATGAAGTGAATTGTGTAGTGGGATTGGAGTTTGGTGTGGCTGCCCATGGTGACCTACAAGACTGGGCATGAGTCCAGCAAGTTTGGGCAGCAATAACTTGATTTGTAGGGGTTCAATTGGTACAAGACAAATTGGACATGAAACTAGACACATAATGGCACAACTTTGGTGAAGAAACCATGCCTAGAAAACCAAATTTAGTGGACCAAAAGATTACCCTAATTTGGGTGACCTGTATTCTGCCTGGGCAAAATGACCAAATGAACAGTGTTTGGTCATTTGGCCATAACTCAGTGTAGGAAGGTCCAATTGATTTGCAATTTTACCAACAACAAGATGAGATAGAGACCAACAACTTTCATGGAGAAACCTAACCCAAATTATAACCAGAACATATTCAAAAAGCGAGTTGCAATCACTATTCCATGTACTGTAGATTTGGTCAGTCCAGAAATTCTGGAAAAATTTCAGTCCCGCCAATTGTGGTTTTTTGGGCCATAACTTAAGCTACAAAACTCCAAATGGAGTGATTCAAAAAAGGAAATGCAACTAGATAAAATAAGGAACAACTTTTGTCACACCCTACCCCTCAGTAAGGCATAACATGATCCCGTAGTATACCTAATGAATTACCAACTTCGTCTACTGATAACCCATTAAATACACTATAAGAGATTTTAAAACTTTTCTTACTTCTTTTTACAGTGGTGAGCACTATTTACAGGTGTTAAAAAAATTTTTGAACTTAAATGAAAGAGAAAACACATTTGAATTATTAGAAATTTCTATAAAAATTTTGGCGGAGTGCCTTCTGTATTTTGAATAAAACAGTTCTTCAGAAAAACCTGTAAAAGCACTTCAATATAATTCTTAATCTCCACTTCAACAGTTAAACAACACAATATCTTTTTCAACTCAAATCCACAATAATTTTTCAAAGACTGAGATAAAAGAAATATAATATAATTTTTACAAGTCAAAATACTCATAATTTACTTTACAACTTCAATGTACAATTTTAATTTACAACTGCTCAAAATCAAGGACAATATATACATACAGTGAACATACATTACAGTACAAAATGTAAAAATGTGTTATACTCAATATACCCAATGATTTCTCGCTGAATGTACTAGCAGCCTAGTCTGCTGCCCTGTCAATCTGTCTACCTGCGATAGCAATGAAAAGCTATCGCTGAGACAATGTCTCAGTGGTACACAACATTAACCAAATATAACTTTAAATCACAATTCATAAATCATATAAATGATGGATACGAAAAACCATAGTTAAATTCAAGACAATGAATGTCATAAGGAATTTAACACAATATCACAATAAATCTCAGTAATCAAAACGTAGTTAAATTCAAAAGACAGTGAATGTCAATAAGAATTTAAACTCCATTTCACAAATTATCAAAGCTCATAATAACACAATTTAGTTGAATAATTAAGAACACAGTGTTGCCAATTCATTCACAACTTAAGCCATGACACAAATTTCCGATCAATGCCGTGTTGTACACCACGACAAAGCAATCACGACCCCACTAATCGAAATCAATGAGGAAGGGAGCTAGCTATATAATGAGTACTCATCCGATCACCTCAACTGGTAAACCAGAGAGGGAGAAAAATAAACGATCACGACTCCATAAATGGAGAAGGAAAATAAACGATCACAACCCCATAAATGGAGAAGGAATGATATGATACTGTCATTCTAAGTGTGAACACAAAATCAATTCCAAACATTTTATTCAAATGATTCGTGATAATCCAATAAATTTCCAAAGTCATAATTTCATTCACAAAATGGCAACACAATTCATAAGTAACTTCAATTTTCACAAATCACACTAATAAATTTTTCCACAGTTTCAAACAATTTACAATTCTTTTCAAGCAATAAGTATCCATTCAAACACATTTCCATAATTAAAAACAATAATATACAAATAGTCATAATTTATTTCAATTGAAAAATTCAAAAGAAATAACTGTTGTGCATAAACCTCTGATAACTGTCTCCTGGCCTTGACTCAGTGTTTCCTACCCTTTTCCTGAGTCTTTGCAAACTGAGAAACACAATTTGAAGTGTTTCAGTACTTAATTAAACTGTCTCTAACGATAATGCCTGATAAGTAATTCACTGAATGCTATTATTTGCTTAATCAACCTAATATATCGACCCTCGATGCGTTCTAGGTAAATTAGGTTTTAAGGTTACCAATATGTCACATTCGATAGTCTTTTAGGGTTGGTACATGTTACCAATTTCATTTCCATGTATCTTGCATTTTCTTGCAATTTGCTGGATTTCGGGATACTAGTTTGACCTAGCCGGACGACCTAGTTCCCTCGGTTTTTGGGTTTCAGTCAAAACTACAAACTTGTATATCTATGTCTTATTGCACGCAGGGCAAAATTTCAGGTCATTCTGAGTTATGTAGACCAAGTTATGGTCATTTTACTATTGCTGGTCAAAGTGCATCAAAATTGGTCACTTTAGGTCATTTTAGGTCAATTTTGGTTCGGCCAGTTTTTGGACCCGAACTTGTGCAAGCTGTTTGAATTACTTATGGTCATTTCTGGGCTTTGGTGTCTTCATAATACTTGTAGATATGGTTCTTAACTATTTATGGTCAAAATTTCAGGTCAATTGGACCTGTTTTGTGTGAGTTATAGCCTAAAAACTAACTACTGCCCAAATGGTCAATTTTCAGGCCTTATTTGCACTTAATCCGGATTTGGTCATTTTTTAAGCTACCTTGCAAGCAGAATTTTGTCAAGTTTTCTTCATGAAAGTTGGCACATTTTGTGTCTAGTTTCACCTCCAATTGGTCTCATACCAATTGGAGCCACACACTCAAAGTTCTAGGCTTAAAACTCAAACTGCCTTATTGCATTTCTTTCATACACATTAAGGATCACTCCTAACACTTACCAAACTCAACATTCAAGCCAATTCTGATTGTACCATAACCTAAACATAATTTACAACATATTATAGGTCATTTTGGCAGCTTACAATTACATTCAACATACATCATAAAGTGCAGAATTTTTCAACTCAATTACAACAATTCAAGTACCTAACCATAACACTTTTACATGTTCAACTTCACACCATCATACATACCCTCAAACTGCCATAACCACTATCACAATTCAACACCATTATTCCATAAACCAAGCATGAATTCCAGCATTCCTGAAGAGTTAACAAACTGCCGCAATTGTACCTTTACATTCCATTAATTTCCAAGCTTCAAATTTCAATTCACATTTACATATACTAAGTATACATCACCCAAACAATTTCATACACAATATACATTTAATCAATCATTTAATTCACCATTTACAAGAAAAAATAAACTGCCTTCAAAGTGTTTCCATGGCTGGCAAAAGTACACATCCCCCTTTAAACATCAAACCTCAAAAATCTCTCCATAATTCAAGTACCCATAACATTCTTACTAACTTTAATGAAGCACTAAACAAAAACACAAACTTACCACTTTGGAAACTCTTCAAAATCTCTCCAAAACTTGGTCTTCTTGCTGCCTATCTACTGCCCAAGTGGTGTAGAATAGTTTTTGTGAAGGAAGCTAGTGAAAAATGTGGCTAAATCATGGTTGCATGGCTTGGTTAAGCTTTGGCCATGGAGTATCTTCAATGGAGGTTCACGGCTGAAATTTTGAGAAGTGAGGAAGATGACAATCTGCTGGTCCAAATTGATGAATAAGTGGTCCACTTTGGTGGGTGAGTGGAGCACTAAGGGCTTTTAATATTAGTTTATTCATAAATTTCATTTTCTCACATTTAACTCCCCATTTTTGCTATTTATATTAGGTACCACTAATTTAATTTTTCATTATATTTTCCAAGTGTAATATTATTTATTTTTAATGGAAATTTAGGTCAAAAGACAACTCGGGGTGTCAAATGACCACAATGCCCCTGTTCGGGTTGCATTCCCGATTTTTCGATAACACCGGATTTTGTCCGTTTTTCGATTTCTCACTTTTCTTTGTACTAATTAATTAATTTTTCTTTGATATTTCTAATGATATTTATACTTCAATTGATGTCTCTTTAAGTCCTAAAAATATTTTTCAGGGTTCTCCGTGGTCCAGGGCTAGTCAACGGTCCACGTCGTGACTTCCCGGTGCGGTCACCCATCGCTAGGGTTCTCGGCTCGCTTAACTTGGTTACATTTCTTTGCTATTATTTTTCCTTTCTTTTTCTTGTATTTTCTTTTCTTATATTTCATTATTTTATGTCTCCTCAATCATAACGAAGTGTAGTTCTAGGCATTCTAGTTGTCCGAACTACACTGGTCACCGGAACAGTAGAACGCACTACCGAACTTATGGGTGTTACAACTTTCATATTGATCATTTTGCTAAATTCCCATTGCAATAATGACTAATGGAATAGTAAAGACAAAGCATGAAAATTAAAAATTGTATCCAATTAATATTAAGTTTAGAAATGGTATTGGCAATCAATACCAACAAATTTAGAATGTAAAATGTGGTATATTGGGAGTATTAAAACCAATGTACCTATTGCCTATGCAAAAGTCAACATTTTTGTTGACTAATGAATGGAATAGTAACCCTAAAACTTGAATTTCAAAAATTGTGAAACTTAAAAGTGTAAAATGCCCTAGTATACCTAACAAGATTGGTTTGGATAACTTGGCATGCCAATAGGGTTCTGTTAGCAGTACTGCATATGGCTTCATGCCATTCTATGTTTCATGGCTTCCCATGCCATTCTGTGACATAATAGCCTTTGGCTATGTTATTTGAGTAGTTACACTCGGGTTTTAACCCTGATAATTATTACAGGTTATTAGCTGTTCTGTTGCACACTGGGAGACACAATGTGACCGATGGTGTGATGGTCCGAGGTACTTAGTACCCATTGCCAGTTTACCTGTTTATCTAGTCCAGTCAACTAGTATGGTTTACTCAAGCAATGATAATAAACCTTACTAAATTTTAATCGAATAATATTGCAAATAATATCAAAAATTAAGTCTACCCAAAAAAATGTAAACATACATTCTACATACTTATTTTTATGATATTTTATTTTATATTGTCAACACTAAGCAGAATTGTTTAGCATGTCACTTTTGCCACGCGCAGGTACTGGAGACCTAGCTGGGGAGCCCAGCAGACATCAGACAGGGTGAGCCTTCAGAGCTGCATCCGGAGTCCAGAGTCACCTCACCTCTGCAGTGCATATGGTAGGAAATTAGGATTTTGGGTAGCATTTTGTATTTTGTATTTTGTATTTTGTATTAGTTTTGGATTGTAACTATAAACTTTTGTAATTATGTAATAATGTAAATATATGAAATTTCATGTTATTGAAATTTTCTGTATAATGTATGTTGATAAATGAAATGTTGAGAAATATTTCTGAATATGCTTCAAGTGGTGATATGAACAGAAATATTTTGAGAATAGTATTAAGATTTTGAGATTGATTTGAAATGCGTATAATGGAGTTTGGATTTAAAAAATTATATTGGAAGTGTATTTAAACAGGTTCAGAAGAACTATTTTTTCAAATTACAGCCGACACTCTGCCGAATTTTCTATAAAAATTTTGGAAAAATTCAGATTTATCAAAAATTGTAAATAAAGGAATTAAAAAGGGATAAATTGTAATAGGAATATGAATTGGTGCTCCGGCACACTGAGTGGCATAATTTGCTCGGCTACACTATAGACGGGTAAGGGGTGTCACAAACATAGTCATTGGAGTAGATATCTTGGAGAAATTAGGTATGAATCTCCTGTAACAGTCGGAAAAACCTAGGAAACTCTTGATCTCTGTCATTGTGGTTACCCTTTGCCAATCTGCCACTGCTTCTACCTTCCTAGGATCCACTTCTATTCCATTCTCTGACACTATATATCTTAAGAAGGATACACTCTTTAGCTAAAAGTCACACTTTGAGAAGTTGGCATATAACTAATGCTCCCTCAACATTTGAAGAACTATTTATAGATGTTGTGCATGCTCTTTTAGACTTCTAGAATACACCGAGATATCTCAATATAGACGATTACAAAGTGTTTTAGATATTGTTTGAATACCCTGCTCATGAGATCCATGAACATAGCTGTCACACCTTACCCTTTCGTAAGACGTAACATGATCCTGTAGCACATCTAATGAACTATTGTACTGTAACACCCTTTACTCGTCTACAGTGTAGTAGAGCAAGGCGTGCTACACGGCATACCCGAGCACCTAATCTTATCTGATTTCATTATAGTTCTTGATTTACTTGTTTAAAAACTTTATTTGAGGTTTAGGCTATTTTTACCGTTTATCAAAATCTGACTAATTTAGAAAATTCAAAAATTTTAATGATAATCAGGCAGAGTGCCGGCTGTAATTTAGACTAATAGTTCTTCTGAACTTGCCAAAAATAATTTCAATATATACTCAAATTCATAACTTAGATTATCTCAAGGCATTTTCATCAGTTTCTCAAACTCAGATTCAGTCTCAAAATTTCTCAAATTCAATCTCATTCAGAATCATTATGATTAGATAATCAATTCAAATATCAGAATTCTTATATTTCATTAACTTATATAATTTGCCAATTAAGTACATAAATTTATCAAGTATTAGATATACAAATGAAATTACAGTTACTAATTCACATTACAATATAAGCAGTAATTATAATGTACAGGTTAGAAAACATGTTTAAAATAAGCCCTATCTACATGCATTGCTGAGGAGGTGACAATCTTAAACTCTTCTGACACTTCTGTAGATCTGGACTCCAAAAATCTCAGTCAACAGTCTACTGGCTTTACCTTCAGTACCTGCGTGAGGAAGCAATTCCATCGCGCTAGGCATTTCTGCTTAGTGGTGCAATAATATAACAAGAAATAATATATAGAAATAAAGAAAGAAATAAATCATAATTCGGATATCCAGGAATCAATTATTCTAACTGTATTGTATTTTAAGTCTTTACAGTTATGCAAATTGTATCTTTGTTATGTTTCTATTGCTAATCTCTTTTGCTCATTTCATTCAATGCTTAATTTAATTGTACTGAAATTTTCGTATACTTAACTTAACTGCCTGAATTGAATAATGTTTTAATTGACTGCCCATATAGCATATACACTGACCAGACTGGATAAATGGATATACTAGCACTGGGTACCTAGTACCTCGGGCCATCACACCATCGGTCATAAAGTATTTCCCGGTGTGCAAACAGTGTGGCTAAAAAGCCATATAATCAATTAGGCATTAAGCCGAGTATAATAACACAATCCGCATAGCCATAGGCTATTAAAATCATAGTATGGCATAATAAGCCATAAAACACAGTATAGCATATAACCATTTACAGAACAGCTGTTAGAATCCTATTGGCATGCCAACCTATCCAAACTAGTCAACTAGGAAAACTAGGGCATATTATAAGATTAAATATTTATTTTTAGGGTTTACTGGTCATTATACAACTTACTAGCCAGCGAAAATGTTGACCTTTTCATACATCATGCATAAGTTGATTATAGTATCAACATGTCACAATTTGCATTTCAATATGCTACCAATATAGTGCAATTTACAATTCTCACAAGTTAGCATTTATTGCCAAATTACTTTAATGCTTGATTGTATGTTAATGTCAAATTTTCAATTTTTGTGTGCTAGATTGGTCTAGCTTAAAGTCCTATTTCTCTTGGTTTCTAACTTTTGGTCAAACAAGAAAAATTGTAGCTTTATGTCTTATTGCACTCTGGACAAAATTTCAGGTCATTCTGAGTTGTATAGACCAAGATATGGTCAATTTACTAAAGCTGGACAGATTGCACCTTTACTGCAAAATTTGGTCAATTTTAGGTCACTTTTAGTTCTGGCAGTTTTGGTACCTGAATTTATGCAAGCTATTTGACTTGGTTCTAGCAATTTCTGGGCTTTGGTGCCTTCATAAGATTTGTAGCTCTATATCTTGTTGCACTCTAGGCAAAATTTCAAGTCATTCTGAGTTGTATAGACCAAGATATGGTCAATTTACTAAAACTGGACAGATTGCACCTATAGTGCAAAATTTGGTCAATTTTAGGTCACTTTTAGTTCTGGCAGTTTTGGTACCCAAACTTGTGTAAGCTATTTGACTTGGATCTGGCCATTTCTAGGCATTGGTGTCTTCATAAGAATTGTAGCTCTCTGTCTTATTGCAGTCTGGGCAAAATTTCAAGTCATTCTGAGTTGTATAGAACAAGATATGGTCAATTTACTAAAGCTGGACAGATTAGACCTTTAGTGCAAAATTTGGTCAATTTTAGGTTGTTTTTAGCTCTGGTAGTTTTGGTACCCGTACTTGTGCAAGCTATTCGACTTGGTTCTGGCCATTTCTGGGCTTTGGTGTCTTCATAAGAATTGTAGCTCTTTGTCTTATTGCACTATGGGCAAAATTTCAAGTTTTTCTGATTTGTATAGAACATATGGTCAACTTACTAAGGCTGGACAGATTGCACCTTTAGTGCAAAATTCGGTCAATTTTAGGTCAGTTTTAAATTAGGAAGTTTTGATACCCATACTTGTGCAAGCTATTTGACTTGGTTCTGGCTATTTCTTGGCTTTGGTGTGTTCATAAGAATTGTAGCTCTATGTCTTATTGCACTTTGGGCAAAATTTCAAGTCATTCTGAGTTGTATGGACCAAGATATGGTCAATTTACTAAAGCTGGACAGATTGCACCTTTAGTGCAAAATTTGGTCAATTTTTGGTCACTTTTAGTTCAGGCAATTTTGATACCCGTATTTGTGCAATCTATTTGACTTGGTTTTGGCTATTTATGGGCTTTGGTGTCTTCAAAAGAATTGTAGCTCTCTGTCTTATTGCACTCTGGGCAAAATTTCAAGTCATTCTGAGTTGTATAGACCAAGATATGGTCATTTTATTAAAGCTGGATAGATTGCACCTTTATTGCAAAATTTGGTCAATTTTAGGTCACTTTTACTTCTAGCAGTTTTGGTACCCGAAATTGTGCAAGCTATTTGACTTGGTTCTGGCCATTTCTAGGCTTTGGTATCCTTAAAAGAATTATAGCTCTATGTCTTATTGCACTCTGGGAAAATTTCAAGTCATTCTGAGTTGTATAGACCAAGACGTGGTCAATTTACTAAGGCTAGACAGTTTGCACCTTTAGTGCAAAATTTGATAAATTTTAGGTCACTTTTAGTTCAAGCAATTTTGATACTCGTACTTGTGCAAGCTATTTGACTTGGTTCTGGCTATTTCTGGGCTTTGGTGTCTTCATAATAATTGTAGCTCTCTGTCTTATTACACTCTGGGAAAAATTTCAAGTCATTCTGAGTTGTATAGACCAAGATATGATCAATTTACTAAAGCTGGATAGATTGCACCATTAGTGCAAAATTTGGTCAATTTTAGGTCACTTTGAGTTCAGGCAATTTTGATACTCGTACTTGTGCAAGCTATTTGACTTGGTTCTGGCTATTTCTGAGCTTTGGTGTCTTCATAAGAATTGTAGCTCTCTATCTTATAGCATTCTGTGCAAAATTTCAAGTCATTCTGAGTTGTATAGACCAAGATATGGTCAATTTACTAAAGCTGGACAGATTGCACCTTTAGTGCAAAATTCGGTCAATTTTAGGTCACTTTTACTTCTGGCAGTTTTGGTACCCAAAATTATGCGAGCTATTTGACCTGGTTCTGGCCATTTCTGGGCTTTGGTGTCTTCATAAGAATTATAGCTCTATGTCTTACAGCACTCTTGGCAAAATTTCAAGTCATTCTGAGTTGTATAGACAAAGAAATGCTCAATTTACTAAAGCTGGACAGATTACACCTTTAGTGCAAAATTTGGTCAATTTTTAGTCACTTTTAGCTCTGGTAGTTTTGGTACCTAAAATTGTGCAAGCTATTTGACTTGGTCCTGGCCATTTTTGGGCTTTGGTGCCTTCATAAGAATTTTAGCTCTATGTCTTTATGCACTCTGGGCTAAATTTCAAGCCATTTTGAGTTGTATAGACCAAGATATGGTCAATTTACTAATGCAGGACAGAATGCACCTTTAGTGCAAAATTTGGTCAATTTTAGGTCACTTTTAGTTCTAGCAGTTTTCCTGCCCGAAATTGTGCAAGCTATTTGACTTAGTTCTGGCTATTTCTGGGCTTTGGTATCTTTATAAGAATTATAGCTCTATGTCTTATTGCACTCTGGGCAATATTTCAAGTCATTCTGAGTTGTATAGACCAAGATACGGTCAATTTACTAAAGCTGGATAGATTGCACCTTTAGTGCAAAATTTGGTCAATTTGAGGTCACTTTTAGTTCATGCACTTTTGGTACCCGAAATTATGCAAGCTATTTGACTTGGTTCTGGCTATTTCTGGGCTTTGGTATCTTTATAAGAATTATAGCTCTATGTCTTATTGCACTATGGGAAAAATTTCAAGTCATTCTGAGTTGTATAGATATGGTCAATTTACTAAAGCTGGACAGATTGCACCATTAGTGCAAAATTTAGTCAATTTTAGGTCACTTTGAGTTCAGGCAATTTTGATAAACGCACTTGTGCAAGCTATTTGACTTGGTTCTAGCTATTTCTTGGCTTTGGTGTCTTCATAAGAATTGTAGCTCTCTGTCTTATTGCACTCTGGGCAAAATTTCAAGTCATTCTGAGTTGTATAAACCAAGATATAGTAAATTTACTAAAGCTGGACAGATTGCACCTTTAATGCAAAATTTGGTCAATTTTAGGTCACTTTTAGTTCAGGCAGTTTTGATACCCATACTTGTGCAGGCTATTTGACTTGGTTTTGGCTATTTCTGGGCTTTGGTGTCTTCATAAGAATTGTAGCTCTCTGTCTTATGGCACTCAGGGTACAATTTTTAGTCATTCTGAGTTGTATAGACCAAGGTATGATCAATTTACTAAAGCTGGACAGATTGTAGCTTTAGTGCAAAATTTGGTCAATTTTAGGTCTCTTTTAGTTCTAGCAGTTTTGGTACCCGAAATTGTGCAAGCTATATGACTTAGTTCTGGCCATTTCCTGGCTTTGGTGTCTTCATAAGAATTGTAGCTCTATGTCTTATTGCACTCAGGGCAAAATTTCAAGTCATTCTGAGTTGTATAGACCAAGATATGGTCAACTTACTAAAGCTAGACAGATTGCACCATTAGTGCAAAATTTGGTGAATTTTAGGTCACTTTTAGTTCAGGCAGCTTTGATACACGTTCTTGTGCAAGCTATTTGACTTGGTTCTGGCCATTTCTGGGCTTTAGTGTCCTCATAGGAATTGTAGCTCTCTGTCTTATTGCAGTCTTGGCAAAATTTCAAGTCATTCTGAGTTGTATAGACTAAGATATGGTCAATTTACTAAAGCTGGACAGATTAGACCTTTAGTGCAAAATTTGGTCAATTTTAGGTCGTTTTTAGCTCTGGTAGTTTTGGTACCCATACTTGTGCATGCTATTCGACTTGGTTCTGGCCATTTCTGGGCTTTGGTGTCTTCATAAGAATTGTAGCTCTTTGTCTCAATGCACTCTAGGCAAAATTTCAAGTCATTCTGAGTTGTGTAGACCAAGATACGGTCATTTTACTAAAGCTGGATAGATTGCACCTTTATTGCAAAATTTGGTCAATTTTAGGTCACTTTTACTTCTAGCAGTTTTGGTACCCGAAATTGTGCAAGCTATTTGACTTGGTTCTGGCCATTTCTGGGCTTTGGTATCCTTATAAGATTTATAGCTCTATGTCTTGTTGCACTCTGGGCAAAATTTCAAGTCATTCTGAGTTGTATAGACCAAGACGTGGTCAATTTACTAAGGCTAGACAGATTGCACCTTTAGTGCAAAATTTGGTAAATTTTAGGTCACTTTTAGTTCAAGCAATTTTGATACTCGTATTTGTGCAAGCTATTTGACTTGGTTCTGGCTATTTCTGGGCTTTGGTGTCTTCATAAGAATTGTAGCTCTCTGTCTTATTACACTCTGGGCAAAATTTCAAGTCATTCTGAGTTGTATAGACCAAGATATGATCAATTTACTAAAGCTGGACAGATTGCACCATTAGTGCAAAATTTAGTCAATTTTAAGTCACTTTGAGTTAAGTTAATTTTGATACTCGTACTTGTGCAAGCTATTTGACTTGGTTCTGGCTATTTCTGCGCTTTGGTGTCTTCATAAGAATTGTAGCTCTCTGTCTTATTGCACTCTGGGCAAAATTTCAAGTCATTCTGAGTTGTATAGACCAAGATATGGTCAATTTACTAAAGCTGGACACATTGCACCTTTAGTGCAAAATTTGGTGAATTTTACGTCACTTTTAGTTCAGGCAATTTTGATATTCGTATTTGTGTAAGCTATTTGACTTGGTTCTGGCTATTTCTGGGCTTTGGTGTCTTCATAAGAATTGTAGCTCTCTGTCTTATTGCAGTCTGGGCAAAATTTCAAGTCATTCTGAGTTGTATAGACCAAGATATGGTCAATTTACTAAAGCTGGACAGATTAGACCTTTAGTGCAAAATTTGGTCAATTTTAGGTCATTTTTAGCTCTGGTAGTTTTGGTACCCATACTTGTGCAAGCTATTCGACTTGGTTCTGGCCATTTCTGGGCTTTGGTGTCTGCATAAGAATTGTAGCTCTTTGTCTCATTGCACTCTGGGCAAAATTTTAAGTCATTCTGAGTTGTATAGACCAAGATATGGTCATTTTACTAAAGCTGGATAGATTGCACCTTTATTGCAAAATTTGGTCAATTTTAGGTTACTTTTACTTCTTGCAGTTTTGGTACCCGAAATTGTGCAAGCTATTTGACTTGGTTCTAGCCATTTTTGGGCTTTGGTATCCTTATAAGAATTATAGCTCTATGTCTTATTGCACTCTGGGCAAAATTTCAAGTCATTCTGAGTTGTATAGACCAAGACGTGGTCAATTTCCTAAGGCTAGACAGATTGCACCTTTAGTGCAAAATTTGGTAAATTTTTGGTCACTTTTAGATCAAGCAATTTTGATACTCGTGCTTGTGCAAGCTATTTGACTTGGTTCTGGCTATTTCTGGGCTTTGGTGTCTTCATAAGAATTGCAGCTCTCTGTCTTTTTGCACTCTGGGCAAAATTTCAGGTCATTCTGAGTTGTATAGACCAAGATATGATCAATTTACTAAAGCTGGACAGATTGCACCATTAGTGCAAAATTTAGTCAATTTTAGGTCACTTTGAGTTCAGGCAATTTTGATACTCGTACTTGTGCAAGCTATTTGACTTGGTTCTGGCTATTTCTGGGCTTTGGTGTCTTCATAAGAATTGTAGCTCTCTGTCTTATTGCACTCTGGGCAAAATTTCAAGTCATTCTGAGTTGTATAGACTAAGGTATGATCAATTTACTAAAGCTGGACAGATTGTAGCTTTAGTGCAAAATTTGGTCAATTTTAGGTCTCTTTTAGTTCTAGCAGTTTTGGTACCCGAAATTGTGCAAGCTATATGACTTAGTTCTGGCCATTTCCTGGCTTTGGTGTCTTCATAAGAATTGTAGCTCTATGTCTTATTGCACTCAGGGCAAAATTTCAAGTCATTCTGAGTTGTATAGACCAAGATATGGTCAACTTACTAAAGCTAGACAGATTGTACCATTAGTGCAAAATTTGGTGAATTTTAGGTCACTTTTAGTTCAGGCAGCTTTGATACACGTTCTTGTGCAAGCTATTTGACTTGGTTCTGGCCATTTCTGGGCTTTAGTGTCCTCATAGGAATTGTAGCTCTCTGTCTTATTGCAGTCTTGGCAAAATTTCAAGTCATTCTGAGTTGTATAGTCCAAGATATGGTCAATTTACTAAAGCTGGACAGATTAGACCTTTAGTGCAAAATTTGGTCAATTTTAGGTCGTTTTTAGCTCTGGTAGTTTTGGTACCCATACTTGTGCAAGCTATTCGACTTGGTTCTGGCCATTTCTGGGCTTTGGTGTCTTCATAAGAATTGTAGCTCTTTGTCTCATTGCACTCTAGGCAAAATTTCAAGTCATTCTGAGTTGTGTAGACCAAGATACGGTCATTTTACTAAAGCTTGATAGATTGCACCTTTATTGCAAAATTTGGTCAATTTTAGGTCACTTTTACTTTTAGCAGTTTTGGTACCCGAAATTGTGCAAGCTATTTTACTTGGTTCTGGCCATTTCTGGGCTTTGGTATCCTTATATGATTTATAGCTCTATGTCTTGTTGCACTCTGGGCAAAATTTCAAGTCATTCTGAGTTGTATAGACCAAGACGTGGTCAATTTACTAAGGCTAGACAGATTGCACCTTTAATGCAAAATTTGGTAAATTTTAGGTCACTTTTAGTTCAAGCAATTTTGATACTCGTACTTATGCAAGCTATTTGACTTGGTTCTGGCTATTTCTGGGCTTTGGTGTCTTCATAAGAATTGTAGCTCTCTGTCTTATTACACTCTGGGCAAAATTTCAAGTCATTCTGAGTTGTATAGACTAAGATATGATCAATTTACTAAAGCTGGACAGATTGCACCATTAGTGCAAAATTAAGTCAATTTTAGGTCACTTTGAGTTAAGTTAATTTTGATACTCGTACTTGTGCAAGCTATTTAACTTGGTTCTGGCTATTTCTGGGCTTTGGTGTCTTCATAAGAATTGTAGCTCTCTGTCTTATTGCACTCTGGGCAAAATTTCAAGTCATTCTGAGTTGTATAGACCAAGATATGGTCAATTTACTAAAGCTGGACACATTGCACCTTTAGTGCAAAATTTGGTGAATTTTAGGTCACTTTTAGTTCAGGCAATTTTGATACTCGTACTTGTGTAAGCTATTTGACTTGGTTCTGGCTATTTCTGGGCTTTGGTGTCTGCATAAGAATTGTGGATCTATGTCTTATTGCAGTCTGGGCAAAATTTCAAGTCATTCTGAGTTGTATAAACCAAGATATGGTCAATTTACTAAAGCTGGACAGATTGTGCCTTTAGTGCAAAATTTGATCAATTTTAGGTCACTTTTAGTTCTGGCAGTTTTGGCACCCGAAATTGTGCAGGCTATTTGACTTGGTTCTGGCCATTTCTGGGCTTTGGTGTCCTCATAAGAATTATAGCTCTATGTTTTACTGCACTCTTGGCAAAATTTCAAGTCATTCTGAGTTGTATAGACAATGATATGCTCAATTTAATAAAGCTGGACAGATTACACCTTTAGTGCAAAATTTGGTCAATTTTAGGTCACTTTTAGCTCTGGTAGTTTTGGTACCTAAAATTGTGCAAGCTATTTGACTTGGTCCTGGCCATTTCTGGGCTTTAGTGCCTTCATAAGAATTGTAGCTCTATGTCTTATTGCACTCTGGGCTAAATTTCAAGCCATTTAGAGTTGTATAGGCCAAGATATGGTCAATTTACTAATGCTGGATAGAATGCACCTTTAGTGCAAAATTTGGTCAAGTTTAGGTGACTTTTAGTTCTAGCAGTTTTCGTACCCGAAATTGTGCAAGGTATTTGACTTGGCTCTGGCTATTTCTGCGCTTTGGTGTCTTTATAAGAATTATAGCTCTATGTCTTATTGCACTCTGGGCAAAATTTCAAGTCATTATGAGTTGTATAGACCAAGATATGGTCAATTTACTAAAGCTGGATAGGTTGCACCTTTAGTGCAAAATTTGGTCAATTTTAGGTCACTTTTAGTTCAGGCAATTTTGGTATCCGAAATTGTGCAAGCTATTTAACTTGGTTCTGGCTATTTCTGGGCTTTGGTATTTTATAAGAATTATAGCTCTACGTCTTATTGCACTCTGGGTAAAATTTCAAGTCATTTTGAGTTGTATAGACCAAGATATGGTCAATTTTCTAAAGCTGGCCAGATTGCAACTTTAGTGCAAAATTTGGTCAATTTTAGGTTACTTTTAGTTCAGGCAATTTTGATAGACGTACTTGTGCAAGCTATTTGACTTGGTTCTAGCTATTTCTTGGCTTTAGTGTCTTCATAAGAATTGTAGCTCTCTGTCTTATTGCACTCTGGGCAAAATTTCAAGTCATTCTGAGTTGTATAGACCAAGAAATAGTCAATTTACTAAAGCTAGACAGATTGCACCTATAATGCAAAATTTGGTCAATTTTAAGTCACTTTTAGTTCAGGCAGTTTTGATACCCATACTTGTGCAAGCTATTTGACTTGGTTATGGCTATTTCTGGGCTTTGGTGTCTTCATAAGAATTGTAGCTCTCTGTCTTATGGCACTCAGGGCAAAATTTCAAGTCATTCTGAGCTGTATAGACCAAGGTATGATCAATTAACTAAAGCTGGACAGATTGCATCTTTAATGCAAAATTTGGTCAATTTTAGTTCTCTTTTAGTTCTAGCAGTTTTGGTACCCGAAATTATGCAAGCTATTTGGCTTAGTTCTGGCCATTTCTTGGCTTTGGTGTCTTCATAAGAATTGTAGCTCTATGTCTTATTGCACTCAGGGCAAAATTTCAAGTCATTCTGAGTTGTATAGACCAAGATATGGTCAACTTACTAAAGCTAGACAGATTGCACCATCAGTGCAAAATTTGGTGAATTTTAGGTCACTTTTAGTTCAGGCAACTTTGATACACGTTCTTGTGCAAGCTATTTGACTTGGTTCTGGCCATTTCTGGACTTTGGTGTCTTCATAGGAATTGTAGCTCTCTGTCTTATTGCAGTCTGGGCAAAATTTCAAGTCATTCTGAGTTGTATAGACCAAGATATGGTCAATTTACTAAAGCTGGACAGATTAGACCTTTAGTGCAAAATTTGGTCAATTTTAGGTTGTTTTTAGCTCTGGTAGTTTTGGGAACCATACTTGTGCAAGCTATTCGACTTGGTTCTAGCCATTTCTGGGCTTTGGTGTCTTCATAAGAATTGTAGCTCTTTGTCTCATTGCACTCTGGGCAAAATTTCAAGTCATTCTGAGTTGTATAGACCAAGATATGGTCAATTTACTAAAGCTGGACAGATTAGACCTTTAGTGCAAAATTTGGTCAATTTTAGGTCGTTTTTAGCTCTGGTAGTTTTGGTACCCATACTTGTGCAAGCTATTCGACTTGGTTTTGGCCATTTCTGGGCTTTGGTGTCTTCATAAGAATTGTAGCTCTTTGTCTCATTGCACTCTGGGCCAAATTTCAAGTCATTCTGAGTTGTATAGACCAAGATATGGTCAATTTACTAAAGCTGGATAGATTGCACCTTTATTGCAAAATTTGGTCAGTTTTAGGTCACTTTTACTTCTAGCAGTTTTGGTACCCGAAATTGTACAAGCTATTTGACTTGGTTCTAGCCGTTTCTGGGCTTTGGTATCCTTATAAGAATTATAGCTCTATGTCTTATTGCACTCTAGGCAAAATTTCAAGTCATTCTGAGTTGTATAGACCAAGACGTGGTCAATTTACTAAGGCTAGACAGATTGCACCTTTAGTGCAAAATTTGGTAAATTTTTTGTCACTTTTAGTTCAAGTAATTTTGATACTCGTATTTGTGCAAGCTATTTGACTTGGTTCTGGCTATTTCTGGGCTTTGGTGTCTTCATAAGAATTGTAGCTCTCTGTCTTATTGCACTCTAGGCAAAATTTCAAGTCATTCTGAGTTGTATAGACCAAGATATGATCAATTTACTAAAGCTCGATAGATTGCACCATTAGTGCAAAATTTGGTCAATTTTAGGTCACTTTGAGTTCTGGCAATTTTGATACTCGTACTTGTGCAAGCTATTTGACTTGGTTCTGGCTATTTCTGGGCTTTGGTGTCTTCATAAGAATTGTAGCTCTCTGTCTTATTGCGATGCAGGCAAAATTTCAAGTCATTCTGAGTTGTATAGACCAAGATATGGTCAATTTACTAAAGCTGGACAGATTAGACCTTTAGTGCAAAATTTGGTCAATTTTAGGTCGTTTTTAGCTCTGGTAGTTTTGGTACCCATACTTGTGCAAGCTATTCGACGTGGTTCTGGCCATTTCTGGGCTTTGGTGTCTTCATAAGAATTGTAGCTCTTTGTCTCATTGCACTCTTGACAAAATTTCAAGTCATTCTGAGTTGTATAGACCAAGATATGGTCAATTTAATGAAGCTGGACAGATTAGACCTTTAGTGCAAAATTTGGTCAATTTTAGGTCGTTTTTAGCTCTGGTAGTTTTGGTACCCATACTTTTGCAAGCTATTTGGCTTAGTTCTGGCTATTTCTGGGCTTTGGTGTCTTCATAAGAATTGTAGCTCTCTGTCTTATTGCACTCTGGGCAAAATTTCAAGTCATTCTGAGTTGTATAGACCAAGATATGGTCAATTTACTAAAGCTGGACAGATTACACCTTTAGTTCAAAATTTGGTGAATTTTAGCTCACTTTTAGTTCAGGCAATTTTGATACTCGTACTTGTCTAAGCTATTTGACTTGGTTCTGGCTATTTCTGGGCTTTGGTGTCTTCATAAGAATTGTAGCTCTCTGTCTTATTGCAGTCTGGGCAAAATTTCAAGTCATTCTGAGTTGTATAGACCAAGATATGGTCAATTTACTAAAGCTGGACAGATTAGACCTTTAGTGCAAAATTTGGTCAATTTTAGGTCGTTTTTAGCTCTGGTAGTTTTGGTACCCATACTTGTGCAGGCTATTCGACTTGGTTCTGGCCATTTCTGGGCTTTGGTGTCTTCATAAGAATTGTAGCTCTTTGTCTCATTACACTCTTGGCAAAATTTCAAGTCATTCTGAGTTGTATAGACCAAGATATGGTCAACTTACTAAAGCTAGACAGATTGCACCATCAGTGCAAAATTTGGTGAATTTTAGGTCACTTTTAGTTCAGGCAACTTTGATACACGTTCTTGTGAAAGCTATTTGACTTGGTTCTGGCCATTTCTGGACTTTGGTGTCTTCATAGGAATTGTAGCTCTCTGTCTTATTGCAGTCTGGGCAAAATTTCAAGTCATTCTGAGTTGTATAGACCAAGATATGGTCAATTTACTAAAGCTGGACAGATTAGACCTTTAGTGCAAAATTTGGTCAATTTTAGGTTGTTTTTAGCTCTGGTAGTTTTGGGACCCATACTTGTGCAAGCTATTCGACTTGGTTCTAGCCATTTCTGGGCTTTGGTGTCTTCATAAGAATTGTAGCTCTTTGTCTCATTGCACTCTTGGCAAAATTTCAAGTCATTCTGAGTTGTATAGACCAAGATATGGTCAATTTACTAAAGCTGGACAGATTAGACCTTTAGTGCAAAATTTGGTCAATTTTAGGTCGTTTTTAGCTCTGGTAGTTTTGGTACCCATACTTGTGCAAGCTATTCGACTTGGTTTTGGCCATTTCTGGGCTTTGGTGTCTTCATAAGAATTGTAGCTCTTTGTCTCATTGCACTCTGGGCCAAATTTCAAGTCATTCTGAGTTGTATAGACCAAGATATGGTCAATTTACTAAAGCTGGATAGATTGCACCTTTATTGCAAAATTTGGTCAGTTTTAGGTCACTTTTACTTCTAGCAGTTTTGGTACCCGAAATTGTACAAGCTATTTGACTTGGTTCTAGCCGTTTCTGGGCTTTGGTATCCTTATAAGAATTATAGCTCTATGTCTTATTGCACTCTAGGCAAAATTTCAAGTCATTCTGAGTTGTATAGACCAAGACGTGGTCAATTTACTAAGGCTAGACAGATTGCACCTTTAGTGCAAAATTTGGTAAATTTTTTGTCACTTTTAGTTCAAGTAATTTTGATACTCGTATTTGTGCAAGCTATTTGACTTGGTTCTGGCTATTTCTGGGCTTTGGTGTCTTTATAAGAATTGTAGCTCTCTGTCTTATTGCACTCTGGGCAAAATTTCAAGTCATTCTGAGTTGTATAGACCAAGATATGATCAATTTACTAAAGCTCGATAGATTGCACCATTAGTGCAAAATTTGGTCAATTTTAGGTCACTTTGAGTTCTGGCAATTTTGATACTCGTACTTGTGCAAGCTATTTGACTTGGTTCTGGCTATTTCTGGGCTTTGGTGTCTTCATAAGAATTGTAGCTCTCTGTCTTATTGCAGTCTGGGCAAAATTTCAAGTCATTCTGAGTTGTATAGACCAAGATATGGTCAATTTACTAAAGCGGGACAGATTAGACCTTTAGTGCAAAATTTGGTCAATTTTAGGTCGTTTTTAGCTCTGGTAGTTTTGGTACCCATACTTGTGCAAGCTATTCGACGTGGTTCTGGCCATTTCTGGGCTTTGGTGTCTTCATAAGAATTGTAGCTCTTTGTCTCATTGCACTCTTGACAAAATTTCAAGTCATTCTGAGTTGTATAGACCAAGATATGGTCAATTTACTGAAGCTGGACAGATTAGACCTTTAGTGCAAAATTTGGTCAATTTTAGGTCGTTTTTAGCTCTGGTAGTTTTGGTACCCATACTTTTGCAAGCTATTTGGCTTAGTTCTGGCTATTTCTGGGCTTTGGTGTCTTCATAAGAATTGTAGCTCTCTGTCTTATTGCACTCTGGGCAAAATTTCAAGTCATTCTGAGTTGTATAGACCAAGATATGGTCAATTTACTAAAGCTGGACAGATTACACCTTTAGTTCAAAATTTGGTGAATTTTAGCTCACTTTTAGTTCAGGCAATTTTGATACTCGTACTTGTCTAAGCTATTTGACTTGGTTCTGGCTATTTCTGGGCTTTGGTGTCTTCATAAGAATTGTAGCTCTCTGTCTTATTGCAGTCTGGGCAAAATTTCAAGTCATTCTGAGTTGTATAGACCAAGATATGGTCAATTTACTAAAGCTGGATAGATTGCACCTGAAATTGTGCAAGCTATTTGACTTGGTTCTAGCCATTTCTGGGCTTTGGTATCCTTATAAGAATTATAGCTCTATGTCTTATTGCACTCTGGGCAAAATTTCAAGTCATTCTGAGTTGTATAGACCAAGACGTGGTCAATTTACTAAGGCTAGACAGATTGCACCTTTAGTGCAAAATTTGGTAAATTTTTGGTCACTTTTAGTTCAAGCAATTTTGATACTCGTACTTGTGCAAGCTATTTGACTTCGTTCTGTCTATTTCTGGGCTTTGGTGTCTTCATAAGAATTGTAGCTCTCTGTCTTATTGCACTCTGGGCAAAATTTCAAGTCATTCTGAGTTGTATAGGCCAAGATATGATCAATATACTAAAGCTGGATAGATTGCACCATTAGTGCAAAATTTGGTCAATTTTAGGTCACTTTGAGTTCAGGCAATTTTGATACTCGTACTTGTGCAAGCTATTTGACTTGGTTCTGGCTAATTCTGGGCTTTGGTGTCTTCATAAGAATTGTAGCTCTCTGTCTTATTGCACTCTGGGCAAAATTTCAAGTCATTCTGAGTTGTATAGACCAAGATATGGTCAATTTACTAAAGCTGGACAGATTGCACCTTTAGTGCAAAATTTGGTGAATTTTAGCTCACTTTTAGTTCATGCAATTTTGATACTCGTACTTGTGTAAGCTATTTGACTTGGTTCTGGCTATTTCTGGGCTTTGGTGTCTTCATAAGAATTGTAGATCTCTGTCTTATTGCAGTCTGGGCAAAATTTCAAGTCATTCTGAGTTGTATAGACCAAGATATGGTTAATTTACTAAAGCTGGACGGATTAGACCTTTAGTGCAAAATTTGGTCAATTTTAGGTCGTTTTTAGCTCTGGTAGTTTTGGTACCCATACTTGTGCAAGCTATTCGACTTGGTTTTGGCCATTTCTGGGCTTTGGTGTCTTCATAAGAATTGTAGCTCTTTCTCTCATTGCACTCTGGGCAAAATTTCAAGTTATTCTGAGTTATATAGACCAAGATATGGTCATTTTACTAAAGCTGGATAGATTGCACCTTTATTGCAAAATTTGGTCAATTTTAGGTCACTTTTACTTCTAGCAGTTTTGGTACCCGAAATTGTGCAAGCTATTTGACTTGGTTCTAGCCATTTCTGGGCTTTGGTATCCTTATAAGAATTATAGCTCTATGTCTTATTGCACTCTGGGCAAAATTTCAAGTCTTTCTGAGTTGTATAGACCAAGACGTGGTCAATTTTCTAAGGCTAGACAGATTGCACCTTTAGTGCAAAATTTGGTAAATTTTTTGTCACGTTTAGTTCAAGCAATTTTGATACTCGTACTTGTGCAAGCTATTTGACTTGGTTCTGGCTATTTCTGGGCTTTGGTGTCTTCATAAGAATTGTAGCTCTCTGTCTTATTGCACTCTGGGCAAAATTTCAAGTCATTCTGAGTTGTATAGCCCAAGATATGATCAATTTACTAAAGCTGGACAGATTGCACCATTAGTGCAAAATTTAGTCAATTTTAGGTCACTTTGAGTTCGGGCAAATTTGATAATTGTACTTGTGTAAGCTATTTGACTTGGTTCTGGCTATTTCTGGGCTTTGGTGTCTTCATAAGAATTGTAGCTCTCTGTCTTATTGCAGTCTGGGCAAAATTTCAAGTCATTCTGAGTTGTATAGACCAAGATATGATCAATTTACTAAAGCTGGACAGATTGCACCATTAGTGCAAAATTTAGTCAATTTTAGGTCACTTTGAGTTCAGGCAATTTTGATACTCGTACTTGTGCAAGCTATTTGACATGGTTCTGGCTATTTCTGTGTCACACCTTACCCCTCTGTAAGGCATAACATGATCCCGTAGTATACCTAATGAATTACCAACTCCGTCTACTGATAACCCATTAAATACACTACAAGGGATTTTAAAAACTTTTCTTACTTCTTTTACAGTGGTGATCACTATTTACAGGTATTAAAAACTTTGGTGAACTGAGGTGAAACAACTAACTCATTTGATTTATTTGGAATTTCTGTAAAAATTTTGGCAAGGTGCCATCTGTATTTTGGATAAAACAGTTCTTCAGAAAACCTGTAAAAAAAAGCACTTCAATAATTTTCCAAATCTCAACTCCAATACATTTCTCAACACAACAATTTATCAACACAATTCCATAGAAATTTTTCAAAGTCTGAGATAAGGAAATATAATCTGACTTTTACAAGTCAAAACATTTCGTAATTATTTTACAACTTCAAGGTACAATTTGAATTTACAATTGCTCAAAATCAAAAACAAAATGTACATACGATGTCATACATTCTGATTACAAAATGCAAGGTATTGGTATACTTATTATACCCGAAAAATCTCTCGCTGGAGGTATTAGCAGCCTAGTCTGCTGCCCTGTCTGTCTCTCTACCTGCGACAGCAATAAAAAGCTATCGCTGAGACAATGTCTCAGTGGTGCACAACATTAACCAAATACAATTTAATCACAATTCATAAGTCATGTAAATAGTGGATACTTAAAATCATAGTTAAATTCAAGACAATAAATGTCAACAAGAATTTAAACTCCATTTGTCAATATCACAATAATTTTCCATAAGTCAGATCATGTTTGAATTCAAAAGACAGTATATGTCAATGAGAGTTTAAATCAATTTCACAATCTCACAATACATAATAATGCAATTTAGTCGAATAATTTAAGAATACAGTGTTGCCAATTCATTCACAACTTAAGCCATGACACAAATTTCCGATCAATGCCGTGTTGTACACCACGACAAAGCAATCACAACCTCACTAATCGAAATCAATGAGGAAGGGGAGCTAGCTATATAATGAGTACTCATCCGATCACCTCAACTGGTAAACCAGAGAGGGAGAAAAATAAACGATCATGACTCCATAAATGGAGAAGGAAAATAAACGATCACAACCCCATAAATGGAGAAGGAATGATACGATACTGTCATGCTAAGTGTGAACACAAAATCAATTCCAAACATTTTATTCAAATGATTCGTGAGAATCCAATAAATTTCCAAACTCATAGTTTCATTCATAAAATGGCAACCCAATTCATAATTAACTTCAATTTCCACAAAAACCATTTCTGATTGCTTTTCAATCAATAAGTTTCCATCAATATCATTCAAACAATTTTTCACAGTTTCAAACCATTCACAATGTTTTTCAATCAATAAGTGTCCACCAAACACATTTCCACAATTTAAAACAATGATATGCAAATAGTCAATATTTATTTCCATTGAAAATAATTCAAAAGAAACAGTTGTTGTGCACAAACACAATTTAAAACAATAATATACAAATATTCAATATTTATCTCAATTGAAAAATTCAAAAGCAATAGCCATTGTGCACAAACACAATTTAAAACAATAATATACAAATATTCAATATTTATCTCAATTGAAAAATTCAAAAGCAATAGCCGTTGTACACAAACACAATTTAAAACAATAATATACAAATATTCAATATTTATCTCAATTGAAAAATTCAAAAGCAATAGCCGTTGTGCACAAACACAATTTAAAACAATAATATACAAATATTCAATATTTATCTCAATTGAAAAATTCAAAAGCAATAGCCATTGTGCACAAACCTCTGATGTTGTCTCACAGTGCGGACTCAGTGTTTCTTTCCCTTTTGCTGAGTCCTTGTTAGCTGAGAAACACAATTTGAAGTGTTTCAGTACTAAATTAAACTGTCTCTATCGATGGTGTTTGGTAAACAATGCACTGAACTCAATTATTCACTTAATCACCTAATATACCGACCCTCGTTGCGTTTTAGGTACATTAGGTTTTAGTATCGTTAATATGTCACATTCGATAAGGTTTTAGGTTTGGTATGTTTTACCAAAGTCATTTCCTTGCTTAGTGCATTGTAATGCAAATTCTTTGGATCAGGACACCTGGTTTGACCTAACCGGACGATCTAGTTCCCTCGGTTTTCGGGTCTCGGTCGAAACTACAAACTTGTAGATCTAGGTCTTATTGCACGCGGGGCAAAATTTCAGGTCAATCCGAGTTAAGTAGACCAAGTTATGGTCATTACACTCTTGCTGGTCAAATGGTACCATTTTAGGTCAATTTTAGGTCAAATTGGTCAATTCTGGTTCGGCCAGTTTTTGGACCCGGACTTGTGCAAGTTGTTTGACTTGCTTATGGTCATTTCTGGGCTTTGGTGTCTTCATAAGACTTGTAGGTATGGGTCTTAACTATTCTTGGTCAAAATTTCAGGTCAATTGGACCTGGTTTGAGTGAGTTATGGCCTAAACACTCACTGCTGCCCAATTGGTCATTTTTCAGGTCCTAATTGCACCTAATCCGAATTGGTCATTTTTTTAGGTCACCTTGCAAGCAGAATTTTGGCATGGTTTCTCAATGAAAGTTGGCACATTTTGTGCCTAGTTTCACCTCAAATTGGTCTCATACCAATTGAGGTTACACATTCAAGGTTATAGGCTAAAATATACACTGCCCTCAATATGCATTTCACACCCCAACTTCAAACACACACTTACCTTTGCCATTTGTTTACTTACCTACCAAACTGTTTTGGCACATTACCAAAAGCATTTTCTACATTACATTAGCATTATTTTGGGCAGATTCCAATCACCCTCAACACACCAAATATCATTCACAATTACAATTTCTAAGTACCATTACAAACACACCTAAACATTACAAACTTTACATACACTTTACAATGTTAATTTACATACATATCATCAATCCTTCTAGGTCAATATTCTGCCCACACTTCCTTCAATATATACCATTACTCAAGTGTCCACAAGCTGCCACAAACCATTCTTCAACATCAAAGTGCCATCCAATTTACCAATTCCCATCCAAGTGCATAATTCACCATATAAACATGAAATAATTCACTAGGTTACTAATTCATCATGATCAACACCACTTCTCATCAATTATATGCACAAATATCTCATCAAAAACGTGACTCATGGCTGTCCAAAATGAAAACAAGAATAACCCTTCAAACTCAAAATTTTCCTTCACCAAACCAACACCCATAACATGAACATAAACTTTAACAAAGAAATTCTCAAAAATGCAAACTTACCTTTAATTGTAACTTGCTAAACCTTCACCAAACTTCTCAAATTTGGTATCAATCTCTTCCTTATGATGTGTAGACAAACTTTCATGAAGATAGGTGTGGGAAAAGGAGGCTTGATCATGGAGTTGTAATGGTTTGAAGGTGGGTGGCCATGGGAGAGGTTTGAGAGTTTCATTCACGGCAATGGGACTTTTCAATTGAGGAAGATGAATTGCAGATTGTTTAATGAACCTACACCTGCCCATTTTATGTTTAATTTATCCTATAGTGGTCCACTAACTAAAATTAAAACATATTATAAGTTAACTTTCACTTAATCCACATTTAACCCATTATTTTCCACTATTTATTTTAGGTACCACCAAATTAATTTTTCATTTTATTTTCTAAGTGTAATATTATTTATTTTTAATGGAAATTTAGGTCAAAAGACAATTTGGGATGTCAAATGACCATAATGCCCCTGTTCGGGTGGCATTCTCGATTTTTCGGTAACACCGAGTTTTGTCCGTTTTTCGATTTCTCACTTTTCTTTGTACTAATTATTTAATTTTTCTTTGATCTTTCTAATGAGATTTATTCTTCAACAAGGGTCTATTTAAGTCCTAAAAATGTTTTCCAGGGTTCCCCGCAGTCCAGGGCTAGTCAACGGTCCACGCCGTGACTTCCCGGTGCGGTCACCCATCGTTAGGTTTCCCGGCTCATTTAACTTGGTCACATTTCTTTGCTATTATTTTTCCTTTGTTTTTCTTGTATTTTCTTTTCTTGTATTTCATTATTTATGTCTCCTCTCTCATATCAAGGTGTGGTTCTAGGCATCCTAGCTGTCCGGACAACAGGTCCTTTGGAGCAATGAGAACGCACTACCGAACTTAGGGGTGTTACAATTCTCCCCCCCTTAAATAAATTTCGTCCACGAAATTTTACCCAGTAGTCATCTTACAATAGTCATACGTTTATTTTCTCCTTTCTATATGATCGTATAATCTTCTTTTTCTCAAATTTGTATAAGACTTTTAACAATCTAATACAATGTTTGATTTGTTTGGATAACACCAATCTCCTCTTACTAGTATCTTGTCTAATATTTGATTCACGTTGCTTCTTGAATGACCCTTGAGGTCATGTTAGAATCATTCATCAGGCATTGGTCCTCTGACCATTCTAATCCATAGTCTTCCTCACATTCGTAATATTTCTTTGTTACATATGAATCAACTGTTCAAATCTCTACTTCCGTAACTCTTTTTATCTGTCAATATTCTATAACTTACTTCCTTTTGTACTGAACTGTAACCTTTCGATATTCTAACTTTTGAGTTTTAGATCCTTAAGTAGGATTTTCAAACTTATTTCTAATAATTAAATTCTGTCCTGGCATAACTATACCAAAACAGATGCCGTTGGCAACTATTCTCATCTAGATGTACTATCGGGTAGTACGTAGCTCTACACAATAATCTCAAGTTAGTACTGAAATCTGCAGCTTATTCAATAGATCAAACTTTCCTATCTTTTATCCTTTTCGAATTCACTGATATCCGAACTTATTCTGATTACAATATCCATTAACAATTACTAACAGTAACATCTCTGCCTTCATCTAGAGCAATTCTATTTCTGTAACTTATTTTTACGTCCTCTTGCCTTACATTAAGTAGGCTCGCCAATTAGCTTAAAATTTTATGGTGTGTCAGCAAATACTTTTCGCCGATAAACTCTTCCAAAACTAATTTCACTTGTTATCACAATCCTTATCCTAAAGGACTAATCACTAATGCATCAAAATTTATTTCCCCGACCTCCTGTCCTAACGGACTTGTTACTAGCACCTCAAAATCCATTTTTGTACCTGGAGCAGCAATGCAATCAATGATGCTAGCACACACATAAGAATGGGTAGAACCCAGATCGATTAACACAAACACATCCTGATTAAAAGTTGAGAAGGTACCAGCCACAACATCAGATATCTCTGCCTCTTCCCTCTGTCTCATGGCATAGACTCTGACTGGAGCACTATCTTGCTCTGATTGTTTTACTGTGCCTTGGCTGCCTGCTGGGTTACCTCTACCCCTGCCTCTACCTCTGCTAGGTGGTTGTGAGCTTCTGGTGACAGGGCTCTGAACTGACCCTTCTGCAGTAGTGGGAGGTGGTCCAACTCTGCGACTACTGGTGCAGTCCTTGGCAAAGTGTCCTATGCCTCCACAGTTATAACAGGCTCCAATAGCCTTATAGCATATCCCACCATGATATCTTCCACAATTTTCACATTGGCGGGAATGGTAGGAACCTCCGGTACTATGCTGACCAGATAAAGGAGGTTTCTGTCCTGAATATCTTCCCCTTCCAGACTTCTTGCCACCTCTGCCATGTCCCCCATAGTTCTTCCTCTTTCTAGTATGACCACTGGAACTCTGTTCTACAGATTTTCCCTCTTTCTCTGTCTTTTCTGATCTCTTTTTCTCTGGAGCAGTCTCAAACTCAACTCTTTCCAACTCTAGGGCTTGAGAAACAAGTTCAGAGAAGTTAGTGTGTTTGAAGCCGAGCACTTGTACTCTGATACTGGGCTTCAAGCCAGTTTCAAACCTCTTGCATCTCTCCCTGCTGGTAGCAAGCAAACTTACTGCATAGTGGCTAAGGCGGGAGAATTCTCTTTCATACTCAGCCACTGATCTGCCCCTCTGTTTCAAACTTAAGAATTCTTGTAGCTTCGGTCTACATAAGCATCGAGGATGTATTTACATGCAGAATTCCCGAGGAAGTCATTCAGTCAAGATCTGCAGTTCTACGGTGTGGGAATGGTTTTCCACGATCATAAGCATCCCCTTGTAGTAAGGATCTTGAGTATTCAAGTCCGAGCTCCTCTGTACAATGAAGTTTCTTGAACACCCTATCCATCCTCTCTAACCTTTGCTCAGCTTCTATAGGATCTACTGTCCCCTTAAACTCTGTAGCCCCATACTTCATCAATTTATCATACTGCCTTGTAGGAGACTGTGGTTGTACCACGGGTGTCTGAATTGGGACTTGAGTAGGTGCATTATCAGCCATTTGTTGGATATTGCAGCCATCTGCTTTGAATCGAGCAGAAAGCTGCAAGATCTTGCGGGTGGTCTTCTTTGAACCACTAACATTTTGTAGGCACAGGGCATCCCCTTGCACCTCAGCCTCAATAGACTGATCGACTGAACGATCACCCTCTTCCATATTCAATGCGAGGATCTTAGCTTTCCTGAACAATAACACAAGAATATTCACTCTCGTTAGTGCATATTTATACTGTAATGTACTGTATGTATCAGACGATGATATTGAGCAGTTGTACTATGCAAAAAGAACATTCAAATAACAGGTGAAAACGGAATTTAAAAACATTGCTCTGATACCACTAAAACATGTCACACCTTACCCCTCTGTAAGGCATAACATGATCCCGTAGTATACCTAATGAATTACCAACTCCGTCTACTGATAACCCATTAAATACACTACAAGGGATTTTAAAAACTTTTCTTACTTCTTTTACAGTGGTGATCACTATTTACAGGTGTTAAAAACTTTGGTGAACTGAGGTGAAACAACTAACTCATTTGATTTATTTGGAATTTCTGTAAAAATTTTGGCAAGGTGCCATCTGTATTTTGGATAAAACAGTTCTTCAGAAAACCTGTAAAAAAGCACTTCAATAATTTTCCAAATCTCAACTCCAATACATTTCTCAACACAACAATTTATCAACACAATTCCATAGAAATTTTTCAAAGTCTGAGATAAGGAAATATAATACAGCTTTTACAAGTCAAAACAGCTCGTAATTATTTTACAACTTCAAGGTACAATTTGAATTTACAACTACTCAAAACCAAAAACAAAATGTACATACAGTGTCATACATTACAGTACAAAATGCAAGGTATTGGTATACTTATTATACCCGAAAAATCTCTCGCTGGAGGTATTAGCAGCCTAGTCTGCTGCCCTGTCTGTCTCTCTACCTGCGACAGCAATAAAAAGCTATCGCTGAGACAATGTCTCAGTGGTGCACAACATTAACCAAATACAATTTAATCACAATTCATAAGTCATGTAAATAGTGGATACTTAAAATCATAGTTAAATTCAAGACAATAAATGTCAACAAGAATTTAAACTCCATTTGTCAATATCACAATAATTTTCCATAAGTCAGATCATGTTTGAATTCAAAAGACAGTATATGTCAATGAGAGTTTAAATCAATTTCACAATCTCACAATACATAATAATGCAATTTAGTCGAATAATTTAAGAATACAGTGTTGCCAATTCATTCACAACTTAAGCCATGACACAAATTTCCGATCAATGCCGTGTTGTACACCACGACAAAGCAATCACAACCTCACTAATCGAAATCAATGAGGAAGGGGAGCTAGCTATATAATGAGTACTCATCCAATCACCTCAACTGGTAAACCAGAGAGGGAGAAAAATAAACGATCACGACTCCATAAATGGAGAAGGAAAATAAACGATCACAACCCCATAAATGGAGAAGGAATGATACGGATACTGTCATGCTAAGTGTGAACACAAAATCAATTCCAAACATTTTATTCAAATGATTCGTGAGAATCCAATAAATTTCCAAACTCATAGTTTCATTCATAAAATGGCAACCCAATTCATAATTAACTTCAATTTCCACAAAAACCATTTACTGATGCTTTTCAATCAATAAGTTTCCATCAATATCATTCAAACAATTTTTCACAGTTTCAAACCATTCACAATGTTTTTCAATCAATAAGTGTCCACCAAACACATTTCCACAATTTAAAACAATGATATGCAAATAGTCAATATTTATTTCCATTGAAAATAATTCAAAAGAAACAGTTGTTGTGCACAAACACAATTTAAAACAATAATATACAAATATTCAATATTTATCTCAATTGAAAAATTCAAAAGCAATAGCCATTGTGCACAAACACAATTTAAAACAATAATATACAAATATTCAATATTTATCTCAATTGAAAAATTCAAAAGCAATAGCCGTTGTGCACAAACACAATTTAAAACAATAATATACAAATATTCAATATTTATCTCAATTGAAAAATTCAAAAGCAATAGCCGTTGTGCACAAACACAATTTAAAACAATAATATACAAATATTCAATATTTATCTCAATTGAAAAATTCAAAAGCAATAGCCATTGTGCACAAACCTCTGATGACTGTCTCACAGTGCGGACTCGGTGTTTCTTTCCCTTTTCTTTGAGTCCTTGTTAGCCGAGAAACACAATTTGAAGTGTTTGATACTAAATTAAATCGTCTCTATCGATGGTGTTTGGTAAACAATGCACTGAACTCAATTATTCACTTAATCACCTAATATACCGACCCTCGTTGCGTTTTAGGTACATTAGGTTTTAGTATCGTTAATATGTCACATTCGATAAGGTTTTAGGTTTGGTATGTTTTACCAAAGTCATTTCCTTGCTTAGTGCATTTTAATGCAAATTGCTGGATTCCGGGACACTGGTTTGACCTAACCGGACGATCTAGTTCCCTCGGTTTTCGGGTCTCGGTCGAAACTACAAACTTGTAGATCTAGGTCTTATTGCACGCGGGGCAAAATTTCAGGTCAATCCGAGTTAAGTAGACCAAGTTATGGTCATTACACTCTTGCTGGTCAAATGGTACCATTTTAGGTCAATTTTAGGTCAAATTGGTCAATTCTGGTTCGGCCAGTTTTTGGACCCGGACTTGTGCAAGTTGTTTGACTTGCTTATGGTCATTTCTGGGCTTTGGTGTCTTCATAAGACTTGTAGGTATGGGTCTTAACTATTCTTGGTCAAAATTTCAGGTCAATTGGACCTGGTTTGAGTGAGTTATGGCCTAAACACTCACTGCTGCCCAATTGGTCATTTTTCAGGTCCTAATTGCACCTAATCCGAATTGGTCATTTTTTTTAGGTCACCTTGCAAGCAGAATTTTGGCATGGTTTCTCAATGAAAGTTGGCACATTTTGTGCCTAGTTTCACCTCAAATTGGTCTCATACCAATTGAGGTTACACATTCAAGGTTATAGGCTAAAATATACACTGCCCTCAATATGCATTTCACACCCCAACTTCAAACACACACTTACCTTTGCCATTTGTTTACTTACCTACCAAACTGTTTTGGCACATTACCAAAAGCATTTTCTACATTACATTAGCATTATTTTGGGCAGATTCCAATCACCCTCAACACACCAAATATCATTCACAATTACAATTTCTAAGTACCATTACAAACACACCTAAACATTACAAACTTTACATACACTTTACAATGTTAATTTACATACATATCATCAATCCTTCTAGGTCAATATTCTGCCCACACTTCCTTCAATATATACCATTACTCAAGTGTCCACAAGCTGCCACAAACCATTCTTCAACATCAAAGTGCCATCCAATTTACCAATTCCCATCCAAGTGCATAATTCACCATATAAACATGAAATAATTCACTAGGTTACTAATTCATCATGATCAACACCACTTCTCATCAATTATATGCACAAATATCTCATCAAAAACGTGACTCATGGCTGTCCAAAATGAAAACAAGAATAACCCTTCAAACTCAAAATTTTCCTTCACCAAACCAACACCCATAACATGAACATAAACTTTAACAAAGAAATTCTCAAAAATGCAAACTTACCTTTAATTGTAACTTGCTAAACCTTCACCAAACTTCTCAAATTTGGTATCAATCTCTTCCTTATGATGTGTAGACAAACTTTCATGAAGATAGGTGTGGGAAAAGGAGGCTTGATCATGGAGTTGTAATGGTTTGAAGGTGGGTGGCCATGGGAGAGGTTTGAGAGTTTCATTCACGGCAATGGGACTTTTCAATTGAGGAAGATGAATTGCAGATTGTTTAATGAACCTACACCTGCCCATTTTATGTTTAATTTATCCTATAGTGGTCCACTAACTAAAATTAAAACATATTATAAGTTAACTTTCACTTAATCCACATTTAACCCATTATTTTCCACTATTTATTTTAGGTACCACCAAATTAATTTTTCATTTTATTTTCTAAGTGTAATATTATTTATTTTTAATGGAAATTTAGGTCAAAAGACAATTTGGGATGTCAAATGACCATAATGCCCCTGTTCGGGTGGCATTCTCGATTTTTCGGTAACACCGAGTTTTGTCCGTTTTTCGATTTCTCACTTTTCTTTGTACTAATTATTTAATTTTTCTTTGATCTTTCTAATGAGATTTATTCTTCAACAAGGGTCTATTTAAGTCCTAAAAATGTTTTCCAGGGTTCCATGAGTCGAGAGCTAGTCAACGGTCCACGCAGTGACTTCAAGTCTGATCACCATCGTTAGGTTTCCCGGCTCATTTAACTTGGTCACATTTCTTTGCTATTATTTTTCCTTTGTTTTTCTTGTATTTTCTTTTCTTGTATTTCATTATTTATGTCTCCTCTCTCATATCAAGGTGTGGTTCTAGGCATCCTAGCTGTCCGGACAACACTGGTCACTGGAGCAGTAGAACGCACTACCGAACTTAGGGGTGTTACATTCTGGGCTTTGGGGTCTTCATAAGAATTGTAGCTCTCTGTCTTGTTGCACTCTGGGCAAAATTTCAAGTCATTATGAGTTGTATAGACCAAGATATGGTCAATTTACTAAAGCTGGACAGATTGCAACTTTAGTGCAAAATTTGGTGAATTTTAGCTCACTTTTAGTTCAGGCAATTTTGATATTCGTATTTGTGTAAGCTATTTGACTTGGTTCTGGCTATTTCTGGGCTTTGGTGTCTTCATAAGAATTGTAGCTCTCTGTCTTATTGCAGTCTGGGCAAAATTTCAAGTCATTCTGAGTTGTATAGACCAAGATATGGTCAATTTACTAAAGCTGGACAGATTAGACCTTTAGTGCAAAATTTGGTCAATTTTAGGTCATTTTTAGCTCTGGTAGTTTTGGTACCCATACTTGTGCAAGCTATTCGACTTGGTTCTGGCCATTTCTGGGCTTTGGTGTCTTCATAAGAATTGTAGCTCTCTGTCTCATTGCACTCTGGGCAAAATTTTAAGTCATTCTGAGTTGTATAGACCAAGATATGGTCATTTTACTAAAGCTGGATAGATTGCACCTTTATTGCAAAATTTGGTCAATTTTAGGTCACTTTTACTTCTTGCAGTTTTGGTACCCGAAATTGTGCAAGCTATTTGACTTGGTTCTAGCCATTTCTGGGCTTTGGTATCCTTATAAGAATTATAGCTCTTTGTGTTATTGCACTCTGGGCAAAATTTCAAGTCATTCTGAGTTGTATAGACCAAGACGTGGTCAATTTCCTAAGGCTAGACAGATTGCACCTTTAGTGCAAAATTTGGTAAATTTTTGGTCACTTTTAGATCAAGCAATTTTGATACTCGTGCTTGTGCAAGCTATTTGACTTGGTTCTGGCTATTTCTGGGCTTTGGTGTCTTCATAAGAATTGCAGCTCTCTGTCTTTTTGCACTCTGGGCAAAATTTCAAGTCATTCTGAGTTATATAGACCAAGATATGATCAATTTACTAAAGCTGGACAGATTGCACCATTAGTGCAAAATTTAGTCAATTTTAGGTCACTTTGAGTTCAGGCAATTTTGATACTCGTACTTGTGCAAGCTATTTGACTTGGTTCTGGCTATTTCTGGGCTTTGGTGTCTTCATAAGAATTGTAGCTCTCTGTCTTATTGCACTCTGGGCAAAATTTCAAGTCATTCTGAGTTGTATAGACCAAGGTATGATCAATTTACTAAAGCTGGACAGATTGTAGCTTTAGTGCAAAATTTGGTCAGTTTTAGGTCTCTTTTAGTTCTAGCAGTTTTGGTACCCGAAATTGTGCAAGCTATATGACTTAGTTCTGGCCATTTCCTGGCTTTGGTGTCTTTATAAGAATTGTAGCTCTATGTCTTATTACACTCAGGGCAAAATTTCAAGTCATTCTGAGTTGTATAGACCAAGATATGGTCAACTTACTAAAGCTAGACAGATTGCACCATTAGTGCAAAATTTGGTGAATTTTAGGTCACTTTTAGTTCAGGCAGCTTTGATACACGTTCTTGTGCAAGCTATTTGACTTGGTTCTGGCCATTTCTGGGCTTTAGTGTCCTCATAGGAATTGTAGCTCTCTGTCTTATTGCAGTCTTGGCAAAATTTCAAGTCATTCTGAGTTGTATAGACCAAGATATGGTCAATTTACTAAAAATTTGAATGATTAGACCTTTAGTGCAAAATTTGGTCAATTTTAGGTCGTTTTTAGCTCTGGTAGTTTTGGTACCCATACTTGTGCATGCTATTCGACTTGGTTCTGGCCATTTCTGGGCTTTGGTGTCTTCATAAGAATTGTAGCTCTTTGTTTCATTGCACTCTAGGCAAAATTTCACGTCATTCTGAGTTGTGTAGACCAAGATACGGTCATTTTACTAAAGCTGGATAGATTGCACCTTTATTGCAAAATTTGGTCAATTTTAGGTCACTTTTACTTCTAGCAGTTTTGGTACCCGAAATTGTGCAAGCTATTTGACTTGGTTCTGGCCATTTCTGGGCTTTGGTATCCTTATAAGATTTATAGCTCTATGTCTTGTTGCACTCTGGGCAAAATTTCAAGTCATTCTGAGTTGTATAGACCAAGACGTGGCCAATTTACTAAGGCTAGACAGATTGCACCTTTAGTGCAAAATTTGGTAAATTTTAGGTCACTTGTAGTTCAAGCAATTTTGATACTCGTACTTGTGCAAGCTATTTGACTTGGTTCTGGCTATTTCTGGGCTTTGGTGTCTTCATAAGAATTGTAGCTCTCTGTCTTATTGCACTCTGGGCAAAATTTCAAGTCATTCTGAGTTGTATAGACCAAGATATGGTCAATTTACTAAAGCTGGACACATTGCACCTTTAGTGCAAAATTTGGTGAATTTTAGGTCACTTTTAGTTCAGGCAATTTTGATACTCGTACTTGTGTAAGCTATTTGACTTGGTTCTGGCTATTTCTGGGCTTTGGTGTCTGCATAAGAATTGTATATCTATGTCTTATTGCAGTCTGGGCAAAATTTCAAGTCATTCTGAGTTGTATAAACCAAGATATGGTCAATTTACTAAAGCTGGACAGATTGTGCCTTTAGTGCAAAATTTGATCAATTTTAGGTCACTTTTAGTTCTGGCAGTTTTGGCACCCGAAATTGTGCAAGCTATTTGACTTGGTTCTGGCCATTTCTGGTCTTTGGTGTCCTCATAAGAATTATAGCTCTATGTTTTACTGCACTCTTGGCAAAATTTCAAGTCATTCTGAGTTGTATGGACAATGATATGCTCAATTTAATAAAGCTGGACAGATTACACCATTAGTGCAAAATTTGGTCAATTTTAGGTCACTTTTAGCTCTGGTAGTTTTGGTACCTAAAATTGTGCAAGCTATTTGACTTGGTCCTGGCCATTTCTGGGCTTTAGTGCCTTCATAAGAATTGTAGCTCTATGTCTTATTGCACTCTGGGCTAAATTTCAACCCATTTAGAGTTGTATAGGCCAAGATATGGTCAATTTACTAATGCTGGATAGAATGCACCTTTAGTGCAAAATTTGGTCAAGTTTAGGTGACTTTTACTTCTAGCAGTTTTTGTACCCGAAATTGTGCAAGGTATTTGACTTGGCTCTGGCTATTTCTGCGCTTTGGTGTCTTTATAAGAATTATAGCTGTATGTCTTATTGCACTCTGGGCAAATTTTCAAGTCATTCTGAGTTGTATAGAACAAGATATGGTCAATTTACTAAAGCTGGATAGGTTGCACCTTTAGTGCAAAATTTGGTCAATTTTAGGTCACTTTTAGTTCAGGCAATTTTGGTATCCGAAATTGTGCAAGCTATTTAACTTGGTTCTGGCTATTTCTGGGCTTTGGTATCTTTATAAGAATTATAGCTCTATGTCTTATTGCACTCTGGGTAAAATTTCAAGTCATTTTGAGTTGTATAGACCAAGATATGGTCAATTTTCTAAAGCTGGCCAGATTGCAACTTTAGTGCGAAATTTGGTCAATTTTAGGTTACTTTTAGTTCAGGCAATTTTGATAGACGTACTTGTGCAAGCTATTTGACTTGGTTCTAGCTATTTCTTGGCTTTAGTGTCTTCATAAGAATTGTAGCTCTCTGTCTTATTGCACTCTGGGCAAAATTTCAAGTCATTCTGAGTTGTATAGACCAAGAAATAGTCAATTTACTAAAGCTAGACAGATTGCACCTTTAATGCAAAATTTGGTCAATTTTAGGTCACTTTTAGTTCAGGCAGTTTTGATACCCATACTTGTGCAAGCTATTTGACTTGGTTTTGGCTATTTCTGGGCTTTCGTGTCTTCATAAGAATTGTAGCTCTCTGTCTTATGGCACTCAGGGCAAAATTTCAAGTCATTCTGAGCTGTATAGACCAAGGTATGATCAATTAACTAAAGCTGGACAGATTGCATCTTTAGTGCAAAATTTGGTCAATTTTAGTTCTCTTTTAGTTCTAGCAGTTTTGGTACCCGAAATTGTGCAAGCTATTTGGCTTAGTTCTGGCCATTTCCTGGCTTCGGTGTCTTCATAAGAATTGTAGCTCTATGTCTTATTGCACTCAGGGCAAAATTTCAAGTCATTCTGAGTTGTATAGACCAAGATATGGTCAACTTACTAAAGCTAGACAGATTGCACCATTAGTGCAAAATTTGGTGAATTTTAGGTCACTTTTAGTTCAGGCAGCTTTGATACACGTTCTTGTGCAAGCTATTTGACTTGGTTCTGGCCATTTCTGGGCTTTGGTGTCTTCATAGGAATTGTAGCTCTCTGTCTTATTGCAGTCTGGGCAAAATTTCAAGTCATTCTGAGTTGTATAGACCAAGATATGGTCAATTTACTAAAGCTGGACAGATTAGACCTTTAGTGCAAAATTTGGTCAATTTTAGGTTGTTTTTAGCTCTGGTAGTTTTGGTACCCATACTTGTGCAAGCTATTTGACTTGGTTCTGGCTATTTCTGGGCTTTGGTGTCTTCATAAGAATTGTAGATCTCTGTCTTATTGCACTCTGAGCAAAATTTCAAGTCATTCTGAGTTGTATAGACCAAGATATGGTCAATTTACTAAAGCTGGACAGATTAGACCTTTAGTGCAAAATTTGGTCAATTTTAGGTCGTTTTTAGCTCTGGTAGTTTTGGTACCCATACTTGTGCAAGCTATTCGACTTGGTTCTGGCCATTTCTGGGCTTTGGTGTCTTCATAAGAATTGTAGCTCTTTGTCTCATTGCACTCTTGGCAAAATTTCAAGTCATTCTGAGTTGTATAGGCCAAGATATGGTCAATTTACTAAAGCTGGACAGATTAGACCTTTAGTGCAAAATTTGGTCAATTTTAGGTCGTTTTTAGCTCTGGTAGTTTTGGTACCCATACTTGTGCAAGCTATTCGACTTGGTTTTGGCCATTTCTGGGCTTTGGTGTCTTCATAAGAATTGTAGCTCTTTCTCTCATTGCACTCTGGGCAAAATTTCAAGTTATTCTGAGTTATATAGACCAAGATATGGTCATTTTACTAAAGCTGGATAGATTGCACCTTTATTGCAAAATTTGGTCAGTTTTAGGTCACTTTTACTTCTAGCAGTTTTGGTACCCGAAATTGTGCAAGCTATTTGACTTGGTTCTAGCCATTTCTGGGCTTTGGTATCCTTATAAGAATTATAGCTCTATGTCTTATTGCACTCTGGGCAAAATTTCAAGTCATTCTGAGTTGTATAGACCAAGACGTGGTCAATTTACTAAGGCTAGACAGATTGCACCTTTAGTGCAAAATTTGGTAAATTTTTGGTCACTTTTAGTTCAAGCAATTTTGATACTCGTACTTGTGCAAGCTATTTGACTTCGTTCTGGCTTTTTCTGGGCTTTGGTGTCTTCATAAGAATTGTAGCTCTCTATCTTATTGCACTCTGGGCAAAATTTCAAGTCATTCTGAGTTGTATAGACCAAGATATGATCAATATACTAAACCTGGATAGATTGCACCATTAGTGCAAAATTTGGTCAATTTTAGGTCACTTTGAGTTCAGGCAATTTTGATACTCGTACTTGTGCAAGCTATTTGACTTGGTTCTGGCTGTTTCTGGGCTTTGGTGTCTTCATAAGAATTGTAGCTCTCTGTCTTATTGCACTCTGGGCAAAATTTCAAGTCATTCTGAGTTGTATAGACCAAGATATGGTCAATTTACTAAAGCTGGACAGATTGCACCTTTAGTGCAAAATTTGGTGAATTTTAGCTCACTTTTAGTTCATGCAATTTTGATACTCGTACTTGTGTAAGCTATTTGACTTGGTTCTGGCTATTTCTGGGCTTTGGTGTCTTCATAAGAATTGTAGATCTCTGTCTTATTGCAGTCTGGGTAAAATTTCAAGTCATTCTGAGTTGTATAGACCAAGATATGGTTAATTTACTAAAGCTGGACGGATTAGACCTTTAGTGCAAAATTTGGTCAATTTTAGGTCGTTTTTAGCTCTAGTAGTTTTCGTACCCATACTTGTGCAAGCTATTCGACTTGGTTCTGGCCATTTCTGGGCTTTGGTGTCTTCATAAGAATTGTAGCTCTTTCTCTCATTGCACTCTGGGCAAAATTTCAAGTCATTCTGAGTTATATAGACCAAGATATGGTCATTTTACTAAAGCTGGATAGATTGCACCTTTATTGCAAAATTTGGTCAATTTTAGGTCACTTTTACTTCTAGCAGTTTTGGTACCCGAAATTGTGCAAGCTATTTGACTTGGTTCTAGCCATTTCTGGGCTTTGGTATCCTTATAAGAATTATAGCTCTATGTCTTATTGCACTCTGGGCAAAATTTCAAGTCTTTCTGAGTTGTATAGACCAAGACGTGGTCAATTTACTAAGGCTAGACAGATTGCACCTTTAGTGCAAAATTTGGAAATTTTTTTGTCACTTTTAGTTCAAGCAATTTTGATACTCGTACTTGTGCAAGCTATTTGACTTGGTTCTGGCTATTTCTGGGCTTTGGTGTCTTCATAAGAATTGTAGCTCTCTGTCTTTTTGCACTCTGGGCAAAATTTCAAGTCATTTTGAGTTGTATAGGCCAAGATATGATCAATTTACTAAAGCTGGACAGATTGCACCTTTAGTGCAAAATTTGGTGAATTTTAGCTCACTTTTAGTTCAGGCAATTTTGATACTCGTACTTGTGTAAGCTATTTGACTTGGTTCTGCCTATTTCTGGGCTTTGGTGTCTTCATAAGAATTGTAGCTCTCTGTCTTATTGCAGTCTGGGCAAAATTTCAAGTCATTCTGAGTTGTATATACCAAGATATGATCAATTTACTAAAGCTGGACAGATTGCACCATTAGTGCAAAATTTAGTAAATTTTAGGTCAATTTGAGTTCAGGCAATTTTGATACTCGTACTTGTGCAAGCTATTTGACATGGTTCTGGCTATTTCTGGGCTTTGGTGTCTTCATAAGAATTGTAGCTCTCTGTCTTGTTGCACTCTGGGCAAAATTTCAAGTCATTCTGAGTTGTATAGACCAAGATATGGTCAATTTACTAAAGCTGGACAGATTGCACCTTTAGTGCAAAATTTGGTGAATTTTAGCTCACTTTTAGTTCAGGCAATTTTGATAGTCGTACTTGTGTAAGCTATTTGACTTAGTTCTGGCTATTTCTGGGCTTTGGTGTCTTCATAAGAATTGTAGCTCTCTGTCTTATTGCAGTCTGGGCAAAATTTCAAGTCATTCTGAGTTGTATAGACCAAGATATGGTCAATTTACTAAAGCTGGATAGATAAGACCTTTCATGCAAAATTTGGTCAATTTTAGGTCGTTTTTAGCTCTGGTAGTTTTGGTACCCATATTTGTGCAAGCTATTCGACTTGGTTCTGGCCATTTCTGGGCTTTGGTGTCTTCATAAGAATTGTAGCTCTTTCTCTCATTGCACTCTGGGCAAAATTTCAAGTCATTCTGAGTTGTATAGACCAAGATATGGTCATTTTACTAAAACTGGATAGATTGCACCTTTATTGCAAAATTTGGTCAATTTTAGGTCACTTTTACTTCTAGCAGTTTTGGTACCCGAAATTGTGCAAGCTATTTGACTTGGTTCTGGCAATTTATGGTCTTTGGTATCCTTATAAGAATTATAGCTCTATGTCTTATTGCACTCTGGGCAAAATTTCAAGTCTTTCTGAGTTGTATAGACCAAGACGTGGTCAATTTACTAAGGCTAGACAGATTGCACCTTTAGTGCAAAATTTGGTAAATTTTAGGTCACTTTTAGTTCAAGCAATTTTGATACTCGTACTTGTGCAAGCTATTTGACATGGTTCTGGCTATTTCTAGGCTTTGGTGTCTTCATAAGAATTGTAGCTCTCTGTCTTGAAGCACTCTGGGCAAAATTTCAAGTCATTCTGAGTTGTATAGACCAAGATATAGTCAATTTACTAAAGCTGGACAGATTGCACCTTTAGTGCAAAATTTGGTGAATTTTAGCTCACTTTTAGTTCAGGCAATTTTGATACTCATACTTGTGTAAGCTATTTGACTTGGTTCTGGCTATTTCTGGGCTTTGGTGTCTTCATAAGAATTGTAGCTCTCTGTCTTATTGCAGTCTGGGCAAAATTTCAAGTCATTCTGAGTTGTATAGACCAAGATATGATCAATTTACTAAAGCTGGACAGATTAGACCTTTAGTGCAAAATTTGGTCAATTTTAGGTCGTTTTTAGCTCTGGTAGTTTTGGTACCCATACTTGTGCAAGCTATTCGACTTGGTTCTGGCCATTTCTGGGCTTTGGTGTCTTCATAAGAATTGTAGCTCTTTGTCTCATTGCACTCTGGGCAAAATTTTAAGTCATTCTGAGTTGTATAGACCAAGATATGGTCATTTTGCTAAAGCTGGATAGATTGCACCTTTATTGCAAAATTTGGTCAATTTTAGGTCACTTTTACTTCTTGCAGTTTTGGTACCCGAAATTGTGCAGGCTATTTGACTTGGTTCTAGCCATTTCTGGGCTTTGGTATCCTTATAAGAATTATAGCTCTATGTCTTATTGCACTCTGGGCAAAATTTTAAGTCATTCTGAGTTGTATAGACCAAGAGGTGGTCAATTTCCTAAGGCTAGACAGATTGCACCTTTAGTGCAAAATTTGGTAAATTTTTGGTCACTTTTAGATCAAGCAATTTTGATACTCGTACTTGTGCAAGCTATTTGACTTGGTTCTGGCTATTTCTGGGCTTTGGTGTCTTCATAAGAATTGCAGCTCTCTGTCTTTTTGCACTCTGGGCAAAATTTCAAGTCATTCTGAGTTGTATAAACCAAGATATGATCAATTTACTAAAGCTGGACAGATTGCACCATTAGTGCAAAATTTAGTCAATTTTAGGTCACTTTGAGTTCAGGCAATTTTGATACTCGTACTTGTGCAAGCTATTTGACTTGGTTCTGGCTATTTCTGGGCTTTGGTGTCTTCATAAGAATTGTAGCTCTCTGTCTTATTGCACTCTGGGCAAAATTTCAAGTCATTCTGAGTTGTATAGACCAAGATATGGTCAATTTACTAAAGCTGGACAGATTGCACCTTTGGTGCAAAATTTGGTGAATTTTTGGTCACTTTTAGTTCAGGCAATTTTGATACTCGTACTTGTGTAAGCTGTTTGACTTGGTTTTGGCTATTTCTGGGCTTTGGTGTCTTCATAAGAATTGTAGCTCTCTGTCTTATTGCAGTCTGGGCAAAATTTCAAGTCATTCTGAGTTGTATAGACCAAGATATGGTCAATTTACTAAAGCTGGACAGATTAGACCTTTAGTGCAAAATTTGGTCAATTTTAGGTCATTTTTAGCTCTGGTAGTTTTGGTACCCATATTTGTGCAAGTTATTCGACTTGGTTCTGGCCATTTCTGGGCTTTGGTGTCTTCATAAGAATTGTAGCTCTTTCTCTCATTGCACTCTGGGCAAAAATTTCAAGTCATTCTGAGTTGTATAGACCAAGATATGGTCATTTTACTAAAGCTGGATAGATTGCACCTTTATTGCAAAATTTGGTCAATTTTAGGTCACTTTTACTTTTAGCAGTTTTGGTACCCGAAATTGTGCAAGCTATTTGACTTGGTTCTGGCCATTTCTGGGCTTTGGTATCCTTATAAGAATTATAGCTCTATGTCTTATTGCACTCTGGGCAAAATTTCAAGTCATTCTGAGTTGTATAGACCAAGACGTGGTCAATTTACTAAGGCTAGACAGATTGCACCTTTAGTGCAAAATTTGGTAAATTTTAGGTCACTTTTAGTTCAAGCAATTTTGATACTCGTACTTGTGCAAGCTTTTTGAGTTGGTTCTGGCTATTTCTGGGCTTTGGTGTCTTCATAAGAATTGCAGCTCTCTGTCTTATTGCACTCTGGGCAAAATTTCAAGTCATTCTGAGTTGTATAGACCAAGACATGATCAATTTACTAAAGCTGGACAGATTGCACCATTAGTGCATAGTTTTGTCAATTTTAGGTCACTTTGAGTTCAGGCAATTTTGATACTCGTACTTGTGCAAGCTATTTGACTTGGTTCTGGCTATTTCTTGGCTTTAGTGTCTTCATAAGAATTGTAGCTCTCTGTCTTATTGCACTCTGGGCAAAATTTCAAGTCATTCTGAGTTGTACAGACCAAGATATGGTCAATTTACTAAAGCTGGACAGATTACACCTTTAGTGCAAAATTTGGTGAATTTTAGGTCACTTTTAGTTCAGGCAATTTTGATACTCGTACTTGTGTAAGCTATTTGACTTGGTTCTGGCTATTTCTGGGCTTTGGTGTCTTCATAAGAATTGTAGCCCTCTGTCTTATTGCAGTCTGGGCAAAATTTCAAGTCATTCTGAGTTGTATAGACCAAGATATGGTCAATTTACTAAAGCTGGACAGATTGTGCCTTTAGTGCAAAATTTGGTCAATTTTAGGTCACTTTTAGTTCTGGCAGTTTTGGCACCCGAAATTGTGCAAGCTATTTGACTTGGTTCTGGCCATTTCTAGGCTTTGGTGTCCTCATAAGAATTATAGCTTTATGTCTTACTGCACTCTTGGCAAAATTTCAAGTCATTCTGAGTTGTATAGACAAAGATATGCTCAATTTAATAAAGTTGGACAGATTACACCTTTAGTGCAAAATTTGGTCAATTTTAGGTCACTTTTAGCTCTGGTAGTTTTGGTACCTAAAATTGTGCAAGCTATTGGCTTGGTCCTGGCCATTTCTGGGCTTTAGTGTCGTCATAAGAACTGTAGCTCTATGTCTTATTGCACTATGGGCAAAATTTCAAGTCATTATGAGTTGTATAGACCAAGATATGGTGAATTTACTAAAGCTGGATAGATTGCACCTTTAATGCAAAATTTGGTCAATTTTAGGTCACTTTTAGTTCAGGCAATTTTGGTATCCGAAATTGTGCAAGCTATTTGACTTGGTTCTGGCTATTTCTGGGCTTTGGTATCTATATAAGAATTATAGCTCTATGTCTTATTGCACTCTGGGTAAAATTTCAAGTCATTCTGAGTTGTATAGACCAAGATATGGTCAATTTTCTAAAGCTGGACAGATTGCACCTTTAGTGCAAAATTTGGTCAATTTTAGGTTACTTTTAGTTCAGGCAATTTTGATAGACGTACTTGTGCAAGCTATTTGACTTGGTTCTAGCTATTTCTTTGCATTGGTGCCTTCATAAGAATTGTAGCTCTCTGTCTTATTGCACTTCTGGCAAAATTTCAAGTCATTCTGAGTTGTATAGACCAAGATATGGTCAATTTACTAAAGCTGGATAGATTGCAGCTTTAGTGCAAAATTTGGTCAATTTTAGGTCACTTTTAGTTCAAGCAATTTTCGTATCCGAAATTGTGCAAGCTATTTGACTTGGTTCTGGCTATTTATGGGCTTTGGTATCTTTATAAGAATTATAGCTCTATGTCTTATTGCACTCTGGGTAAAATTTCAAGTCATTCTGAGTTGTATAGACCAAGATATGGTCAATTTTCTAAAGCTGGACAGATTGCACCTCTAGTGCAAAATTTGGTCAATTTTAGGTTACTTTTAGTTCAGGCAATTTTGATAGACGTACTTGTGCAAGCTATTTGACTTGGTTCTGGCTATTTCTGGGCTTTGGTGTCTTCACAAGAATTGTAGCTCTCTGTCTTATTGCACTCTGGGCAAAATTTCAAGTCATTCTGAGTTGTATAGGCCAAGATATAGTCAATTTACTAAAGCTGGACAGATTGCACCTTTAATGCAAAATTTGGTCAATTTTAGGTCACTTTTAGTTCAGGCAGTTTTGACACCCATACTTGTGCAAGCTATTTGACTTGGTTTTGGCTATTTCTGGGCTTTGGTGTCTTCATAAGAAATGTATTTCTCTGTCTTATGGCGCTCAGGGCAAAATTTCAAGTCATTCTGAGTTATGTAGACCAAGGTATGATCAATTTACTAAAGCTGGACAGATTCCACCTTTAGTGCAAATTTTGGTCAATTTTAGGTCACTTTTATTTCTACCAGTTTTGGTACCCGAAATTGTGCAAGCTATTTGACTTAGTTCTGGCCATTTCCTGGCTTTGGTGTCTTCATAAGAATTGTAGGTTTATGTCTTATTACACTCAGGGCAAAATTTCAAGTCATTCTGAGTTGTATAGACGAAGATATGGTCAACTTACTAAAGCTGGACAGATTGCACCTTTAATGCAAAATTTGTTGAATTTTAGGTCACTTTTAGTTCAGGCAGTTTTGATACCCGTTCTTGTGCAAGCTATTTGACTTGGTTCTGGCCATTTCTGGGCTTTAGTGTCTTCATAGGAATTGTAGCTCTCTGTCTTGTTGTAGTCTGGGCAAAATTTCAAGTCATTCTAAGTTGTATAGACCAAGATATGGTCAATTTACTAAATCTGGAAAGATTAGACCATTAGTGCAAAATTTGGTCAATTTTAGGTCATTTTTAGCTCTAGTAGTTTTGGCACCCGTACTTGTGCAAGCTATTTGACTTGGTTCTGGCCATTTCTGGGCTTTGGTGTCTTCAAAAGAATTGTAGCTCTCTGTCTTATTGCACTCTGGGCAAAATTTCAAGTCATTCTGAGTTGTATAGACCAGGGTATGATCAATTTACTAAAGCTGGACAGATTGCACCTTTAATGCAAAATTTGGTCAATTTTAGTTCTAGCAGTTTTTGTACCCGAAATTGTGCAAGCTATTTGACTTAGTTCTGGCCATTTCCTGGTTTTGGTATCTTCATAAGAATTGTAGCTCTATGTCTTATTGCACTCAGGGCAAAATTTCAAGTCATTTTGAGTTGTATAGACCAAGATATGGTCAACTTACTAAAGCTGGATAGATTGCACATTTATTGCAAAATTTGGTGAATTTTAGGTCACTTTTAGTTCAGGCAGTTTTGATACCCGTTCTTGTGCAAGCTATTTAACTTGGTTCTGGCCATTTCTACGCTTTAGTGTCTTTATAGGAATTGTAGCTCTCTGTCTCATTGCAGTCTGGGCAAAATTTCAAGTCATTCTGAGTTGTATAGACCAAGATATGGTCAATTTACTAAAGCTGGACAGATTAGACCTTTAGTGCAAAATTTGGTCAATTTTAGGTCGTTTTTAGCTCTGGTAGCTTTGGTACCCGTACTTGTGCAAGCTATTTGACTTGGTTCTGGCCATTTCTGGGCTTTGGTGTCTTCATAAGAATTATAGCTCTTTGTCTTATTGCACTCTGGGCAAAATTCCAAGTCATTCTGAGTTGTATAGAACATATGGTCAACTTATTAAAGTTGGACAGATTGCAACTTTAGTGCAAAATTTGGTCAATTTTAGGTCACTTTTAGTTCAGGCAGTTTTGATACCCATACTTTTGCAAGCTATTTGTCTTGGTTCTGGCCATTTCTAGGCTTTGGTGTCTTCATAAGAATTGTAGCTCTCTGTCTTATTGCACTCTAGGCAAAATTTCAAGTCATTCTGAGTTGTATAGACCAAGATATGGTCAATTTACTAAAGCTGGACAGATTGCACCATTAGTGCAAAATTTGGTCAATTTTAGGTCACTTTTAGTTCAAGCAGTTTTGGTACCTGAAATTGTGCAAGCTGTTTGACTTAGTTCTAGCTATTTCTGGGCTTTGGTATCTTCATAGGAATTGTAGCTCTCTGTCTTATTGCACTCTGGGCAAAATTTCAAGTCATTCTGAGTTGTATAGGCCAAGATATGGTCAATTTACTAAAGCTGGACAGATTGCACCTTTAGTGCAAAATTTGGTCAATTTTACGTCACTTTTAGTTCAGGCAGTTTTGGTACCCGAAATGGAGCAAGCTATTTGGCTTGGTTCTGGCCATTTCTGGGCTTTGGTGTCTTCATAAGAATTATAGCTCTATGTCTTATTGCACTCTGGGTAAAATTTCAAGTCATTCTGAGTTGTATAGAACATATGGTCAATTTACTAAAGCTGGACAGATTGCACCTTTAGTGCAAAATTTGGTCAATTTTAGGTCACTTTTAGTTCAGGCAGTTTTGATACCCATACTTGTGCAAGCTATTTGACTTGGTTCTGGCCATTTCTGGGCTTTGGTACCTTCATAGGAATTATAGCTCTCTGTCTTATTGCACTCTGGGCAAAATTTCAAGTCATTCTGAGTTGTATAGACCAAGATATGGTCAATTTGCTAAAGCTGGACAGATTACACCTTTAGTGCAAAATTTGGTCGATTTTAGGTCACTGTTAGCTCTGGTAGTTTTGGTACCCGAAATTGTGCAAGCTATTTGACTTGGTTCTGGCTATTTCTGGCCTTTGGTATCTTTATAAGAATTGTAGCTCTATGTCTTATTGCACTCTGGGTAAAATTTCAAGTCATTTTTAGTTGTATAGACCAAGATATAGTCAATTTACTAAAGCTGGACAGATTGCACCCTTAGTGCAATATTTAGTCAATTTTAGGTCACTTTTAGTTTTGGCAATTTTGGTACCCAAACTTGTGCATGCTATTTGACTTTGTTCTGGCTAATTCTTGGCTTTGGTGTCTTCATAAGAATTATAGCTTTATGTCTTATTGCAGTCTGGGCAAAATTTGAAGTCATTCTGAGTTGTATAGACCAAGATATGGTCAATTTACTAAAGCTGAACAGATTGCCCCTTTAGTGCAAAATTTGATCAATTTTAGATCACTTATATCTCTAGAGTTTTGGTACCCGTACTTGTGCAGCTATTTGACTTGGTTCTGGCCATTTCTGGGCTTTGGTGTCTTCATAAGAATTGTAGCTCTCTGTCTTATTGCACTCTGGGCAAAATTTAAAGTCATTCTGAGTTGTATAGAACATATGGTCAACTTACTAAAGCTGGACAGATTGCACCTTTAGTGCAAAATTCGGTCAATTTTAGGTCACTTTTAGTTCAGGCAGTTTTGATACTCATACTTGTGCAAGCTATTTAACTTGGTTTTGGCCATTTCTGGGCTTTAGTGTCTTCATAAGAATTGTAGCTCTCTGTCATATTGCACTCTGGGAAAAATTTCAAGTCATTCTGAGTTGTATAGACCAAGATATGGTCAATTTACTAAAGCTGGACAGATTGCACCTTTAGTGCAAAATTTGGTCGATTTTAGCTCACTTTTAGTTCTAGCAGTTTTGGTACCTAAATTTGTGCAAGCTGTTTGACTTAGTTCTGGCCATTTCTGGGCTTTGGTGTCTTCATAAGAATTGTAGCTCTATGTCTTATTGCACTCTGGGCAAAATTTCAAGTCATTCTGAGTTGTATAGACCAAGTTATGGTCAATTTACTAAAGCTGGATAGATTGCCCCTTTAGTGCAAAATTTGATCAATTTTAGGTCACTTTTAGCTCTAGAGTTTTGGTACTAGTACTTGTGCAAGCTGTTTGACTTGGTTCTGGCCATTTCTGGGCTTTGGTATCTTCATAGGAATTGTAGCTTTCTGTCTTATTGCACTCTGGGCAAAATTTCAAGTCATTCTGAGTTGTATAGACCAAGATATGGTCAATTTACTAAAGCTGGACAGATTGCACCATTAGTGCAAAATTTGGTCAATTTTACGTCACTTTTCAATCAGGCAGTTTTGGTACCCGAAATTAAGCAATCTATTTGGCTTGGTTCTGGCCATTTTTGTGCTTTGGTGTCTTCAAAAGAATTATAGCTCTATGTCTTTTTGCACTCTGGGCAAAATTACAAGTCATTCTAAGTTGTATAGAACATATGGTCAATTTACTAAAGCTGGACCGATTGCACCTTTAGTGCAAAATTTGGTCAATTTTAGGTCACTTTTAGTTCAGGCAGTTTTGATACCCACACTTGTGCAAGCTATTTGACTTGGTTCTGGCCATTTCTGGGCTTTGGTGTCTTCATAAGAATTTTAGCTCTCTGTCTTATGGCACTCTGCGCAAAATTTGAAGTCATTCTGAGTTGTATAGACCAAGATATGGTCAATTTACTAAAGCTGAACAGATTGCCCCTTTAGTGCAAAATTTGATCAATTTTAGATCACTTATATCTCTAGAATTTTGGTACCCGTACTTGTGCAAGCTATTTAACTTGGTTTTGCCTGTTTCTGGGCTTTGGTGTCTTTATAAGAATTATAGCTCTCTGTCTTATTGCACTCTGGGCAAAATTTCAAGTCATTCTGAGTTGCATAGAACATATGGTCAATTTACTAAAGCGGGACTGATTGCACCTTTAGTGCAAAATTTTGTCAATTTTAGGTCACTTTTAGTTCAGGCAATTTTGGTACCTGAAATTTGGCAAGCTATTTGACTTGGTTCTGGCTATTTCTGGGCTCTGGTATCTTCATAAGAATTATAGCTCTATGTCTTATAGCACTGTGGGCAAAATTTCAAGTCATTCTGAGTTGTGTAGACCAAGATATGGTCAATTTACTAAAGCTGAACAGATTGCCCCTTTAGTGCAAAATTTGATCAATTTTAGATCACTTATATCTCTAGAGTTTTTGTACCCGTACTTGTGCAAGCTATTTGAGTTGGTTCTGGCCATTTCTGGGCTTTGGTGTCTTTATAAGAATTGTAGCTCTCTGTCTTATTGCACTATGGGCAAAATTTCAAGTCATTCTGAGTTGTATAGAACATATGGTCAACTTACTAAAGCTGGACAGATTGCACCTTTAGTGCAAAATTTGGTCAATTTTAGGTTACTTTTAGTTCTGGCAATTTTGATAGACGTAATTGTGCAAGCTATTTGACTTGGTTTTGGCTATTTCTGGGCTTTGGTGTCTTCATAAGAATTGTAGCTCTCTGTCTCATCCCACTCTGGGCAAAATTTCAAGTCATTCTGAGTTGTATAGACCAAGATATAGTCAATTTACTAAAGCTGGACAGATTGCACCTTTAATGCAAAATTTGGTCAATTTTAGCTCACTTTTAGTTCAGGCAATTTTGGTATCCGAAATTGTGCAAGCTATTTGACTTGGTTCTGGCTATTTCTGGGCTTTGGTGTCTTTATTAGAATTATAGCTCTATGTCTTATTGCACTCTGGTTAAAATTTCAAGTCATTCTGAGTTGTATAGACCAAGATATGGTCAATTTACTAAAGCTGGACAGATTGCACCTTTAGTGCAAAATTTTGTCAATTTTAGGTTACTTTTAGTTCAGGCAATTTTGATAGACGTACTTGTGTAAGCTATTTGACTTGGTTCTGGCCATTTTTGGGCTTTGGTGTCTTCATAAGAATTGTAGCTCTCTGTCTTATTGCACTCTGGGCAAAATTTCAAGTCATTCTGAGTTGTATAGACTATGATATAGTCAATTTACTAAAGCTGGACAGATTGCACCTTTAATGCAAAATTTGGTCAATTTTAGGTCACTTTTAGTTCAAGCAGTTTTGGTACCTGAAATTGTGCAAGCTGTTTGACTTAGTTCTGGCTATTTCTTGGCTTTGGTGCCTCCATAAGAATTGTAGCTCTCTGTCTTATTGCACTCTAGGCAAAATTTCACGTCATTCTGAGTTGTATAGAACATATTGTCAATTTACTAAAGCTGGACAGATTGCACCTTTAGTGCAAAATTTGGTCAATTTTACGTCACTTTTAGTTCAGGCAGTTTTGGTACCCGAAATTGAGCAAGCGATTTGGCTTGGTTCTGGCCATTTCTGGGCTTTGGTGTCTTCATAAGAATTATAGCTCTATGTCTTATTGCATTCTTGGAAAAATTTCAAGTCATTCTGAGTTGTATAGACCAAGATATTGTCAATTTACTAAAGCTGGACAGATTGCACCTTTAGTGCAAAATTTGGTCAATTTTAGGTCACTTTTAGTTCAGGCAGTTTTGATACCCATACTTGTGCAAGCTATTTGACTTGGTTCTGGCTATTTCTGGGCTTTGGTGACTTCATAAGAATTGTAGGTCTCTGTCTTATGGCACTCTGGGAAAATTTTCAAGTCATTCTGAGTTGTATAGACGAAGATATGGTCAATTTACTAAAGCTGAACAGATTGCCCCTTTAGTGCAAAATTTGATCAATTTTAGATCACTCATATCTCTAGAGTTTTGGTACCCGTACTTGTGCAAGCTATTTGACTTGGTTCTAGCCATTTCTGGGCTTTGGTGTCTTCATAAGAATTGTAGCTCTCTGTCTTATTGCACTCTGGGCAAAATTTCAAGTCATTCTGAGTTGTATAGAACATATGGTCAACTTACTAAAGCTGGACAGATTGCACCTTTAGGCAAAATTCGGTCAATTTTAGGTTACTTTTAGTTCAGGCAGTTTTGATACTCATACTTGTGCAGGCTATTTAACTTGGTTTTGGCTATTTCTGGGCTTTGGTGTCTTCATAAGAATTGTAGCTCTCTGTGTTATTGCCCTCTGGGAAAAATTTCAAGTCATTCTGAGTTGTATAGACCAAGATATGGTCAATTTACTAAAGCTGGACAGATTGCACCTTTAGTGCAAAATTTGGTCAATTTTAGGTCACTTTTAGTTCTTGCAGTTTTGGTACCTGAATTTGTGCAAGCTGTTTGACTTAGTTCTGGCCATTTCTGGGCTTTGGTGTCTTCATAAGAATTGTAGCTCTATGTCTTATTGCACTCTGGGCAAAATTTCAAGTCATTCTGAGTTGTATAGACCAAGTTATGGTCAATTTACTAAAGCTGGATAGATTGCCCCTTTAGTGCAAAATTTGATCAATTTTAGGTCACTTTTAGCTCTAGAGTCTTGGTACCCATACTTGTGCAAGCTATTTGACTTGGTTCTGGCCATTTCTGGGCTTTGGTATCTTCATAGGAATTGTAGCTCTCTGTCTTATTGCACTATGGGCAAAATTTCAAGTCATTCTGAGTTGTATAGACCAAGATATGGTCAATTTACTAAAGCTGGACAGATTGCACCATTAGTGCAAAATTTGGTCAATTTTAGGTCACTTTTAGTTCAGGCAGTTTTGGTACCCGAAATTAAGCAATCTATTTGACTTGGTTCTGGCCATCTTTGGGCTTTGGTGTCTTCATAAGAATTATAGCTCTATGTCTTTTTGCACTCTGGGCAAAATTACAAGTCATTCTGAGTTGTATAGAACATATGGTCAATTTACTAAAGCTGGACCGATTGCACCTTTAGTGCAAAATTTGGTCAATTTTAGGTCACTTTTAGTTCAGGCAGCTTTGATACACGTTCTTGTGCAAGCTATTTAACTTGGTTCTGGCCATTTCTGGGCTTTAGTGTCCTCATAGGAATTGTAGCTCTCTGTCTTATTGCAGTCTTGGCAAAATTTCAAGTCATTCTGAGTTATATAGACCAAGATATGGTCAATTTACTAAAGCTGGATAGATTGCACCTTTAGTGCAAAATTTGGTCAATTTTAGGTCAATTTAGTTCTGGCAGTTTTGGTACCCGAAATTGTGTAAGCTATTTGACTTGGTTCTGGTTATTTCTTGGCTTTGGTATCTTTATAAGAATTATAGCTCTATGTCTTATTGCACTCTGGGCAAAATTTCAAGTCATTCTGATTTGTATAGACCAAGATGTGGTCAATTTACTAAAGCTGGACAGATTGCACCTTTAGTGCAAAATTTGGTCAATTTTAGGTCACTTTTAGTTCAGGCAATTTTGATACTCGTACTTGTGCAAGCTATTTGACTTGGTTCTGGCTATTTTTGGGCTTTGGAGTCTTCATAAGAATTGTAGCTCTCTATCTTATTGCACTCTGGGCAAAATTTCAAGTCATTCTGAGTTGTATAGACCAAGATATGGTCAATTTACTAAAGCTGGACAGATTGCACCTTTAATGCAAAATTTGGTCAATTTTAGGTCACTTTTAGTTCAGGCAGTTTTGATACCCATATTTGTGCAAGCTATTTAACTTGGTTTTGCCTGTTTCTGGGCTTTGGTGCCTACATAAGAATTATAGCTCTCTGTCTTGTGCCACTTTGGCCAAAATTTCAAGTCATTCTGAGTTGTATAGAACATATGGTCAACTTACTAAAGCGGGACAGATTGCACCTTTAGTGCAAAATTTGGTCAATTTTAGGTCACTTTTAGTTCAGGCAATTTTGGTACCTGAAATTGGGCAAGCTAGTTGACTTGGTTCTGGCTATTTCTGGGCTCTGGTATCTTTATAAGAATTATAGCTCTATGTCTTATTGCACTGTGGGCAAAATTTCAAGTCATTCTGAGTTGTATAGACCAAGATATTGTCAATTTACTAAAGCTGGACATATTGCACCTTTAGTGCAAAATTTTGTCAATTTTAGGTCACCTTTAGTTCAGGCAATTTTGATACTCGTACTTGTGGAAGCTATTTGACTTGGTTCTAGTCATTTCTGGGCTTTGGTGCCTTCATAAGAATTCTAGCTCTCTGTCGTATTGCTCTCTGGGCAAAATTTAAAGTCATTCTAAGTTCTACAGACCAAAATAGGGTCAATTTACTAAAGCTGGACAGATTGCACCTTTAGTGCAAAATTTGGTCAATTTTAGGTCACTTTTAGTTCTGGCAGTTTTAGTGCCTGAACTTCTGCATGTTATTTGACTTGGTTCTGGCCATTTCTGGGCTTTGGTGTCTTCATAAGAATTGTAACTCTATGTCTTATTGCACTCTGGGTAAAATTTCAAGTCATTCTTAGTTGTATGAACCTAGATATGGTCAATTTACTAAAGCTGGACAGATTGCACCTTTAGTGCAAAATTTGGTCAATTTTAGGTCACTTTTAGTTCAGGCAATTTTGATTGGCGTACTTGTGCAAGCTATTTGACTTGGTTCTTGCTATTTCTGGGCTTTGGTGACATCATAAGAATTGTAGCTCTCTATCTTATTGCATTCTGGGAAAAATTTCAAGTCATTCTCAGTTGTACAGACCAAGATATGGTCAATTTACTAAAGCTGGCCAGATTGCAACTTTAGAGAAAAATTTGGTCAATTTTAGGTCACTTTTAGTACTGGCAGTTTTGGTACCCGAAATTGTGCAATCTATTTAACTTCGTTCCAGCCATTTCTGGGCTTTGGTGTCTACATAAGAATTATAGCTCTATGTCTAATTGCACTCTAGGCAAAATTTCAAGTCATTCTAAGTTGTATAGACCAAGATATGGTCAATTTACTAAAGCTGAACAGATTGCACATTTACTGCAAAATTTGATCAATTTTAGGTCACTTTTAGTTCTGGCAGTTTTGGTACCCAAAATTCTGCAAGCTATTTGACTTGGTTCTGGCCATTTTTGGGCTTTGGTGTCTTCATAAGAATTGCAGCTCTATGTCTTATTGCACTCTGCGCAAAATTTTAAGTCATTCTGAGTTGTATAGAACATATGGTCAACTTACTAAAGCTGGAAAGATTGCACCTTTAGTGCAAAATTTTATCGATTTTAGGTCACTTTTAGCTCTAGAGTTTTGGCACCCGAACTTGTGCAAGCTATTTGACTTGGCTCTGGCTATTTCTAGGCTTCGGTGTCTTCATAAGAATTGTACCTCTCTGTCTTATTGCACTCTGGGTAAAATTTCAAGTCATTCTGAGTTGTATAGATCAAGATATAGTCAATTTACTAAAGCTGGACAAATTGCACCATTAGTGCAAAATTTGGTCAATTTTAGGTCACTTTTAGTTCTGGCAGTCTTGGTACCCAAAATTTTGCAAGCTATTTGACTTTGTTCTAGCTATTTCTGGGCTTTGGGTTCTCCATATGAATTGTAGCTCAATGTCTTATTGCACTCTGGGCAAAATTTCAAGTCATCCTGAGTTGTATAGACCAAGATATGGTCAATTTACTAAAGCTGGAAAGATTGCCCCTTTAGTGCAAAATTTGAACAATTTTAGGTCGCTTTTAGCTCTAGTAGTTTTGGAACCCGAAATTGTGTAAGCTGTTTGACTTGGTTCTGGCCATTTCTAGGCTTTGGTATCTTCATAGGAATTGTAGCTCTCTGTCTTATTGTACTATGGGAAAAATTTCAAGTCATTCTGAGTTGTATAGACCAAGATATGGTCAATTTACTAAAGCTGGACAGATTGCACATTTAGTGCAAAATTTGGTCAATTTTAGGCCACTTCTAGTTCTGGCAGTTTTGGTACCCGAAATTATGCAAGCTATTTGACTTCATTCCAGCCATTTCTGGGCTTTAGTGTCTTCATAAGAATTGTAGCTCTATGTCTTATTGCACTCTGGGCAAAATTTCAAGTCATTCTGAGTTGTATAGACCAAGATATGGTCAATTTACTAAAGCTGGAAAGATTGCACCTTTAGTGCAAAATTTGGTTAATTTTAGGTCACTTTTAGCTCTGGTAGTTTTGGTACCTGAAGTTGTGCAAGCTATTTGACTTGATCCTGGCCATTTCTGGGCTTTGGTGCCTTCATAAGAATTGTAGCTCTATGTCTTCTTGCACTCTTGGCAAAATTTCAAGTCATTCTGAGTTGTATAGACCAAGATATGGTCAATTTACTAAAGCTGGACAGATTAGACCTTTAGTGCAAAATTTGGTCAATTTTAGGTAACTTTTAGCTATGGTAGTTTTGGCGCCTGAAATTGTGCAAGCTATTTGACTTGGTCCTGGCCATTTCTGGGATTTGGTGCCTTCATAAGAATTGTAGCTATATGTCTTATTGCACTCTGGGCAAAATTTCAAGTCATTCTGAGTTGTATAGACCAAGATATGGTCAATTTACTAAAGCTGGACAGATTGCACCTTTAGTGCAAAATTTGGTCAATTTTAAGTCTCTTTTAGTTCTGGCCGTTTTGGTACCCGAAATTGTGCAAGCTATTTGACTTGGTTCTGGCTATTTCTGGGCTTTGGTATCTTCATAAGAATTATAGCTCTATGTCTTATTGCACTCTGGGCAAAATTTAAAGTCATTCTGAGTTGTATAGACCAAGATATGGTCAATTTACTAAAGCTGGTCAGATTGCACCAATAGTGCAAAATTTGGTCAATTTTACGTCACTTTTAGTTCAGGCAGTTTTAGTACCCGAAATTAAGCAAGCTATTTGGCTTGGTTCTGGCCATTTTTGGGCTTTGGCGTCTTCATAAGAATTATAGCTCTATGTCTTTTTGCACTCTGGGCAAAATTTCAAGTCATTCTGAGTTGTATAGAACATATGGTCAATTTACTAAAGCCGGACAGATTGCACCTTTAGTGCAAAATTTGGTGAATTTTATGTCACATTCAGTTCAGGCAGTTTTAATACCCACACTTGTGCAAGCTATTTGACTTGGTTCTGGTCATTTCTGGGCTTTGGTGTCTACATAAGAATTGTAGCTCTCTGTCTTATGGCACTCTATGCAAAATTTGAAGTCATTCTGAGTTGTATAGACCAAGACATGGTCAATTTACCAAAGCTGAATAGATTGCCCCTTTAGTGCAAAATTTGATCAATTTTAGGTCACTTATATCTCTAGGGTTTTGGTACCCGTACTTGTGTACGCTATTTGACTTGGTTCTAGCCATTTCTGGGCATTAGTGTCGTCATAAGAATTGTAGCTCTCTGTCTTATTGCACTCTGGGCAAAATTTCAAGTCATTCTGAGTTGTATAGACCAAGATATGGTCAATTTGCTAAAGCTGGACAGATTACACCTTTAGTGCAAAATTTGGCCAATTTTAGGTCACTGTTAGCTCTGCTAGTTTTGGTACCCGAAATTGTGCGAGCTATTTGACTTAGTTCTGGCCATTTCTGGGCTTTGGTTTCTTCATAAGAATTGTATCTCTATGTCTTATTGCACTCAGGGCAAAATTTCAAGTCATTCTGAGTTGTATAGACCAAGATATGGTCAATTTACTAAAGGTGGACAGATTGCCCCTTCAGTGCAAAATTTGATCAATTTTAGGTCACTTTTAGCTCTAGAGTTTTGGTACCCGTACATGTGCAAGCTATTTAACTTGGTTCTTGCCATTTTTGGGCTTTGGTGTCTTCATAAGAATTGTAGCTCTTTGTCTTATTGCACTCTGGGCAAAATTTCAAGTCATTCTGAGTTGTATAGACCAAGACATGGTCAATTTACCAAAGCTGAATAGATTGCCCCTTTTGTGCAAAATTTGGTCAATTTTAGGTCACTTATATCTCTAGGGTTTTGGGACCCGTACTTGTGCACGCTATTGGACTTGGTTCTGGCCATTTCTGGGCATTAGTGTCTTCATAAGAATTGTAGCTCTCTGTCTTATTGCACTCTGGGCAAAATTTCAAGTCATTCTGAGTTGTATAGACTAAGATATGGTCAATTTGCTAAAGCTGGACAGATTACAGCTTTAGTACAAAATTTGGCCAATTTTAGGTCACTGTTAGCTCTGGTAGTTTTGGTACCTGAAATTGTGCGAGCTATTTGACTTAGTTCTGGCCATTTCTGGGCTTTGGTTTCTTCATAAGAATTGTAGCTCTATGTCTTATTGCACTCAGGGCAAAATTTCAAGTCATTCTGAGTTGTATAGACCAAGATATGGTCAATTTACTAAAGGTGGACAGATTGCCCCTTCAGTGCAAATTTTGATCAATTTTAGGTCACTTTTAGCTCTAGAGTTTTGGTACCCGTACGTGTGCAAGCTATTTGACTTGGTTCTGGCCATTTCTGGGCTTTGGTGTCTTCATAAGAATTGTAGCTCTCTGTCTTATTGCACTCTGGGCAAAATTTCAAGTCATTCTGAGTTGTATAGACCAAGACATCGTCAATTTACCAAAGCTGAATAGATTGCCCCTTTAGTGCAAAATTTGATCAATTTTAGGTCACTTATATCTCTAGGGTTTTGGTACCCGTACTTGTGCACGCTATTTGACTTGGTTCTGGCCATTTATGGGCATTAGTGTCTTCATAAGAATTGTAGCTCTCTGTCTTATTGCACTCTAGGAAAAATTTCAAGTCATTCTTAGTTGTATAGACCAAGATATGGTCAATTTGCTAAAGCTGGACAGATTACACCTTTAGTGCAAAATTTGGCCAATTTTAGGTCACTGTTAGCTCTGGTAGTTTTGGTACCCAAAATTGTGCGAGCTATTTGACTTAGTTCTGGCCATTTCTGGGCTTTGGTTTCTTCATAAGAATTGTAGCTCTATGTCTTATTGCACTCAGGGCAAAATTTCAAGTCATTCTGAGTTGTATAGACCAAGATATGGTCAATTTACTAAAGGTGGACAGATTGCCCCTTTAGTGCAAATTTTGATCAATTTTAGGTCACTTTTAGCTCTAGAGTTTTGGTACCCGTACGTGTGCAAGCTATTTGACTTGGTTCTGGCCATTTCTGGGCTTTGGTGTCTTCATAAGAATTGTAGCTCTCTGTCTTATTGCACTCTGGGCAAAATTTCATGTCATTCTGAGTTGTATAGACCAAGACATGGTCAATTTACTAAAGCTGGAAAGATTGCCCCTTTAGTGCAAAATTTGATCAATTTTAGGTCGCTTTTAGCTCTAGTAGTTTTGGAACCCGAAATTGTGCAAGCTGTTTGACTTGGTTCTGGCCATTTCTAGGCTTTGGTATCTTCATAGGAATTGTAGCTCTCTGTCTTATTGTACTATGGGAAAAATTTCAAGTCATTCTGAGTTGTATGGACCAAGATATGGTCAATTTACTAAAGCTGGACAGATTGCACATTTAGTGCAAAATTTGGTCAATTTTAGGTCACTTCTAGTTCTGGCAGTTTTGGTACCCGAAATTATGCAAGCTATTTGACTTCATTCCAGCCATTTCTGATTTGGTGCCTTCATAAGAATTGTAGCTATATTTCTTATTGCACTCTGGGCAAAATTTCAAGTCATTCTGAGTTGTATAGACCAAGATATGTTCAATTTAATAAAGCTGGATAGATTGCACCTTTAGTGCAAAATTTGGTCAATTTTAAGTCTCTTTTAGTTCTGGCCGTTTTGGTACCCGAAATTGTGCAAGCTATTTGACTTGGTTCTGGCTATTTCTGGGCTTTGGTATCTTCATAAGAATGATAGCTCTATGTCTTATTGCACTCTGGGCAAAATTTAAAGTCATTCTGAGTTGTATAGACCAAGATATGGTCAATTTACTAAAGCTGGTCAGATTGCACCAATAGTGCAAAATTTGGTCAATTTTACGTCACTTTTAGTTCAGGCAGTTTTAGTACCCGAAATTAAGCAAGCTATTTGGCTTGGTTCTGGCCATTTTTGGGCTTTGGCGTCTTCATAAGAATTATAGCTCTATGTCTTTTTGCACTCTGGGCAAAATTTCAAGTCATTCTGAGTTGTATAGAACATATGGTCAATTTACTAAAGCCGGACAGATTGCACCTTTAGTGCAAAATTTGGTGAATTTTATGTCACATTCAGTTCAGGCAGTTTTAATACCCACACTTGTGCAAGCTATTTGACTTGGTTCTGGCCATTTCTGGGCTTTGGTGTCTACATAAGAATTGTAGCTCTCTGTCTTATGGCACTCTATGCAAAATTTGAAGTCATTCTGAGTTGTATAGACCAAGACATGGTCAATTTACCAAAGCTGAATAGATTGCCCCTTTAGTGCAAAATTTGATCAATTTTAGGTCACTTATATCTCTAGGGTTTTGGTACCCAAATTTGTGTACGCTATTTGACTTGGTTCTAGCCATTTCTGGGCATTAGTGTCGTCATAAGAATTGTAGCTCTCTGTCTTATTGCACTCTGGGCAAAATTTCAAGTCATTCTGAGTTGTATAGACCAAGATATGGTCAATTTGCTAAAGCTGGACAGATTACACCTTTAGTGCAAAATTTGGCCAATTTTAGGTCACTGTTAGCTCTGGTAGTTTTGGTACCCGAAATTGTGCGAGCTATTTGACTTAGTTCTGGCCATTTCTGGGCTTTGGTTTCTTCATAAGAATTGTAGCTCTATGTCTTATTGCACTCAGGGCAAAATTTCAAGTCATTCTGAGTTGTATAGACCAAGATATGGTCAATTTACTAAAGGTGGACAGATTGCCCCTTCAGTGCAAAATTTGATCAATTTTAGGTCACTTTTAGCTCTAGAGTTTTGGTACCCGTACATGTGCAAGCTATTTGACTTGGTTCTTGCCATTTTTGGGCTTTGGTGTCTTCATAAGAATTGTAGCTCTTTGTCTTATTGCACTCTGGGCAAAATTTCAAGTCATTCTGAGTTGTATAGACCAAGACATGGTCAATTTACCAAAGCTGAATAGATTGCCCCTTTTGTGCAAAATTTGGTCAATTTTAGGTCACTTATATCTCTAGGGTTTTGGGACCCGTACTTGTGCACGCTATTGGACTTGGTTCTGGCCATTTCTGGGCATTAGTGTCTTCATAAGAATTGTAGCTCTCTGTCTTATTGCACTGGGCAAAATTTCAAGTCATTCTGAGTTGTATAGACTAAGATATGGTCAATTTGCTAAAGCTGGACAGATTACAGCTTTAGTACAAAATTTGGCCAATTTTAGGTCACTGTTAGCTCTGGTAGTTTTGGTACCTGAAATTGTGCGAGCTATTTGACTTAGTTCTGGCCATTTCTGGGCTTTGGTTTCTTCATAAGAATTGTAGCTCTATGTCTTATTGCACTCAGGGCAAAATTTCAAGTCATTCTGAGTTGTATAGACCAAGATATGGTCAATTTACTAAAGGTGGACAGATTGCCCCTTCAGTGCAAATTTTGATCAATTTTAGGTCACTTTTAGCTCTAGAGTTTTGGTACCCGTACGTGTGCAAGCTATTTGACTTGGTTCTGGCCATTTCTGGGCTTTGGTGTCTTCATAAGAATTGTAGCTCTCTGTCTTATTGCACTCTGGGCAAAATTTCAAGTCATTCTGAGTTGTATAGACCAAGACATCGTCAATTTACCAAAGCTGAATAGATTGCCCCTTTTGTGCAAAATTTGGTCAATTTTAGGTCACTTATATCTCTAGGGTTTTGGGACCCGTACTTGTGCACGCTATTGGACTTGGTTCTGGCCATTTCTGGGCATTAGTGTCTTCATAAGAATTGTAGCTCTCTGTCTTATTGCACTCTGGGCAAAATTTCAAGTCATTCTGAGTTGTATAGACTAAGATATGGTCAATTTGCTAAAGCCGACAGATTATGACTTTAGTACAAAATTTGGCCAATTTTAGGTCATCATTAGCTCGTAGTTTTGGTACCTGAAATTGTGCGAGCTATTTGACTTAGTTCTGGCCATTTCTGGGCTTTGGTTTCTTCATAAGAATTGTAGCTCTATGTCTTATTGCACTCAGGGCAAAATTTCAAGTCATTCTGAGTTGTATAGACCAAGATATGGTCAATTTACTAAAGGTGGACAGATTGCCCTTCAAAGGCAAATTTTGATCAATTTTAGGTCACTTTTAGCTCTAGAGTTTTGGTACCCGCAGACGTGCAAGCTATTTGACTTGGTTCTGGCCATTTCTGGGCTTTGCTGTCTTCATAAGAATTGTAGCTCTCTGTCTTATTGCACTGGGCAAAATTTCAAGTCATTCTGAGTTGTATAGACCAAGACATCGTCAATTTACCAAAGCTGAATAGATTGCCCCTTTAGTGCAAAATTTGATCAATTTTAGGTCACTTATATCTCTAGGGTTTTGGTACCTGATTTGTGCACGCTATTTGACTTGGTTCTGGCCATTTATGGGCATTAGTGTCTTCATAAGAATTGTAGCTCTCTGTCTTATTGCACTCTAGGAAAAATTTCAAGTCATTCTTAGTTGTATAGACCAAGATATGGTCAATTTGCTAAAGCTGGACAGATTACACCTTTAGTGCAAAATTTGGCCAATTTTAGGTCACTGTTAGCTCTGGTAGTTTTGGTACCCAAAATTGTGCGAGCTATTTGACTTAGTTCTGGCCATTTCTGGGCTTTGGTTTCTTCATAAGAATTGTAGCTCTATGTCTTATTGCACTCAGGGCAAAATTTCAAGTCATTCTGAGTTGTATAGACCAAGATATGGTCAATTTACTAAAGGTGGACAGATTGCCCCTTTAGTGCAAATTTTGATCAATTTTAGGTCACTTTTAGCTCTAGAGTTTTGGTACCCGTACGTGTGCAAGCTATTTGACTTGGTTCTGGTCATTTCTGGGCTTTGGTGTCTTCATAAGAATTGTAGCTCTCTGTCTTATTGCACTCTGGGCAAAATTTCATGTCATTCTGAGTTGTATAGACCAAAACATGGTCAATTTACCAAAGCTGAATAGATTGCCCCTTTAGTGCAAAATTTGATCAATTTTAGGTCACTTATATCTCTAGGGTTTTGGTACCCGTACTTGTGCACGCTATTTGACTTGGTTCTGGCCATTTATGGGCATTAGTGTCTTCATAAGAATTGTAGCTCTCTGTCTTATTGCACTCTGGGAAAAATTTCTAGTCATTCTGAGTTGTATAGACCAAGATATGGTCAATTTGCTAAAGCTGGACAGATTACACCTTTAGGGCAAAATTTGGCCAATTTTAGGTCACTGTTAGCTCTGGTAGTTTTGGTACCCAAAATTGTGCGAGCTATTTGACTTAGTTCTGGCCATTTCTGGGCTTTGGTTTCTTCATAAGAATTGTAGCTCTATGTCTTATTGCACTCAGGGCAAATTTTCAAGTCATTCTGAGTTGTATAGACCAAGATATGGTCAATTTACTAAAGGTGGACAGATTGCCCCTTCAGTGCAAAATTTGATCAATTTTAGGTCACTTTTCGCTCTAGAGTTTTGGTACCCATACGTGTGCAAGCTATTTGACTTGGTTCTGGCAATTTCTGGGCTTTGGTGTCTTCATAAGAATTGTAGCTCTCTGTCTTATTGCACTCTGGGCAAAATTTCAAGTCATTCTGGGTTGTATAGACCAAGACATGGTCAATTTACCAAAGCTGAATAGATTGCCCCTTTAGTGCAAAATTCGATCAATTTTAGGTCACTTATATCTCTAGGGTTTTGGTACCCGTACTTGTGCACGCTATTTAACTTGGTTCTGGCCATTTCTGGGCATTAGTGTCTTCATAAGAATTGTAGCTCTCTGACTTATTGCACTCTGGCAAAATTTCAAGTCATTCTGAGTTGTATAGACTAAGATATGGTCAATTTGCTAAAGCTGGACAGATTACACCTTTAGTACAAAATTTGGCCAATTTTAGGTCACTGTTAGCTCTGGTAGTTTTGGTACCCGAAATTGTGCGAGCTATTTGACTTAGTTCTGGCCATTTCTGGGCTTTGGTTTCTTCATAAGAATTGTAGCTCTATGTCTTATTGCACTCAGGGCAAAATTTCAAGTCATTCTGAGTTGTATAGACCAAGATATGGTCAATTTACTAAAGGTGGACAGATTGCCCCTTCAGTGCAAAATTTGATCAATTTTAGGTCACTTTTAGCTCTAGAGTTTTGGTACCCATACGTGTGCAAGCTATTTGACTTGGTTCTGGCCATTTCTGGGCTTTGGTGTCTTCATAAGAATTGTAGCTCTCTGTCTTATTGCACTCTGGGCAAAATTTCAAGTCATTCTGAGTTGTATAGACCAAGATATGGTCAATTTGCTAAAGCTGGACAGATTACACCTTTAGTGCAAAATTTGGCCAATTTTAGGTCACTGTTAGCTCTGGTAGTTTTGGTACCCGAAATTGTGCGAGCTATTTGACTTAGTTCTGGCCATTTCTGGGCTTTGGTTTCTTCATAAGAATTGTAGCTCTATGTCTTATTGCACTCAGGGCAAAATTTCAAGTCATTCTGAGTTGTATAGACCAAGATATGGTCAATTTACTAAAGGTGGACAGATTGCCCCTTCAGTGCAAATTTTGATCAATTTTAGGTCACTTTTAGCTCTAGAGTTTTGGTACCCATACGTGTGCAAGCTATTTGACTTGGTTCTGGCCATTTCTGGGCTTTGGTGTCTTCATAAGAATTGTAGCTCTCTGTCTTATTGCACTCTGGGCAAAATTTCAAGTCATTCTGAGTTGTATAGACCAAGACATGGTCAATTTACCAAAGCTGAATAGATTGCCCCTTTAGTGCAAAATTTGATCAATTTTAGGTCACTTATATCTCTAGGGTTTTGGTACCCATACTTGTGCACGCTATTTGACTTGGTTCTGGCCATTTATGGTCATTAGTGTCTTCATAAGAATTGTAGCTCTCTGTCTTATTGTACTCTGGGAAAAATTTCAAGTCATTCTGAGTTGTATAGACCAAGATATGGTCAATTTGCTAAAGCTGGATAGATTACACCTTTAGTGCAAAATTTGGCCAATTTTACGTCACTATTAGCTCTGGTAGTTTTGGTACCCGAAATTGTGCGAGCTATTTGACTTAGTTCTGGCCATTTCTGGGCTTTGGTTTCTTCATAAGAATTGTAGCTCTATGTCTTATTGCACTCAGGGCAAAATTTCAAGTCATTCTGAGTTGTATAGACCAAGATATGGTCAATTTACTAAAGGTGGACAGATTGCCCCTTCAGTGCAAATTTTGATCAATTTTAGGTCACTTTTAGCTCTAGAGTTTTGGTACCCGTACGTGTGCAAGCTATTTGACTTAGTTCTGGCCATTTCTGGGCTTTGGTGTCTTCATAAGAATTGTAGCTCTCTGTCTTATTGCACTCTGGGCAAAATTTCAAGTCATTCTGAGTTGTATAGACCAAGACATCGTCAATTTACCAAAGCTGAATAGATTGCCCCTTTAGTGCAAAATTTGATCAATTTTAGGTCACTTATATCTCTAGGGTTTTGGTACCCGTACTTGCGCACGCTATTTGACTTGGTTCTGGCCATTTATGGGCATTAGTGTCTTCATAAGAATTGTAGCTCTCTGTCTTATTGCACTCTAGGAAAAATTTCAAGTCATTCTGAGTTGTATAGACCAAGATATGGTCAATTTGCTAAAGCTGGACAGATTACACGTTTAGTGCAAAATTTGGCCAATTTTAGGTCACTGTTAGCTCTGGTAGTTTTGGTACCCGAAATTGTGCGAGCTATTTGACTTAGTTCTGGCCATTTCTGGGCTTTGGTTTCTTCATAAGAATTGTAGCTCTATGTCTTATTGCACTCAGGGCAAAATTTCAAGTCATTCTGAGTTGTATAGACCAAGATATGGTCAATTTACTAAAGGTGGACAGATTGCCCCTTTAGTGCAAATTTTGATCAATTTTAGGTCACTTTTAGCTCTAGAGTTTTGGTACCCGTACGTGTGCAAGCTATTTGACTTGGTTCTGGCCATTTCTGGGCTTTGGTGTCTTCATAAGAATTGTAGCTCTCTGTCTTATTGCACTATGGGCAAAATTTCAAATCTTTCTGAGTTGTATAGACCAAGACATGGTCAATTTACCAAAGCTGAATAGATTGCCCCTTTAGTGCAAAATTTCATCAATTTTAGGTCACTTATATCTCTAGGGTTTTGGTACCCGTACTTGTGCACGCTATTTGACTTGGTTCTGGCCATTTCTGGGCATTAGTGTCTTCATAAGAATTGTAGCTCTCTGTCTTATTGCACTCTGGGCAAAATTTCAAGTCATTCTGAGTTGTATAGACCAAGATATGGTCAATTTGCTAAAGCTGGACAGATTACACCTTTAGTGCAAAATTTGGCCAATTTTAGGTCACTGTTAGCTCTGGTAGTTTTGGTACCCGAAATTGTGCGAGCTATTTGACTTAGTTCTGGCCATTTCTTGGCTTTGCTTTCTTCATAAGAATTGTAGCTCTATGTCTTATTGCACTCAGGGCAAAATTTCAAGTCATTCTGAGTTGTATACACCAAGATATGGTCAATTTACTAAAGGTGGACAGATTGCCCCTTCAGTGCAAATTTTGATCAATTTTAGGTCACTTTTAGCTCTAGAGTTTTGGTACCCGTACGTGTGCAAGCTATTTGACTTGGTTCTGGCCATTTCTGGGCTTTGCTGTCTTCATAAGAATTGTAGCTCTCTGTCTTATTGCACTCTGGGCAAAATTTCAAGTCATTCTGAGTTGTATAGAACATATGGTCAACTTAGTAAAGCTGGACAGATTGCACCTTTAGTGCAAAATTCGATCAATTTTAGTTCACTTTTAGCTCAGGCAGTTTTGATACACAAACTTGTGCAAGCTATTTGACTTGGTTTTGGCTATTTCTGGGCTTTGGGGTCTTAATAAGAATTGTAGGTCTCTGTCTTATTGCACTCTGGGCAAAATTTCAAGTCATTCTGAGTTGTATAGACCATGATATGGTCAATTTACTAAAGCTGAACAGATTGCACCTTTAGTGCAAAATTTGGTCAATTTTAGGTCACTTTTATTTCTGGTCGTTTTGGTACCTGAAATTGTGCAAGCTATTTGACTTGGTTCTGGCTATTTTTGGGCTTTGGTATCTTCATAAGAATTATAGCTCTATGTCTTATTGCACTCTGGGCAAAATTTCAAGTCATTGTGAGTTGTATAGACCCAGATATGGTCATTTTTTTACTAAAGCTGGACAGATTGCACCATTAGTGCAAAATTTGGTCAATTTTACGTCACTTTTAGTTCAGGCAGTTTTGGTACCCGAAATTAAGCAAGCTATTTGGCTTGGTTCTGGCCATTTTTGGCCTTTGGTATCTTCATAAGAATTATAGCTCTATGTCTTTTTGCACTCCGGGCAAAATTGCTAGTCATTCTGAGTTGTAAAAAACATATGGTCAATTTATTAAAGCTGGACAGATTGCACCTTTTGTGCAAAATTTGGTCAGTTTTATGTCACTTTTAGTTAAGGGAGTTTTGATACCCACACTTGTGCAAGCAATTTGACTTGGTTCTGGCCATTTCTGGGCTTTGGTGTCTTCATAAGAATTGTAGCTCTCTGTCTTATGGCACTCTGTGCAAAATTTGAAGTCATTCTGAGTTGTGTAGACCAAGATACGGTCAATTTACTAAAGCTGAATAGATTGCCCCATTAGTGCAAAATTTGATCAATTTTAGGTCACTTATATCTCTAGAGTTTTGGTACCCGTACTTGTGCAAGCTATTTGACTAGGTTCTGGCTATTTCTGGGCTTTGGTGTCTTCATAAGAATTGTAGCTCTCTGTCTTATGGCGCTCTGGTCAAAATTTCAAGTCATTCTGAGTTGTATAGACTAAGATATGGTCAATTTACTAAACCTGGACAGATTCCCCCTTAGTGCAAAATTTGATCAATTTTAGGTCACTTTTAGCTCTAGAGTTTTGGTACTCGTATTTGTGCAAGCTATTTGACTTGGTTCTGGCCATTTCTAGGCTTTGGTATCTTCATAGGAATTGTAGCTCTATGTCTTATTGCACTCTAGGAAAAATTTTAAGTCATTCTGAGTTGTATAGACCAAGATATGGTCAATTTACTAAAGCTGGACAGATTACACCTTTAGTGCAAAATTTGGTCAACTTTAGGTCACTTTTAGCTCTGGTAGTTTTGGTACCTGAATTTGTGCAAGCTATTTGACTTTGTCCTGGCCATTTCTGGGCATTGGTGCCTTCATAAGAATTGTAGCTCTATGTCTTATTGCACTCTTGGCAAAATTTAAAGTCATTCTGAGTTGTATAGACCAAGAGATGGTCAATTTACTAAAGCTGGATAGATTAGACCTTTAGTGCAAAATTTGGTCAATTTTAGGTAACTTTTAGCTATGGTAGTTTTGGTGCCTAAAATTGTGCAAGCTATTTGACTTGGTCCTGGCCATTTCTAGGCTTTGGTGCCTTCATAAGAATTGTAGCTCTATGTCTTATTGCACTCTGGGCAAAATTTCAAGTCATTCTGAGTTGTATAGACCAAGATATGGTCAATTTACTAAAGCTGGACAGATTGCACCTTTAGTGCAAAATTTGGTCAATTTTAGGTCACTTTTAGTTCTGGCCGTTTTGGTACCCGAAATTGTGCAAGGTATTTGACTTGGTTCTGGCTATTTCTGGGCTTTGGTATCTTTATAAGAATTATAGCTCTATGTCTTATTGCCCTCTGGGCAAAATTTCAAGTCATTCTGAGTTGTATAGACCAAGATATGGTCAATTTACTAAAGCTGGACAGATTGCACCATTAGTGCAAAATTTGGTCAATTTTATGTCACTTTTAGTTCAGGCAGTTTTGGTACCAAAATTAAGCAAGCTATTTGGCTTGGTTCTGGCCATTTTTGGGCTTTTGTGTCTTCATAAGAATTATAGCTCTATGTCTTTTTGCACTCTGGGCAAAATTTTAAGTCATTCTGAGTTGTATAGAACATATGGTCAATTTACTAAAGTTGGACAGATTGCACCTTTAGTGCAAAATTTGGTCAATATTATATCACTTTTAGTTCAGGCAGTTTTGATACCCACACTTGTGCAAGCTATTTGACTTGGCTCTGGCCATTTCTGGGCTTTGGTGTCTACATAAGAATTGTAGCTCTCTGTCTTATTGCACTCTGTGCAAAATTTGAAGCCATTCTGAGTTGTATAGACCATGATGTGGTCAATTTACTAAAGCTAAATAGATTGCCCCTTTAGTGCAAAATTTGATCAATTTTAGGTCACTTATATCTCTAGAGTTTTGGTACCCGTACTTATGCCAGCTATTTGACTTGGTTCTGGCCATTTCTGGGCTTTGGTGTTTTCATAAGAATTGTAGCTCTCTGTCTTATTGCACTCTGGGCAAAATTTCAAGTCATTCTGAGTTGTATAGAACATATGGTCAACTTACTAAAGCTGGACAGATTGCACCTTTAATGCAAAATTCAGTCAATTTTAGGTCACTTTTAGTTCAGGCAGTTTTGATACTCATACTTGTGCAAGCTAATTGACTTGGTTTTAGCTATTTCTGGGCTTCGTTGTCTTAATAAGAATTGTAGCTCTCTGTCTTCTTGCACTCTGGGCAAAATTTCAAGTCATTCTGGGTCGTATAGACCAAGATATGGTCAATTTACTAAAGCTGGGCAGATTGCACCTTTAGTGCAAAATTTGGTCAATTTAGGTCACTTTTAGTTCTAGCAGTTTTGGTACCCGAAATTGTGCAGGCTGTTTGACTTAGTTCTGGCCATTTCTGGGCTTTAGTGTCTTCATAAGAATTGTAGCCCTATGTCTTATTGCACTCTGGGCAAAATTTCAAGTCATTCTGAGTTGTATAGACCAAGATATAGTCAATTTACTAAAGCTAGACAGATTGCCCCTTTAGTGCAAAATTTGATCAATTTTAGGTCACTTTTAGCTCTAAAGTTTTGGTACCCATACTTGTGCAAGCAATTTGACTTGGTTCTAGCCATTTCTGGGCTTTGGCATCTTCATAGGAATTCTAGCTCTCTGTCTTATTGCACTCTGGGCAAAATTTCAAGTCATTCTGAGTTGTATAGACCAAGATATGGTAAATTTACTAAAGCTGGACAGATTGCACCATTAGTGCAAAATTTGATCAATTTTACGTCACTTTTAGTTTAGAAAGTTTTGGTACCTAAAATTGAGCAAGCTATTTGGCTTGGTTCTGGCCATTTCTGGGCTTTGGTATCTTCATAAGAATTATAGCTCTATGCCTTATTGCACTCTGGGAAAAATTTCAAGTCATTCTGGGTTGTATAGACCAACATGTGTTCATTTTACTAAAGCTGGACAGATTGCACCTTTAGTGCAAAATTTGATCAATTTTAGGTCACTTTTAGTTCTAACAGTTTTGGTACCCGAAATTGTGCAAGGTATTTGACTTAGTTCTGGCCATTTCTTGGCTTTGGTGTTTTCATAAGAATTGTAGCTCTATGTCTTATTGCACTAAGGGCAAAATTTCAAGTCATTCTGAGTTGTATAGACCAAGATATGGTCAACTTACTAAAGCTGGACAGATTGCACCTTTAGTCCAAAATTTGGTGAATTTTAGGTCACTTTTAGTTCAGGCAGTTTTGATACCCGTTCTTGTGCAAGCTATTTGACTTGGTTCTGGCTATTTTTGGGCTTTGGTGTCTTCATAAGAATTGTAGCTCTCTATCTTATGGCACTCTGGGCAAAATTTCTAGTCATTCTAAGTTGTACAGACTAAGATATGGTCAATTTACTAAACCTGGACAGATTCCCCCTTAGTGCAAAATATGATCAATTTTAGGTCACTTTTAGCTCTATAGTTTTGGTACCCGTATTTGTGCAAGCTATTTGACTTGGTTCTGGCTATTTCTGGGCTTTGGTATCTTTGTAAGAATTATAGCTCTATGTATTATTGCACTGTGGGCAAAATTTCAAGTCATTTTGAGGTTTATAGACCAAGATATGGTCAATTTACTAAAGCTGGACATATTGCACCTTTAGTGCAAAATTTGGTCAATTTTAGGTCACCTTTAGTTCAGGCAATTTTGGTATTCGTACTTGTGCAAGCTATTTGACTTGGTTCTGGCCATTTTTGGGCTTTGGTGCCTTCATAAGAATTTTAGCTCTCTGTCTTATTGCTGTCTGGGCAAAATTTCAAGTCATTCTAAGTTCTACAGACCAAAATAGGGTCAATTTACTAAAGCTGAATAGATTGCACCTTTAGTGCAAAATTTGGTCAATTTTAGGTCACCTTTAGTTTAGGCAATTTTGATACTCGTACTTGTGCAAGCTATTTGACTTGGTTCTGGCCATTTCTAGGCTTTGGTGCCTTCATAAGAATTGTAGCTCTCTTTCTTATTGCACTCTGGCCAAAATTCCGAGTCATTCTAAGTTGTATAGACCAAGATATGGTCAATTTACTAAAGCTGGACAGATTGCACCTTTAGTGCAAAATTTGGTCAATTTTAGGTCACTTCTAGTTCTGGCAGTTTTAGTACCCGAAATTATGCAAGCTATTTGACTTCGTTCCAGCCATTTCTGGGCTTTGGTGTCTTCCTAAGAATTGTAGCTCTATGTCTTATTGCACTCTGGGCAAAATTTCAAGTCATTCTGAGTTGTATAGTCCAAGATATGGTCAATTTACTAAAGCTAGAAAGATTGCACCTTTAGTGCAAAATTTGATCGATTTTAGGTCACTTTTAGCTCTATAGTTTTGGTACCCTAACTTGTGAAAGCTATTTGACTTGGCTCTGGCTATTCTAGGCTTTGGTGTCTTCATAAGAATTGTAGCACTCTGTCTTATTGCACTCTAGGTAAAATTTCAAGTCATTCTGAGTTGTGTAGACCAAGATATAGTCAATTTACTAAAGCTGGACAGATTGCACCATTAGTGCAAAATTTGGTCAATTTTAGGTCACTTTTAGTTCTAGCAGTTTTGGTACCCAAAATTCTGCAAGCTATTTGACTTTGTTCTGGCTATTTCTGGGCTTTGGGGTCTCCATAAGAATTGTAGCTCAAAGTCTTATTGCACTCTGGGCAAAATTTCAAGTCATTCTGAGTTGTACAGACCAAGATATGGTCAACTTACTAAAGCTGGATAGATTGCCCCTTTAGTGCAAAATTTGGTCAATTTTAGGTCACTTTTACTTCTAGCAGTTTTGGTACCCGAAATTGTGCAAGCTATTTGACTTGGTTCTGGCCATTTCTGGGCTTTGGTATCTTTATAAGAATTATAGCTCTATGTCTTATTGCACTCTGGGAAAAATTTCAAGTCATTCTGAGTTGTATAGACCAACATGTGGTCAATTTACTAAAGCTGGACAGATTGCACCTTTAGTGCAAAATTCGATAAATTTTAGGTCACTTTTAGTTCAGGCAATTTTGATACTCGTACTTGTGCAAGCTATTTGACTTGGTTCTGGCTATTTCTGGGCTTTGGTGTCTTCATAAGAATTGTAGCTCTCTGTCTTATTGCACTCTGGGCAAAATTTCAAGTCATTCTGAGTTGTATAGACCAAGATATGGTCAATTTACTAAAGCTAAGCAGATTGCACCTTTAGTGCAAAATTTGGTCAATTTTAGGTCACTTTTAGTTTTGGCAGTTTTGGTACCCGAAATTATGCAAGCTATTTGACTTGGTTCTGGCTATTTTTGGGCTTTGGTGTCTTCATAAGAATTGTAGCTCTATGTCTTATAGCACTCTTGGCAAAATTTCAAGTCATTCTGAGTTGTATAGACAAAGATATGCTCAATTTACTAAAGCTGGACAGATTACACCTTTAGTGCAAATTTTGGTCAATTTTAGGTCACTTTTAGCTCTGGTAGTTTTGGTACCTAAAATTGTGCAAGCTATTTGACTTGGTCCTGGCCATTTTTGGGCTTTGGTGCCTTCATAAGAATTGTAGCTCTATGTCTTATTGCACTCTGGGATAAATTTCAAGCCATTTTGAGTTGTATTGACCAAGATATGGTCAATTTACTAAAGTTGGATCGATTGCACCTTTAGTGCAAAATTTGGTCAATTTTAGGTCACATTTACTTCTAGCAGTTTTGGTACCCGAAATTGTGCAAGCTATTTGACTTAGTTCTGGCCATTTCTGGGCTTTGGTATCATTATAAGAATTATAGCTCTATGTCTTATTGCACTCTGGGAAAAATTTCAAGTCATTCTGAGTTGTGTAGACCAACATGTGGTCAATTTACTAAAGCTCGACAGATTGCACCTTTAGTGCAAAATTCGATAAATTTTAGGTCACTTTTAGTTCAGGCAATTTTGGTACCCGAAAATTGTGCAAGCTATTTGACTTGGTTCTGGCTATTTCTGGGCTTTGGTATCTCTATAAGAATTATAGCTCTATGTCTTATTGCACTCTAGGTAAAATTTCAAGTCATTCTGAGTTGTATAGACCAAGATATGGTTAATTTACTAAAGCTGGACAGATTGCACCTTTAGTGCAAAATTTGGACAATTTTAGGTCACTTTTAGTTCAGGCAATTTTGATAGATGTACTTGTGCAAGCTATTTGACTTGGTTCTGGCTATTTTTGGGCTTTGGTGTCTTCATAAGAATTGTAGCTCTCTGTCTTATTGCACTCTGGGCAAAATTTCAAGTCATTCTAAGTTGTATAGACCAAGATATAGTCGATTTACTAAAGCTGGACAGATTGCACCTTTAATGCAAAATTTGGCCAATTTTAGGTCACTTTTAGTTCAGGTAGTTTTGATAACCATACTGGTGCAAGCTATTGGACTGGGTTTTGGCTATTTTTGGGCTTTGGTGTCTTCATAAGAATTGTAGCTCTCTGTCTTACGGCACTCTAGGCAAAATTTCAAGTCATTCTGAGTTGTATAGACCAAGGTATGATCAATTTACTAAAGCTGGACAGATTGCACCTTTAGTGCAAAATTTGGTCAATTTCAGGTCACTTTTAGTTCTAACAGTTTTGGTACCCGAAAATTGTGCAAGCTATTTGACTTAGTTCTGGCCATTTGTTGGCTTTGGTGTCTTCATAAGAATTGTAGATCTATGTCTTATTGCACTAAGGGCAAAATTTCAAGTCATTCTGAGTTGTATAGACCAAGATATGGTCAACTTACTAAAGCTGGACAGATTGCACCTTTAGTCCAAAATTTGGTGAATTTTAGGTCACTTTTTGTTTAGGCAGTTTTGATACCCGTTCTTGTGCAAGCTATTTGACTTGGTTCTGGCCATTTCTGGGTTTTGGTGTCTTCATAGGAATTGTAGCTCTCTGTCTTATTGCAGTCTTTGCAAAATTTCAAGTCAATCTGAGTTGTATAGACCAAGATATGGTCAATTTACAAAAGCTGTACAGATTAGACCTTTAGTGCAAAATTTGGTCAATTTTAGGTCGTTTTTAGCTCTGGTAGTTTTGGTACCCGTACTTGTGCAAGCTATTTGACTTGGTTCTGGCCATTTCTGGGCTTTAGTGTCTTCAAAAGAATTGTAGCTCTTTGTCTTATTGCACTCTGGGCAAAATTTCAAGTCATTTTGAGTTGTATAGAACATATGGTCAACTTACTAAAGCTGGACAGATTGCACCTTTAGTGCAAAATTCGATCAATTTTAGGTCACTTTTAGTTCAGGCAGTTTTGATACCCATACTTGTGCAAGCTATTTGACTTGGTTCTGGCTATTTCATGGCTTTGGTGTCTTCATAAGAATTGTGGCTCTCTGTCTTATCGCACTCTGGGCAAAATTTCAAGTCATTCTGAGTTGTATAGACCAAGGTATGGTAAATTTACTAAAGCTGGGCACATTGCACCTTTAGTGCAAAATTTGGTCAGTTTTAAGCGACTTTTAGCTCTAGAGATTTGGTACCCGTATTTGTGCAAGCTATTTGACTTGGTTCTGGCCATTTCTGGGCCTTGGTATCTTCATAGGAATTGTAGCTCTCTGTCTTATTGCACCCTGGGCAAAATTTCAAGTCATTCTGAGTTGTATAGACCAAGATATGGTCAATTTACTAAAGCTAGACAGATTGCACCTTTAGTGCAAAATTTGCTCAATTTTAGGTCGTTTTTAGCTCTGGTAGTTTTGGTACCGTACTTGTGCAAGCTATTTGACTTGGTTCTGGCCATTTCTGGGCTTTAGTGTCTTCAAAAGAATTGTAGCTCTTTGTCTTATTGCACTCTGGGCAAAATTTCAAGTCATTCTGAGTTGTATAGAACATAAGGTCAACTTACTAAAGCTGGACAGATTGCACCTTTAGTGCAAAATTCGATCAATTTTAGGTCACTTTTAGTTCAGGCAGTTTTGATACCCATACTTGTGCAAGCTATTTGACTTGGTTCTAGCTATTTCATGGCTTTGGTGTCTTCATAAGAATTGTGGCTCTCTGTCTTATCGCACTTTGGGAAAAATTTCATGTCATTCTGAGTTGTATAGACCAAGATATGGTCAATTTACTAAAGCTGGACAGATTGCACCTTTAGTGCAAAATTTGGTCAATTTTAGGTCACTTTTAGTTCAAGCAGTTTTGGTACCCGGAAATTGTGCAAGCTGTTTGACTTAGTTCTGGCCATTTCTGGGCTTTGGTGTCTTCATAAGAATTATAGCTCTATGTCTTATTGCACTCTAGGCAAAATTTCAAGTCATTCTGAGTTGTATAGACCAAGATATGGTCAATTTACTAAAGCTGGATCGATTGCACCTTTAGTGCAAAATTTGGTCAATTTTAGGTCACTTTTACTTCTAGCAGTTTTGGCACCCGAAATTGTGCAAGCTATTTAACTTGGTTCTGGTCATTTCTGGGCTTTGGTATCCTTATAAGAATTATAGCTCTATGTCTTATTGCACTCTGGGCAAAATTTCAAGTCATTCTGAGTTGTATAACCCAAGATGTGGTCAATTTACTAAAGCTGGACATATTGCATCTTTAGTGCAAAATTTGGTAAATTTTAGGTCACTTTTAGTTCAGGCAATTTTGATACTCTTACTTGTGCAAGCTATTTAACTTGGTTCTGGCAATTTCTGGGCTTTGGTGTCTTCATAAGAATTGTAGCTCTCTTTCTTATCGCACTCTGGGCAAAATTTCAAGTCATTCTGAGTTGTGTAGACTAAGATATGGTCAATTTACTAAAGCTGGACAGATTGCCCCTTTAGTGCAAAATTTGATCAGTTTTAGGTGAATTTTAGCTCTAGAGTTTTGGTACCCGTATTTGTGCAAGCTATTTGACTTGGTTCTGGCCATTTCTGGGCCTTGGTATCTTCATAGGAATTGTAGCTCTCTATCTTATTGCACTCTGGGCAAAATTTCAAGTCATTCTGAGTTGTATAGACCAAGATATGATCAATTTACTAAAGCTGGACAGATTGCACCTTTAGTGCAAAATTTGCTCAATTTTAGGTCGTTTTTAGCTCTGGTAGTTTTGGTACTCGTACTTGTGCAAGCTATTTGACTTGGTTCTGGCCATTTATGGGCTCTAGTGTGTTCAAAAGAATTGTAGCTCTTTGTCTTATTGCACTCTGGGCAAAATTTCAAGTCATTCTGAGTTGTATAGAACAAAAGGTCAACTTACTAAAACTGGACAGATTGCACCTTTAGTGCAAAATTCAATCAATTTTAGGTCACTTTTAGTTCAAGCAGTTTTGATACCCATACTTGTGCAAGCTATTTGACTTGGTTCTGGCCATTTCTGGGCCTTGGTATCTTCATAGGAATTGTAGCTCTCTGTCTTATTGCACTCTGGGCAAAATTTCAAGTCATTCTGAGTTGTAAAGACCAAGATATGGTCAATTTGCTAAAGCTGGACAGATTACACCTTTATTGCAAAATTTGGTCAATTTTAGGTCACTGTTAGCTCTGGTAGTTTTGGTACCTGAAATTGTGCAAGCTATTTGACTTGGTCCTGGCCATTTTTGGGCTTTGGTGCCTTCATAAGAATTGTAGCTCTATGTCTTATTGCACTCTGGGCTAAATTTCAAGCCATTTTGAGTTGTATAGACCAAGATATGGTCAATTTACTAATGCTGGACAAAATGCACCTTTAGCTCAAAATTTGGTCAATTTTAGGTCACTTTTAATTCTAGCAGTTTTCGTACCCGAAATTCTGGGCTTTGTTATCTTTATGAGAATTATAGCTCTATGTCTTATTGCACTCTAGGCAAAATTTCAAGTCATTCTGAGTTGTATAGACCAAGATATGGTCAATTTACTAAAGCTGGATAGATTGCACCTTTAGTGCAAAATTTGTTCAATTTTAGATCACCTTTAGTTCAGGCAATTTTGGTACCCAAAATTGTGCAAGCTATTTGACTTTGTTCTGGCTATTTCTGGGCTTTGGTATCTCTATAAGAACTATAGCTCTATGTCTTATTGCACTCTAGGTAAACTTTCAAGTCATTCTTAGTTGTATAGACCAAGAAATGGTTAATTTACTAAAGCTGGACAGATTGCACCTTTAGTGCAAAATTTGGTCAATTTTAGGTCACTTTTAGTTCAGGCAATTTTGATAGACGTACTTGTGCAAGCTATTTGACTTGGTTCTGGCTATTTCTGGGCTTTGGTGTCTTCATAAGAATTGTAGCTCTCTGTGTTATTGCACTCTGGGCAAAATTTCAAGTCATTCTAAGTTGTATAGACCAGGATATAGTCGATTTACTAAAGCTGGACAGATTGCACCTTTAATGCAAAATTTGGTCAATTTTAGGTCACTTTTAGTTCAGGCAGTTTTGATATCCATACTTGTGTAAGCCATTTGACTTGGTTCTGGCTATTTCTGGGCTTTGGTATCTTTATAAGAATTATAGCTCTATGTCTTATTGCACTCTGGGCAAAATTTCAAGTCATTCTGAGTTTTATAGACCATGATATGGTCAATTTACTAAAGCTGGATAGATTGCACATTTAGTGCAAAATTTGGTCAATTTTAGGTCACTTTTAGTTCAGGCAATTTTGGTGCCCGTAATTGTGCAAGCTATTTGACTTAGTTCTGGCCATTTCTGGGCTTTGGTGTCTGTATAAGAATTATAGCTCTATGTCTAATTGCACTCTGTGTAAAATTTCAAGTCATTCTGAGTTGTATAGACCAAGATATGGTCAATTTACTAAAGCTGGACAGATTGCACCTTTAGTGCAAAATTTGATCAATTTTAGGTCACTTTTAGTTCAGGCAATTTTGATAGACGTGCTTGTGCAAGCTATTTGACTTGGTTCTGGCCATTTCTGGGCTTTGGTATCCTTATAAGAATTATAGCTCTATGTCTTATTGCACTCTGGGCAAAATTTCAAGTCATTCAGAGTTGTATGGACGAAGATGTGGTCAATTTACTAAAGCTGGACAGATTGCACCTTTAGTGCAAAATTTGGTAAATTTTAGGTCAGTTTAGTTCAGGCAATTTTGATACTCGTACTTGTACAAGCTATTTGACTTGGTTCTGGCTATTTCTGGGCTTTGCTGTCTTCATAAGAATTGTAGCTCTCTGTCTTATTGCACTCTGGACAAAATTTCAAGTCATTCTGAGTTGTATAGACCAAGATATGGTCAATTTACTAAAGCTGGACAGATTGCACCTTTAGTGCAAAATTTGGTCAATTTTAGGTCACTTTTTGTTCTGGTAGTTTTGGTACCCAAAATTGTGTAAGCTATTTGAATTGGTTCTGGCCATTTCTGGGCTTTGGTGTCTTCATAAGAATTATAGCTCTATGTCTTATTGCACTCTTGACAAAATTTCAAGTCATTCTGAGTTTTATAGACAAAGATATGCTCAATTTACTAAAGCTGGACAGATTACTTCTTTGGTGCAAATTTTGGTCAATTTTAGGTCACTTTTAGCCCTGGTAGTTTTGGTACCTAAAATTGTGCAAGCTATTTAACATGGTCCTGGCCATTTCTGGGCTTTGGTGCCTTCATAAAAATTGTAGCTCTATGTCTTATTGCACTCTGGGCTAAATTTTAAGCCATTTTGAGTTGTACAGACCAGGATATGGTCAATTTACTAATGCTGGACAGAATGCACCATTAGTGCAAAATTTGGTCAATTTTAGGTGACTTTTAGTTCTAGCAGTTTTCGTACCCGAAATTGTGCAAGCCATTTGACTTGGTTCTGGCTATTTCTGGGCTTTGGTATCTTTATAAGAATTATAGCTCTATGTCTTATTGCACTCTGGGCAAAATTTCAAGTCATTCTGAGTTGTATAGACCAAGATATGGTCAATTTACTAAAGCTGGATAGATTGCACATTTAGTGCAAAATTTGGTCAATTTTAGGTCACTTTTAGTTCAGGCAATTTTGGTGCCCGAAATTGTGCAAGCTATTTGACTTGGTTCTGGCCATTTCTGGGCTTTGGTATCTTTATAAGAATTATAGCTCTATGTCTAATTGCACTCTGTGTAAAATTTCAAGTCATTCTGAGTTGTATAGACCAAGATATGGTCAATTTACTAAAGCTGGACAGATTGCACCTTTAGTGCAAAATTTGATCAATTTTAGGTCACTTTTAGTTCAGGCAATTTTGATAGACGTACTTGTGCAAGCCATTTGACTTGGTTCTGGCCATTTCTGGGCTTTGGTATCCTTATAAGAATTATAGCTCTATGTCTTATTGCACTCTGGGCAAAATTTCAAGTCATTCAGAGTTGTATGGACGAAGATGTGGTCAATTTACTAAAGCTGGACAGATTGCACCTTTAGTGCAAAATTTGGTAAATTTTAGGTCAGTTTTAGTTCAGGCAATTTTGATACTCGTACTTGTACAAGCTATTTGACTTGGTTCTGGCTATTTCTGGGCTTTGCTGTCTTCATAAGAATTGTAGCTCTCTGTCTTATTGCACTCTGGACAAAATTTCAAGTCATTCTGAGTTGTATAGACCAAGATATGGTCAATTTACTAAAGCTGGACAGATTGGACCTTTAGTGCAAAATTTGGTCAATTTTAGGTCACTTTTTGTTCTGGTAGTTTTGGTACCCAAAATTGTGTAAGCTATTTGAATTGGTTATGGCCATTTCTGGGCTTTGGTGTCTTCATAAGAATTATAGCTCTATGTCTTATTGCACTCTTGACAAAATTTCAAGTCATTCTGAGTTTTATAGACAAAGATATGCTCAATTTACTAAGGCTGGACAGATTACTTCTTTGGTGCAAATTTTGGTCAATTTTAGGTCACTTTTAGCCCTGGTAGTTTTGGTACCTAAAATTGTGCAAGCTATTTAACATGGTCCTGGCCATTTCTGGGCTTTGGTGCCTTCATAAGAATTGTAGCTCTATGTCTTATTGCACTCTGGGCTAAATTTTAAGCCATTTTGAGTTGTACAGACCAAGATATGGTCAATTTACTAATGCTGGACAGAATGCACCATTAGTGCAAAATTTGGTCAATTTTAGGTGACTTTTAGTTCTAGCAGTTTTCGTACCCGAAATTGTGCAAGCCATTTGACTTGGTTCTGGCTATTTCTGGGCTTTGGTATCTTTATAAGAATTATAGCTCTATGTCTTATTGCACTCTGGGCAAAATTTCAAGTCATTCTGAGTTGTATAGACCAAGATATGGTCAATTTACTAAAGCTGGATAGATTGCACATTTAGTGCAAAATTTGGTCAATTTTAGGTCACTTTTAGTTCAGGCAATTTTGGTGCCCGAAATTGTGCAAGCTATTTGACTTGGTTCTGGCCATTTCTGGGCTTTGGTATCTTTATAAGAATTATAGCTCTATGTCTAATTGCACTCTGTGTAAAATTTCAAGTCATTCTGAGTTGTATAGACCAAGATATGGTCAATTTACTAAAGCTGGACAGATTGCACCTTTAGTGCAAAATTTGATCAATTTTAGGTCACTTTTAGTTCAGGCAATTTTGATAGACGTACTTGTGCAAGCTATTTGACTTGGTTCTGGCTATTTTTGGGCTTTGATGTCTTCATAAGAATTATAGCTCTCAGTCTCATTGCACTCTGGGCAAAATTTCAAGTCATTCTGAGTGGTATAGACCAATATATGGTCAATTTACTAAAGCTGGACAGATTGCACCTTTAATGCAAAATTTAGCCAATTTTAGGTCACTTTTAGTTTAGGCAGTTTTGATACCCATATTTGTGCAAGCCATTTGACTTGGTTTTGGCTATTTCTGGGCTTTGGTGTCTTCATAAGAAATGTAGCTCTCTGTCTTATGGCACTCTAGGCAAAATTTCAAGTCATTCTGAGTTGTATAGACCAAGGTATGATCAATTTACTAAAGCTGGACAGATTGCACCTTTAGTGTAAAAATTGGTGAATTTTAGGTTACTTTTAGTTCATGCAGTTTTGATACCCGTTCTTGTGCAAGCTATTTGACTTGGTTCTGGCCATTTCTGGGCTTTAGTGTATTCATAGGAATTGTAGCTCTCTGTCTTATTGCTGTCTGGCCAAAATTTCAAGTCATTCTGAGTTGTATAGACCAAGATATGGTCAATTTACTAAAGCTGGATAGATTAGACCTTTTGTGCAAAATTTGATCAATTTTAGGTCGTTTTTAGCTCTGGTAGTTTTGGTACCCGTACTTGTGCAAGCTATTTGACTTGGTTCTGGCCATTTCTGGGCTTTGGTGTCTTCATAAGAATTATAGCTCTTTGTCTTATTGCACTCTGGGTAAAATTTCAAGTCATTCTGAGTTGTATAGAACATATGGTCAACTTATTAAAGCTGGACAGATTGCACCTTTACTGTAAAATTCGAACAATTTTATGTCACTTTTAGTTCAGGCAGTTTTGATACCCATACTTGTGCAAGCTATTTAACTTGGTTATGGCTTTTTTTGGGCTTTGATGTCCTCATAAGAATTGTAGCTCTCTGTCTTTTTGCACTCTGGGCAAAATTTCAAGTCATTCTGAGTTGTATAGACCAAGATATGGTCAATTTACTAAAGCTGCACAGATTGCACCTTTAGTGCAAAATTTGGTCAATTTTAGGTCACTTTTAGTTCAAGCAGTTTTCCTACCCGGAAATTGTGCAAGCTGTTTGACTTAGTTCTGGCCATTTCTGGGCTTTGGTGTCTTCATAAGAATTATAGCTCTATGTCTTATTGCACTCTGGGCAAAATTTCAAGTCATTCTGAGTTGTATAGACCAAGATATGGTCAATTTACTAAAGCTGGATCGATTGAACCTTTAGCGCAAAATTTGGTCAATTTTAGGTCACTTTTACTTCTAGCAGTTTTGGTACCCGAAATTGTGCAACCTATTTGACTTGGTTCTGGCCATTTCTAGGCTTTGGTGTCCTTATAAGAATTATAGCTCTATGTCTTATTGCACTCTGGGAAAAATTTCAAGTCATTCTGAGTTGTATAGACCAAGATGTGGTCAATTTACTAAAGCTGGACAGATTGTATCTTTAGTGCAAAATTTGGTAAATTTGAGGTCACTTTTAGTTCAGGCAATTTTGATACTCGTACTTGTGCAAGCTATTTGACTTCGTTCTGGCTATTTCTGGGCTTTGGTGTCTTCATAAGAATTGTAGCTCTCTGTCTTATGGCACTCTGGGCAAAATTTCAAGTCATTCTGAGTTGTATAGACTAAGATATGGTCAATTTACTAAAGCTGGACAGATTGCCCCTTCAGTGCAAAATTTGATCAATTTTAGGTCACTTTTAGCTATAGAGTTTTGGTACCCGTATTTGTGCAAGCTATTTGACTTGGTTCTGGCCATTTCTGGGCTTTGGTATCTTCATAGGAATTGTAGCTCTCTGTCTTATTGCACTCTAGGAAAAATTTCAAGTCATTCTGAATTGTATAGACCAAGATATGGTCAATTTGCTAAAGCTGGACAGATTACACCTTTAGTGCAAAATTTGGTCAATTTTAGGTCACTGTTAGCTCTGGTAGTTTTGGTACCCGAAATTGTGCGAGCTATTTGACTTAGTTCTGGCCATTTCTGGGCTTTGGTTTGTTCATTAGAATTGTAGCTCTATGTCTTATTGCACTCAGGGTAAAATTTCAAGCCATTCTGAGTTGTATAGACCAAGATATGGTCAATTTACTAAAGCTGGACAGATTAGACCTTTAGTGCAAAATTTGGTCAATTTTAGGTCGTTTTTAGCTCTAGTAGTTTTCGTACCCGTACTTGTGCAAGCTATTTGACTTGGTTCTGGCCATTTCTGGGCTTTGGTGTCTTCATAAGAATTGTAGCACTATGTCTTATTGCACTCGGGGCAAAATTTCAAGTCATTCTGAGTTGTATAGACCAAGATATGGTCAACTTACTAAAGCTGGACAGATTGCACCTTTTGTGCAAAATTTGGTGAATTTTAGGTCACTTTTAGTTCAGGCAGTTTTGATACCCGTTCTTGTGCAAGCTATTTGACTTGGTTCTGGCTATTTCTGGGCTTTGGTGTATTCATAAGAATTCTAGCTCTCAGTCTCATTGCACTCTGGGCAAAATTTCAAGTCATTCTGAGTTGTATAGACCAAGATATGGCCAACTTACTAAAGCTGGACAGATTGCACCTTTAGTGCAAAATTCGATCAATTTTGGGTCACTTTTAGTTCAAGCAGTGTTGGTACCCGGAAATTGTGCAAGCTGTTTGACTTAGTTCTGGCCATTTCTGGGCTTTGGTGTCTTCATAAGAATTATAGCTCTATGTCTTATTGCACTCTAGGCAAAATTTCAAGTCATTCTGAGTTGTATAGACCAAGATATGGTCAATTTACTAAAGCTGGATCGATTGCACCTTTAGTGCAAAATTTTGTCAATTTTAGGTCACTTTTCCTTCAAGCAGTTTTGGTACCCAAAATTGTGAAAGCTATTTGACTTGGTTCTGGTCATTTCTGGGCTTGGGTATCCTTATAAGAGTTATAGCTCTATGTCTTATTGCACTCTGGGCAAAATTTCAAGTCATTCTGAATTGTATAGACCAAGATGTGGTCAATTTGCTAAAGATGGACATATTGCATCTTTAGTGCAAAATTTGGTAAATTTTAGGTCATTTTTAGTTCAGGCAATTTTGATACTCGTACTTGTGCAAGCTATTTGACTTGGTTCTGGCTATTTCTGGGCTTTGGTGTCTTCATAAGAATTGTAGCTCTCTGTCTTATGGCACTCTGGGAAAAATTTCAAGTCATTCTGAGTTGTATAGACTAAGATATGGTCAATTTACTAAAGCTGGACAGATTGCCCCTTCAGTGCAAAATTTGATCAATTTTAGGTCACTTTTAGCTCTAGAGTTTTGGTACCCGTATTTGTGCAAGCTATTTGACTTGGTTCTGGCCATTTTTGGGCTTTGGTATCTTCATAGGAATTGTAGCTCTCCGTCTTATTGCACTCTGGGCAAAATTTCAAGTCATTCTGAGTTGTATAGACCAAGGTATGATCAATTTACTAATGCTGGACAGATTGCACCTTTAGTGAAAAATTTGGTCAATTTTAGGTCACTTTTAGTTCTAGCAGTTTTGGCACCCGAAATTGTGCTAGCTATTTGACTTAGTTTTGGCCATTTCTTGGCTTTGGTGTCTTCATAAGTATTGTAGCTCTATGTCTTATTGCACTCTGGGCAAAATTTCAAGTCATTCTGAGTTGTCTAGACCAAGATATGGTCAACTTACTAAAGCTGGACAGATTGCACCTTTAGTGCAAAATTTGGTGAATTTTAGATCACTTTTAGTTCAGGCAGTTTTGATACCCGTTCTTGTGCAAGCTATTTGACTTGGTTCTGGCTATTTCTGGGCTTTGGTGTCTTCATAAGAATTGTAGCTCTCAGTCTCATTGCACTCTGGGCAAAATTTCAAGTCATTCTGAGTGGTATAGACCAAGATATGGTCAATTTACTAAAGCTGGACAGATTGCACCTTTAATGCAAAATTTGGTCAATTTTAGGTCACTTTTAGTTTAGGCAGTTTTGATGCCCATATTTGTGCAAGCTATTTGACTTGGTTTTGGCTATTTCCGGGCTTTGGTGTCTTCATAAGAAATGTAGCTCTCTGTCTTATGGCACTCTGGGCAAAATTTCAAGTCTTTCTGAGTTGTATAGACCATGGTATGATCAATTTACTAAAGCTGGACAGATTGCACATTTATTACAAAATTTGGTGAATTTTAGGTCACTTTTAGTTCATGCAGTTTTGATACCCATTCTTGTGCAAGCTATTTGACTTGGTTCTGGCCATTTCTGGGGTTTAGTGTCTTCATAAGAATTGTAGCTCTCTGTCTTATGGCACTCTGGGCAAAATTTCAAGTCATTCTGAGTTCTATAGACCAACGTATGATCAATTTACTAATGCTAGACAGATTGCACCTTTAGTGCAAAATTTGATCAATTTTAGGTTACTTTTAGTTCTAGAAGTTTTGGTACCTGAAATTGTGCTAGCTATTTGACATAATTTTGGCCATTTCTTGGCTTTGGTGTCTTCATAAGAATTGTAGCTCTATGTCTTGTTGCACTCAGGGCAAAATTTCAAGTCATTCTGATTTGTATAGACCAAGATATGGTCAACTTACTAAAGCTGGACAGATTGCACATTTAGTGCAAAATTTGGTGAATTTTAGGTCACTTTTAGTTCAGGCAGTTTTGATACCCGTTCTTGTGCAAGCTATTTGACTTGGTTCTGGCTATTTCTGGGCTTTGGTGTCTTCATAAGAATTGTAGCTCTCAGTCTCATTGCACTCTGGGCAAAATTTCAAGTCATTCTGAGTTGTATAGACCAAGATATGGTCAATTTACTAAAGCTGGACAGATGGCGCATTTAGTGCAAAATTTGGTCAATTTTAGGTCACTTTTAGTTCAAGCAGTTTTGGTACCCGGAAATTGTGCAAGCTGTTTGACTTAGTTCTGGCCATTTCTGGGCTTTGGTGTCTACATAAGAATTGTAGCTCTTTGTCTTATTGCTCTCTGGGCAAAATTTCAAGTCATTCTGAGTTGTATAGAACATAAGGTCAACTTACTAAAGCTGGACAGATTGCACCTTTAGTGCAAAATTCGATCAATTTTAGGTCACTTTTAGTTCAGGCAGTTTTGATAACCATACTTGTGCAAGCTATTTGACTTGGTTCTGGCTTTTTCATGGCTTTGGTGTCTTCATAAGAATTGTGGCTCTCTGTCTTATCGCACTCTGGGCAAAATTTCAAGTCATTCTGAGTTGTATAGACCAAGATATGGTCAATTTACTAAAGCTGGACAGATTGCACCTTTAGTGAAAAATTTGGTCAATTTTAGGTCACTTTTAGTTCAAGCAGTTTTGGTACCCAGAAATTGTGCAAGCTGTTTGACTTAGTTCTGGCCATTTCTTGTCTTTGGTGTCTTCATAAGAATTATAGCTCTATGTCTTATTGCACTCTAGGCAAAATTTCAAGTTATTCTGAGTTGTATAGACCAAGATATGGTCAATTTACTAAAGCTAGATCGATTGCACTTTTAGTGCAAAATTTGGTCAATTTTAGGTCACTTTTAGTTCAAGCAGTTTTGGTACCCAGAAATTGTGCAAGCTGTTTGACTTAGTTCTGGCCATTTCTTGTCTTTGGTGTCTTCATAAGAATTATAGCTCTATGTCTTATTGCACTCTAGGCAAAATTTCAAGTTATTCTGAGTTGTATAGACCAAGATATGGTCAATTTACTAAAGCTAGATCGATTGCACTTTTAGTGCAAAATTTGGTCAATTTTAGGTAACTTTTCCTTCTAGCAGTTTTGGTACCCAAAATTGTGCAAGCTATTTGACTTGGTTCTGGTCATTTCTGGGCTTTGGTATCCTTATAAGAATTATAGCTCTATGTCTTATTGCACTCTGGGTAAAATTTCAAGTCATTCTGAGTTGTATAGACCAAGATGTGGTCAATTTACTAAAGCTGGACATATTGCATCTTTTGTGCAAAATTTGGTAAATTTTAGGTCATTTTTAGTTCAGGCAATTTTGATACTCGTACTTGTGCAAGCTATTTGACTTGGTTCTGGCTATTTCTGGGCTTTGGTGTCTTCATAAGAATTGTAGCTCTCTGTCTTATGGCACTCTGGGCAAAATTTCAAGTCATTCTGAGTTGTATAGACTAAGATATGGTCAATTTACTAAAGCTGGACAGATTGCCCATTTAGTGCAAAATTTGATCAATTTTAAGTCACTTTTAGCTCTATAGTTTTGGTACCCGTATTTGTGCAAGCTATTTGACTTGGTTCTGGCCATTTCTGGGCTTTGGTATCTTCATAGGAATTGTAGCTCTCTGTCTTATTGCACTCTGGGCAAAATTTCAAGTCATTCTGAGTTGTTTAGACCAAGGTATGATCAATTTACTAATGCTGGACAGATTGCACCTTTAGTGCAAAATTTGGTCAATTTTAGGTCACTTTTAGTTCTAGCAGTTTTGGTACCCGAAATTGTGCTAGCTATTTGACTTAGTTTTGGCCATTTCTTGGCTTTGGTGTCTTCATAAGAATTGTAGCTCTATGTCTTATTACAGTCAGGGCAAAATTTCAAGTCATTCTGAGTTGTCTAGACCAAGATATGGTCAACTTACTAAAGCTGGACAGATTGCGCCTTTAGTGAAAATTTTGGTGAATCTTAGGTCACTTTTAGTTCAGGCAGTTTTGATACCCGTTCTTGTGCAAGCTATTTGACTTGGTTCTGGCTATTTCTGGGCTTCGGTGTCTTCATGAGAATTGTAGCTCTCAGTCTCATTGCACTCTGGTCAAAATTTCAAGTCATTCTGAGTGGTATAGACCAAGATATGGTCAATTTACTAAAGCTGGACAGATTGCACCTTTAATGCAAAATTTGCTCAATTTTAGGTCGCCTTTAGTTTAGGCAGTTTTGATACCCATATTTGTGCAGGCTATTTGACTTGGTTTTGGCTATTTCTGGGCTTTGGTGTCTTCATAAGAAATGTAGCTCTCTGTCTTATGGCACTCTGGCAAAATTTCAAGTCTTTCTGAGTTGTATAGACCACGGTATGATCAATTTACTAAAGCTGGACAGATTGCACCTTTAGTACAAAATTTGGTGAATTTAAGTCACTTTTAGTTCATGCAGTTTTGATACCCATTCTTGTGCAAGCTATTTGACTTGGTTCTGGCCATTTCTGGGCTTTAGTGTCTTCATAAGAATTGTAGCTCTCTGTCTTATGGCACTCTGGGCAAAATTTCAAGTCATTCTGAGTTGTATAGACCAAGGTATGATCAATTTACTAATGCTGGACAGATTGCACCTTTAGTACAAAATTTGGTCAATTTTAGGTCGCTTTTAGTTCTAGCAGTTTTGGTACCTGAAATTGTGCTAGCTATTTGACTAAGTTTTGGCCATTTCTTGGCTTTGGTGTCTTCATAAGAATTGTAGCTCTATGTCTTATTGCACTCAGGGCAAAATTTCAAGTCATTATGAGTTGTATAGACCAAGATATGGTCAACTTACTAAAGCTGGACAGATTGCACCTTTAGTGCAAAATTTGGTGAATTTTAGGTCAATTTTAGTTCAGGCAGTTTCGATAGTCGTTCTTGTGCAAGCTATTTGACTTGGTTCTGGCTATTTCTGGGCTTTGGTGTCTTTATAAGAATTGTAGCTCTCAGTCTCATTGCACTCTGGGCAAAATTTCGAGTCATTCTGAGTTATATAGACCAATATATGGTCAATTTACTAAAGCTGGACAGATTGCACCTTTAGTGCAAAATTTGGTGAATTTTAGGTCACTTTTAGTTCAAGCAGTTTTGGTACCCGGAAATTGTGCAAGCTGTTTGACTTAGTTCTGGCCATTTCTGGGCTTTGGTGTCTTCATAAGAAATGTAGCTCTCAGTCTCATTGCACTCTGGGCAAAATTTCGAGTCATTCTGAGTTGTATAGACTAATATATGGTCAATTTACTAAAGCTGGACAGATTGCACCATTAGTGCAAAATTTGGTCAATTTTAGGTCACTTTTAGTTCAAGCAGTTTTGGTGCCCGGAAATTGTGCAAGCTGTTTGACTTAGTTCTGGCCATTTCTGGGCTTTGGTGTCTTCATAAGAATTATAGCTCTATGTCTTATTGCACTCTAGGCAAATTTCAAGTCATTCTGAGTTGTATAGACCAAGATATGGTCAATTTACTAAAGCTAGATCGATTGCACCTTTAGTGCAAAATTTGGTCAATTTTAGGTCACTTTTCCTTCTAGCAGTTTTGGTACCCAAAATTGAGCAAGCTATTTGACTTGGTTCTGGTCATTTCTGGGCTTTGGTATCCTTATAAGAATTATAGCTCTATGTCTTATTGCACTCTGGGTAAAATTTCAAGTCATTCTGAGTTGTATAGACCAAGATGTGGTCAATTTACTAAAGCTGGACATATTGCATCTTTAGTGCAAAATTTGGTAAATTTTAGGTCATTTTTAGTTCAGGCAATTTTGATACTCATACTTGTGCAAACTATTTGACTTGGTTCTGGCTATTTCTGAGCTTTGGTGTCTTCATAAGAATTGTAGCTCTCTGTCTTATGGCACTCTGGGCAAAATTTCAAGTCATTCTGAGTTGTATAGACTAAGATATGGTCAATTTACTAAAGCTGGACAGATTGCCCATTTAGTGCAAAATTTGATCAATTTTAGGTCACTTTTAGCTCTAGAGTTTTGGTACCCGTATTTGTGCAAGCTATTTGACTTGGTTCTGGCCATTTCTAGGCTTTGGTATCTTCATAGGAATTGTAGCTCTCTGTCTTATTGCACTCTGGGCAAAATTTCAAGTCATTCTGAGTTTTATAGACCAAGGTATGATCAATTTACTAATGCTGGACAGATTGCACCTTTAGTGCAAAATTTGGTCAATTTTAGGTCACTTTTTTATTTCTAGCAGTTTTGGTACCCGAAATTGTGCTAGCAATTTGACTTAGTTTTGGCCATTTCTTGGCTTTGGTGTCTTCATAAGAATTGCAGCTCTATGTCTTATTGCACTCAGGGCAAAATTTCAAGTCATTCTGAGTGGTATAGACCAAGATATGGTCAATTTACTAAAGCTGGACAGATTGCACCTTTAATGCAAAATTTGGTCAATTTTAGGTCACCTTTAGTTTAGGCAGTTTTGATACCCATATTTGTGCAAGCTATTTGACTTGGTTTTGGCTATTTCTGGGCTTTGGTGTCTTCATAAGAAATGTAGCTCTCTGTCTTATGGCACTCTAGGCAAAATTTCAAGTCTTTCTGAGTTGTTTAGACCACGGTATGATCAATTTACTAAAGCTGGACATATTGCACCTTTAGTACAAAATTTGGTGAATTTAAGTCACTTTTAGTTCATGCAGATTTGATACCCATTCTTGTGCAAGCTATTTGACTTGGTTCTGGCCATTTCTGGGCTTTAGTGTCTTCATAAGAATTGTAGCTCTGTCTTATGGCACTCTGGGCAAAATTTCAAGTCATTCTGAGTTGTATAGACCAAGGTATGGTCAATTTACTAAAGCTGGACAGATTGCACCTTTAGTACAAAATTTGGTGAATTTAAGTCACTTTTAGTTCAAGCAGTTTTGGTACCCGGAAATTGTGCAAGCTGTTTGACTTAGTTCTGGCCATTTCTGGGCTTTGGTGTCTTCATAAGCATTATAGCTCTATGTCTTATTGCACTCTAGGCAAAATTTCGAGTCATTCTGAGTTGTATAGACCAATATATGGTCAATTTACTAAAGCTGGACAGATTGCACCTTTAGTGCAAAATTTGATCAATTTTAGGTCACTTTTAGTTCAAGCAGTTTTGGTACCCGGAAATTGTGCAAGCTGTTTGACTTAGTTCTGGCCATTTCTGGGCTTTGGTGTCTTCATAAGAATTATAGCTCTCAGTCTCATTGCACTCTGGGCAAAATTTCGAGTCATTCTGAGTTGTATAGACCAATATATGGTCAATTTACTAAAGCTGGACAGATTGCACCTTTAGTGCAAAATTTGGTCAATTTTAGGTCACTTTTAGTTCAAGCAGTTTGGTACCTGAAATTGTGCAAGCTGTTTGACTTAGTTCTGGCCATTTCTGGGCTTTGGTGTCTTCATAAGAATTATAGCTCTATGTCTTATTGCACTCTAGGCAAAATTTCAAGTCATTATGAGTTGTATAGACCAAGATATTGTCAATTTACTAAAGCTAGATCGATTGCACCTTTAGTGCAAAATTTGGTCAATTTTAGGTCACTTTTCCTTTTAGCAGTTTTGGTACCCAAAATTGTGCTAGCTATTTGACTTGGTTCTGGTCATTTCTGGGCTTTGGTATCCTTATAAGAATTATAGCTCTATGTCTTATTGCACTCTGGGTAAAATTTCAAGTCATTCTGAGTTGTATAGACCAAGATGTGGTCAATTTACTAAAGCTGGACATATTGCATCTTTAGTGCAAAATTTGGTAAATTTTAGGTCATTTTTAGTTCAGGCAATTTTGATACTCGTACTTGTGCAAGCTATTTGACTTGGTTCTGGCTATTTCTGGGCTTTGGTGTCTTCATAAGAATTGTAGCTCTCTGTCTTATGGCACTCTGGGCAAAATTTCAAGTCATTCTGAGTTGTATAGACTAAGATATGGTCAATTTACTAAAGCTGGACAGATTGCCCATTTAGTGCAAAATTTGATCAATTTTAGGTCACTTTTAGCTCTAGAGTTTTGGTACCCGTATTTGTGCAAGCTATTTGACTTGGTTCTGGCCATTTCTGGGCTTTGGTATCTTCATAGGAATTGTAGTTCTCTGTCTTATTGTAGTCTGGGCAAAATTTCAAGTCATTCTGAGTTGTATAGACCAAGGTATGATCAATTTACTAATGCTGGACAGATTGCACCTTTAGTGCAAAATTTGGTCAATTTTAGGTCACTTTTTTATTTCTAGCAGTTTTGGTACCCGAAATTGTGCTAGCAATTTGACTTAGTTTTGGCCATTTCTTGGCTTTGGTGTCTTCATAAGAATTGCAGCTCTATGTCTTATTGCACTCAGGGCAAAATTTCAAGTCATTCTGAGTGGTATAGACCAAGATATGGTCAATTTACTAAAGCTGGACAGATTGCACCTTTAATGCAAAATTTGGTCAATTTTAGGTCACCTTTAGTTTAGGCAGTTTTGATACCCATATTTGTGCAAGCTATTTGACTTGGTTTTGGCTATTTCTGGGCTTTGGTGTCTTCATAAGAAATGTAGCTCTCTGTCTTATGGCACTCTAGGCAAAATTTCAAGTCTTTCTGAGTTGTATAGACCACGGTATGATCAATTTACTAAAGCTGGACATATTGCACCTTTAGTACAAAATTTGGTGAATTTAAGTCACTTTTAGTTCATGCAGATTTGATACCCATTCTTGTGCAAGCTATTTGACTTGGTTCTGGCCATTTCTGGGCTTTAGTGTCTTCATAAGAATTGTAGCTCTCTGTCTTATGGCACTCTGGGCAAAATTTCAAGTCATTCTGAGTTGTATAGACCAAGGTATGGTCAATTTACTAAAGCTGGACAGATTGCACCTTTAGTACAAAATTTGGTGAATTTAAGTCACTTTTAGTTCAAGCAGTTTTGGTACCAGGAAATTGTGCAAGCTGTTTGACTTAGTTCTGGCCATTTCTAGGCTTTGGTGTCTTCATAAGCATTATAGCTCTATGTCTTATTGCACTCTAGGCAAAATTTCGAGTCATTCTGAGTTGTATAGACCAATATATGGTCAATTTACTAAAGCTGGACAGATTGCACCTTTAGTGCAAAATTTGATCAATTTTAGGTCACTTTTAGTTCAAGCAGTTTTGGTACCCGGAAATTGTGCAAGCTGTTTGACTTAGTTCTGGCCATTTCTGGGCTTTGGTGTCTTCATAAGAATTATAGCTCTCAGTCTCATTGCACTCTGGGCAAAATTTCGAGTCATTCTGAGTTGTATAGACCAATATATGGTCAATTTACTAAAGCTGGACAGATTGCACCTTTAGTGCAAAATTTGGTCAATTTTAGGTCACTTTTAGTTGAAGCAGTTTTGGTACCCGGAAATTGTGCAAGCTGTTTGACTTAGTTCTGGCCATTTCTGGGCTTTGGTGTCTTCATAAGAATTATAGCTCTATGTCTTATTGCACTCTAGGCAAAATTTCAAGTCATTATGAGTTGTATAGACCAAGATATTGTCAATTTACTAAAGCTAGATCGATTGCACCTTTAGTGCAAAATTTGGTCAATTTTAGGTCACTTTTCCTTTTAGCAGTTTTGGTACCCAAAATTGTGCTAGCTATTTGACTTGGTTCTGGTCATTTCTGGGCTTTGGTATCCTTATAAGAATTATAGCTCTATGTCTTATTGCACTCTGGGTAAAATTTCAAGTCATTCTGAGTTGTATAGACCAAGATGTGGTCAATTTACTAATCTTTGGACATATTGCATCTTTAGTGCAAAATTTGGTAAATTTTAGGTCATTTTTAGTTCGAGCAATTTTGATACTCGTACTTGTGCAAGCTTTTTGACTTGGTTCTGGCTATTTCTGGGCTTTGGTGTCTTCATAAGAATTGTAGCTCTCTGTCTTATGGCACTCTTGGCAAAATTTCAAGTCATTCTGAGTTGTATAGACTAAGATATGGTCAATTTACTAAAGCTGGACAGATTGCCCATTTAGTGCAAAATTTGATCAATTTTAGGTCACTTTTAGCTCTAGAGTTTTGGTACCCGTATTTGTGCAAGCTATTTGACTTGGTTCTGGCCATTTCTGGGCTTTGGTATCTTCATAGGAATTGTAGTTCTCTGTCTTATTGCAGTCTGGGCAAAATTTCAAGTCATTCTGAGTTGTATAGACCAAGGTATGATCAATTTACTAATGCTGGACAGATTGCACCTTTAGTGCAAAATTTGGTCAATTTTAGGTCACTTTTAGTTCTAGCAGTTTTGGTACCCGAAATTGTGCTAGCTATTTGACTTAGTTTTGGCCATTTCTTGGCTTTGGTGTCTTCATAAGAATTGTAGCTCTATGTCTTATTGGAGTCAGGGCAAAATTTCAAGTCATTCTGAGTTGTCTAGACCAAGATATGGTCAATTTACTAAAGCTGGACAGATTGCGCCTTTAGTGCAAAATTTGGTGAATTTTAGGTCACTTTTAGTTTAGGCAGTTTTGATACCCGTTCTTGTGCAAGCTATTTGACTTGGTTCTGGCTATTTCTGGGCTTCGGTGTCTTCATGAGAATTGTAGCTCTCAGTCTCATTGCACTCTGGGCAAAATTTCAAGTCATTCTGAGTGGTATAGACCAAGATATGGTCAATTTACTAAAGCTGGACAGATTGCACCTTTAATGCAAAATTTGGTCAATTTTAGGTCGCCTTTAGTTTAGGCAGTTTTGATACCCATATTTGTGCAAGCTATTTGACTTGGTTTTGGCTATTTCTGGGCTTTGGTGTCTTCATAAGAAATGTAACTCTCTGTCTTATGGCACTCTGGGCAAAATTTCAAGTCTTTCTGAGTTGTATAGACCACGGTATGATCAATTTACTAAAGCTGGACAGATTGCACCTTTAGTACAAAATTTGGTGAATTTAAGTCACTTTTAGTTCATGCAGTTTTGATACCCATTCTTGTGCAAGCTATTTGACTTGGTTCTGGCCATTTCTGGGCTTTAGTGTCTTCATAAGAATTGTAGCTCTTTGTCTTATGGCACTCTGGGCAAAATTTCAAGTCATTCTGAGTTGTATAGACCAAGGTATGATCAATTTACTAATGCTGGACAGATTGCACCTTTAGTACAAAATTTGGTCAATTTTAGGTCGCTTTTAGTTCTAGCAGTTTTGGTACTTGAAATTGTGCTAGCTATTTGACTTAGTTTTGGCCATTTGTTGGCTTTGGTGTCTTCATAAGAATTGTAGCTCTATGTCTTATTGCACTCAGGGCAAAATTTCAAGTCATTCTGAGTGGTATAGACCAAGATATGGTCAATTTACTAAAGCTGGACAGATTGCACCTTTAATGCAAAATTTGGTCAATTTTAGGTCGCCTTTAGTTTAGGCAGTTTTGATACCCATATTTGTGCAAGCTATTTGACTTGGTTTTGGCTATTTCTGGGCTTTGGTGTCTTCATAAGAAATGTAGCTCTCTGTCTTATGGCACTCTGGGCAAAATTTCAAGTCTTTCTGAGTTGTATAGACCACGGTATGATCAATTTACTAAAGCTGGACAGATTGCACCTTTAGTACAAAATTTGGTGAATTTAAGTCACTTTTAGTTCATGCAGTTTTGATACCCATTCTTGTGCAAGCTATTTGACTTGGTTCTGGCCATTTCTGGGCTTTAGTGTCTTCATAAGAATTGTAGCTCTCTGTCTTATGGCACTCTGGGCAAAATTTCAAGCCATTCTGAGTTGTATAGACCAAGGTATGATCAATTTACTAATGCTGGACAGATTGCACCTTTAGTACAAAATTTGGTCAATTTTAGGTCGCTTTTAGTTCTAGCAGTTTTGGTACCTGAAATTGTGCTAGCTATTTGACTTAGTTTTGGCCATTTGTTGGCTTTGGTGTCTTCATAAGAATTGTAGCTCTATGTCTTATTGCAGTCAGGGCAAAATTTCAAGTCATTCTGAGTTGTCTAGACCAAGATATGGTCAACTTACTAACGCTGGACAGATTGCGCCTTTAGTGCAAAATTTGGTGAATTTTAGGTCACTTTTAGTTCAGGCAGTTTTGATACCCGTTCTTGTGCAAGCTATTTGACTTGGTTCTGGCTATTTCTGGGCTTCGGTGTCTTCATGAGAATTGTAGCTCTCAGTCTCATTGCACTCTGGTCAAAATTTCAAGTCATTCTGAGTGGTATAGACCAAGATATGGTCAATTTACTAAAGCTGGACAGATTGCACCTTTAATGCAAAATTTGGTCAATTTTAGGTCACCTTTAGTTTAGGCAGTTTAGATACCCATATTTGTGCAAGCTATTTGACTTGGTTTTGGCTATTTCTGGGCTTTGGTGTCTTCATAAGAAATGTAGCTTTCTGTCTTATGGCACTCTGGGCAAAATTTCAAGTCTTTCTGAGTTGTATAGACCACGGTATGATCAATTTACTAAAGCTGGACAGATTGCACCTTTAGTACAAAATTTGGTGAATTTAAGTCACTTTTAGTTCATGCAGTTTTGATACCCATTCTTGTGCAAGCTATTTGACTTGGTTCTGGCCATTTCTGGGCTTTAGTGTCTTCATAAGAATTGTAGCTCTCGGTCTTATGGCACTCTGGGCAAAATTTCAAGTCATTCTGAGTTGTATAGACCAAGGTATGATCAATTTACTAATGCTGGACAGATTGCACCTTTAGTACAAAATTTGGTCAATTTTAGGTCGCTTTTAGTTCTAGCAGTTTTGGTACCAGAAATTGTGCTAGCTATTTGACTTAGTTTTGGCCATTTGTTGGCTTTGGTGTCTTCATAAGAATTGTAGCTCTATGTCTTATTGCACTCAGAGCAAAATTTCAAGTCATTCTGAGTTGTATAGACCAAGATATGGTCAACTTACTAAAGCTGGACAGATTGCACCTTTAGTGCAAAATTTGGTGAATTTTAGGTCACTTTTAGTTCAGGCAGTTTTGATAGCCGTTCTTGTGCAAGCTATTTGACTTGGTTCTGGCTATTTCTTGGCTTTGGTGTCTTCATAAGAATTGTAGCTCTCAGTCTCATTGCACTCTGGGCAAAATTTCGAGTCATTCTGAGTTGTATAGACCAATATATGGTCAATTTACTAAAGCTGGACAGATTGCACCTTTAGTGCAAAATTTGGTCAATTTTAGGTCACTTTTAGTTCAAGCGGTTTTGGTACCGGAAATTGTGCAAATTTGTTTGACTTAGTTCTGGCCATTTCTGGGCTTTGGTGTCTTCATAAGCATTATAGCTCTATGTCTTATTGCACTCTAGGCAAAATTTGAGTCATTACGAGTTGTATAGACCAATATATGGTCAATTTACTAAAGCTGACAGATTGCACCTTTAGTGCAAAATTTGATCAATTTTAGGTCACTTTTAGTTCAAGCAGTTTTGGTACCCGGAAATTGTGCAAGCTGTTTGACTTAGTTCGGCCATTTCGGGCTTTGGTGTCTTCATAAGAATTGTAGCTCTCAGAATCATTGCACTCTGGGCAAAATTTCGAGTCATTCTGAGTTGTATAGACCAATATATGGTCAATTTACTAAAGCTGGACAGATTGCACCTTTAGTGCAAAATTTGGTCAATTTTAGGTCACTTTTAGTTCAAGCAGTTTTGGTACCCGGAAATTGTGCAAGCTGTTTGACTTAGTTCTGGCCATTTCTGGGCTTTGGTGTCTTCATAAGAATTATAGCTCTATGTCTTATTGCACTCTAGGCAAAATTTCAAGTCATTCTGAGTTGTATAGACCAAGATATGGTCAATTTACTAAAGCTAGATCGATTGCACCTTTAGTGCAAAATTTGGTCAATTTTAGGTCACTTTTCCTTCTAGCAGTTTTGGTACCCAAAATTGTGCTAGCTATTTAACTTGGTTCTGGTCATTTCTGGGCTTTGGTATCCTTATAAGAATTATAGCTCTCTGTCTTATTGCACTCTGGGTAAAATTTCAAGTCATTCTGAGTTGTATAGACCAAGATGTGGTCAATTTACTAAAGCTGGACATATTGCATCTTTAGTGCAAAATTTGGTAAATTTTAGGTCATTTTTAGTTCAGGCAATTTTGATACTCGTACTTGTGCAAGCTATTTCACTTGGTTCTGGCTATTTCTGGGCTTTGGTGTCTTCATAAGAATTGTAGCTCTCTGTCTTATGGCACTCTGGGCAAAATTTCAAGTCATTCTGAGTTGTATAGACTAAGATATGGTCAATTTACTAAAGCTGGACAGATTGCCCATTTAGTGCAAGATTTGATCAATTTTAGGTCACTTTTAGCTCTAGAGTTTTGGTACCCGTATTTGTGCAAGCTATTTGACTTGGTTCTGGCCATTTCTGGGCTTTGGTATCTTCATAGGAATTGTAGTTCTCTGTCTTATTGCGATGCAGGCAAAATTTCAAGTCATTCTGAGTTGTATAGACCAAGGTATGATCAATTTACTAATGCTGGACAGATTGCACCTTTAGTGCAAAATTTGGTCAATTTTAGGTCACTTTTAGTTCTAGCAGTTTTGGTACCTGAAATTGTGCTAGCTATTTGACTTAGTTTTGGCCATTTCTTGGCTTTGGTGTCTTAATAAGAATTGTAGCTCTATGTCCTATAGCAGTCAGGGCAAAATTTCAAGTCATTCTGAGTTGTCTAGACCAAGATATGGTCAACTTACTAAAGCTGGACAGATTGCGCCTTTAGTGCAAAATTTGGTGAATTTTATGTCACTTTTAGTTTAGGCAGTTTTGATACCCGTTCTTGTGCGAGCTATTTGACTTGGTTCTGGCTATTTCTGGGCTTCGGTGTCTTCATGAGAATTGTAGCTCTCAGTCTCATTGCACTCTGGGCAAAATTTCAAGTCATTCTGAGTGGTATAGACCAAGATATGGTCAATTTTCTAAAGCTGGACAGATTGCACCTTTAATGCAAAATTTGGTCAATTTTAGGTCGCCTTTAGTTTAGGCAGTTTTGATACCCATATTTGTGCAAGCTATTTGACTTGGTTTTGGCTATTTCTGGGCTTTGGTGTCTTCATAAGAAATGTAGCTCTCTGTCTTATGGCACTCTGGGCAAAATTTCAAGTCTTTCTGAGTTGTATAGACCACGGTATGATCAATTTACTAAAGCTGGACAGATTGCACCTTTAGTACAAAATTTGGTGAATTTAAGTCACTTTTAGTTCATGCAGTTTTGATACCCATTCTTGTGCAAGCTATTTGACTTGGTTCGGCCATTTCGGGCTTTAGTGTCTTCATAAGAATTGTAGCTCTCTGTCTTATGGCACTCTGGGCAAAATTTCAAGTCATTCTGAGTTGTATAGACCAAGGTATGATCAATTTACTAATGCTGGACAGATTGCACCTTTAGTACAAAATTTGGTCAATTTTAGGTCGCTTTTAGTTCTAGCAGTTTTGGTACTTGAAATTGTGCTAGCTATTTGACTTAGTTTTGGCCATTTGTTGGCTTTGGTGTCTTCATAAGAATTGTAGCTCTATGTCTTATTGCACTCAGGGCAAAATTTCAAGTCATTCTGAGTTGTATAGACCAAGATATGGTCAACTTACTAAAGCTGGACAGATTGCACCTTTAGTGCAAAATTTGGTGAATTTTAGGTCAATTTTAGTTCAGGCAGTTTTGATAGTCGTTCTTGTGCAAGCTATTTGACTTGGTTCTGGCTATTTCTTGGCTTTGGTGTCTTCATAAGAATTGTAGCTCTCAGTCTCATTGCATTCTGGGCAAAATTTCGAGTTATTCTGAGTTGTATAGACCAATATATGGTCAATTTACTAAAGCTGGACAGATTGCACCTTTAGTGCAAAATTTGGTCAATTTTAGGTCACTTTTAGTTCAAGCAGTTTTGGTACCCGGAAATTGTGCAAGCTGTTTGACTTAGTTCTGACCATTTCTGGGCTTTGGTGTCTTCATAAGCATTATAGTTCTATGTCTTATTGCACTCTAGGCAAAATTTCGAGTCATTCTGAGTTGTATAGACCAATATATGGTCAATTTACTAAAGCTGGACAGATTGCACCTTTAGTGCAAAATTTGGTCAATTTTAGGTCACTTTTAGTTCAAGCAGTTTTGGTACCCGGAAATTGTGCAAGCTGTTTGACTTAGTTCTGGCCATTTCTGGGCTTTGGTGTCTTCATAAGAATTGTAGCTCTCTGTCTCATTGCACTCTGGGCAAAATTTCGAGTCATTCTGAGTTGTATAGACTAATATATGGTCAATTTACTAAAGCAGGACAGTTGCACCTTTAGTGCAAAATTTGGTCAATTTTAGGTCACTTTTAGTTCAAGCAGTTTTGGTACCCGGAAATTGTGCAAGCTGTTTGACTTAGTTCTGGCCATTTCTGGGCTTTGGTGTCTTCATAAGAATTATAGCTCTATGTCTTATTGCACTCTAGGCAAAATTTCAAGTCATTCTGAGTTGTATAGACCAAGATATGGTCAATTTACTAAAGCTAGATCGATTGCACCTTTAGTGCAAAATTTGGTCAATTTTAGGTCACTTTTCCTTCTAGCAGTTTTGGTACCCAAAATTGTGCAAGCTATTTGACTTGGTTCTGGTCATTTCTGGGCTTTGGTATCCTTATAAGAATTATAGCTCTATGTCTTATTGCACTCTGGGTAAAATTTCAAGTCATTCTGAGTTGTATAGACCAAGATGTGGTCAATTTACTAAAGCTGGACATGTTGCATCTTTAGTGCAAAATTTGGTAAATTTTAGGTCATTTTTAGTTCAGGCAATTTTGATACTCATACTTGAACAAACTATTTGACTTGGTTCTGGCTATTTCTGAGCTTTGGTGTCTTCATAAGAATTGTAGCTCTCTGTCTTATGGCACTCTGGGCAAAATTTCAAGTCATTCTGAGTTGTATAGACTAAGATATGGTCAATTTACTAAAGCTGGACAGATTGCCCATTTAGTGCAAAATTTGATCAATTTTAGGTCACTTTTAGCTCTAGAGTTTTGGTACCCGTATTTGTGCAAGCTATTTAATTGGTTCTGGCCATTTCTAGGCTTTGGTATCTTCATAGGAATTGTAGCTCTCTGTCTTATTGCACTCTGGGCAAAATTTCAAGACATTCTGAGTTGTAAAGACCAAGGTATGATCAATTTACTAATGCTGGACAGATTCCACCTTTAGTGCAAAATTTGGTCAATTTTAGGTCACTTTTAGTTTTAGCAGTTTTGGTACCCGAAATTGTGCTAGCAATTTGACTTTGTTTTGGCCATTTCTTGGCTTTGGTGTCTTCATAAGAATTGTAGCTCTATGTCTTATTGCAGTCAGGGCAAAATTTCAAGTCATTCTGAGTTGTCTAGACCAAGATATGGTCAACTTACTAAAGCTGGACAGATTGCGCCTTTAGTGCAAAATTTGGTGAATTTTAGGTCAATTTTAGTTCAGGCAGTTTTGATACCCGTTCTTGTGCAAGCTATTTGACTTGGTTCTGGCTATTTCTGGGCTTCGGTGTCTTCATGAGAATTGTAGCTCTCAGTCTCATTGCACTCTGGGCAAAATTTCAAGTCATTCTGAGTGGTATAGACCAAGATATGGTCAATTTACTAAAGCTGGACAGATTGCACCTTTAATGCAAAATTTGGTCAATTTTAGGTCACCTTTAGTTTAGGCAGTTTAGATACCCATATTTGTGCAAGCTATTTGACTTGGTTTTGGCTATTTCTGGGCTTTGTTGTCTTCATAAGAAATGTAGCTCTCTGTCTTATGGCACTCTGGGCAAAATTTCAAGTCTTTCTGAGTTGTATAGACCACGGTATGATCAATTTACTAAAGCTGGACAGATTGCACCTTTAGTACAAAATTTGGTGAATTTAAGTCACTTTTAGTTCATGCAGTTTTGATACCCATTCTTGTGCAAGCTATTTGACTTGGTTACGCCATTTGGGCTTTTGTGTCTTCATAAGAATTGTAGCTCTCGGTCTTATGGCACTCTGGGCAAAATTTCAAGTCATTCTGAGTTGTATAGACCAAGGTATGATCAATTTACTAATGCTGGACAGATTGCACCTTTAGTACAAAATTTGGTCAATTTTAGGTCGCTTTTAGTTCTAGCAGTTTTGGTACCAGAAATTGTGCTAGCTATTTGACTTAGTTTTGGCCATTTGTTGGCTTTGGTGTCTTCATAAGAATTGTAGCTCTATGTCTTATTGCACTCAGAGCAAAATTTCAAGTCATTCTGAGTTGTATAGACCAAGATATGGTCAACTTACTAAAGCTGGATGATTGCACCTTTAGTGCAAAATTTGGTGAATTTTAGGTCACTTTTAGTTCAGGCAGTTTTGATAGCCGTTCTTGTGCAAGCTATTTGACTTGGTTCTGGCTATTTCTTGGCTTTGGTGTCTTCATAAGAATTGTAGCTCTCAGTCTCATTGCACTCTGGGCAAAATTTCGAGTCATTCTGAGTTGTATAGACCAATATATGGTCAATTTACTAAAGCTGGACAGATTGCACCTTTAGTGCAAAATTTGGTCAATTTTAGGTCACTTTTAGTTCAAGCAGTTTTGGTACCCGGAAATTGTGCAAGCTGTTTGACTTAGTTCTGGCCATTTCTGGGCTTTGGTGTCTTCATAAGCATTATAGCTCTATGTCTTATTGCACTCTAGGCAAAATTTCGAGTCATTCTGAGTTGTATAGACCAATATATGGTCAATTTACTAAAGCTGGACAGATTGCACCTTTAGTGCAAAATTTGATCAATTTTAGGTCACTTTTAGTTCAAGCAGTTTTGGTACCCGGAAATTGTGCAAGCTGTTTGACTTAGTTCTGGCCATTTCTGGGCTTTGGTGTCTTCATAAGAATTGTAGCTCTCAGTCTCATTGCACTCTGGGCAAAATTTCGAGTCATTCTGAGTTGTATAGACCAATATATGGTCAATTTACTAAAGTTGGACAGATTGCACCTTTAGTGCAAAATTTGGTCAATTTTAGGTCACTTTTAGTTCAAGCAGTTTTGGTACCCGGAAATTGTGCAAGCTGTTTGACTTAGTTCTGGCCATTTCTGGGCTTTGGTGTCTTCTTAAGAATTATAGCTCTATGTCTTATTGCACTCTAGGCAAAATTTCAAGTCATTCTGAGTTGTATAGACCAAGATATGGTCAATTTACTAAAGCTAGATCGATTGCACCTTTAGTGCAAAATTTGGTCAATTTTAGGTCACTTTTCCTTCTAGCAGTTTTGGTTCCCAAAATTGTGCTAGCTATTTAACTTGGTTCTGGTCATTTCTGGGCTTTGGTATCCTTATAAGAATTATAGCTCTTTGTCTTATTGCACTCTGGGTAAAATTTCAAGTCATTCTGAGTTGTATAGACCAAGATGTGGTCAATTTACTAAAGCTGGACATATTGCATCTTTAGTGCAAAATTTGGTAAATTTTAGGTCATTTTTAGTTCAGGCAATTTTGATACTCGTACTTGTGCAAGCTATTTGACTTGGTTCTGGCTATTTCTGGGCTTTGGTGTCTTCATAAGAATTGTAGCTCTCTGTCTTATGGCACTCTGGGCAAAATTTCAAGTCATTCTGAGTTGTATAGACTAAGATATGGTCAATTTACTAAAGCTGGACAGATTGCCCATTTAGTGCAAGATTTGATCAATTTTAGGTCACTTTTAGCTCTAGAGTTTTGGTACCCGTATTTGTGCAAGCTATTTGACTTGGTTCTGGCCATTTCTGGGCTTTGGTATCTTCATAGGAATTGTAGTTCTCTGTCTTATTGCAGTCTGGGCAAAATTTCAAGTCATTCTGAGTTGTATAGACCAAGGTATGATCAATTTACTAATGCTGGACAGATTGCACCTTTAGTGCAAAATTTGGTCAATTTTAGGTCACTTTTAGTTCTAGCAGTTTTGGTACCTGAAATTGTGCTAGCTATTTGACTTAATTTTGGCCATTTCTTGGCTTTGGTGTCTTAATAAGAATTGTAGCTCTATGTCCTATTGCAGTCAGGGCAAAATTTCAATTCATTTTGAGTTGTCTAGACCAAGATATGGTCAACTTACTAAAGCTGGACAGATTGCGCCTTTAGTGCAAAATTTGGTGAATTTTATGTCACTTTTAGTTTAGGCAGTTTTGATACCCGTTCTTGTGCAAGCTATTTGACTTGGTTCTGGCTATTTCTGGGCTTCGGTGTCTTCATGAGAATTGTAGCTCTCAGTCTCATTGCACTCTGGGCAAAATTTCAAGTCATTCTGAGTGGTATAGACCAAGATATGGTCAATTTACTAAAGCTGGACAGATTGCACCTTTAATGCAAAATTTGGTCAATTTTAGGTCGCCTTTAGTTTAGGCAGTTTTGATACCCATATTTGTGCAAGCTATTTGACTTGGTTTTGGCTATTTCTGGGCTTTGGTGTCTTCATAAGAAATGTAGCTCTCTGTCTTATGGCACTCTGGGCAAAATTTCAAGTCTTTCTGAGTTGTATAGACCATGGTATGATCAATTTACTAAAGCTGGACAGATTGCACCTTTAGTACAAAATTTGGTGAATTTAAGTCACTTTTAGTTCATGCAGTTTTGATACCCATTCTTGTGCAAGCTATTTGACTTGGTTCTGGCCATTTCTGGGCTTTAGTGTCTTCATAAGAATTGTAGCTCTCTGTCTTATGGCACTCTGGGCAAAATTTCAAGTCATTCTGAGTTGTATAGACCAAGGTATGATCAATTTACTAATGCTGGACAGATTGCACCTTTAGTACAAAATTTGGTCAATTTTAGGTCGCTTTTAGTTCTAGCAGTTTTGGTACTTGAAATTGTGCTAGCTATTTGACTTAGTTTTGGCCATTTGTTGGCTTTGGTGTCTTCATAAGAATTGTAGCTCTATGTCTTATTGCACTCAGGGCAAAATTTCAAGTCATTCTGAGTTGTATAGACCAAGATATGGTCAACTTACTAAAGCTGGACAGATTGCACCTTTAGTGCAAAATTTGGTGAATTTTAGGTCAATTTTAGTTCAGGCAGTTTTGATAGTCGTTCTTGTGCAAGCTATTTGACTTGGTTCTGGCTATTTCTGGGCTTTGGTGTCTTCATAAGAATTGTAGCTCTCAGTCTCATTGCATTCTGGGCAAAATTTCGAGTCATTCTGAGTTGTATAGACCAATATATGGTCAATTTACTAAAGCTGGACAGATTGCACCTTTAGTGCAAAATTTGGTCAATTTTAGGTCACTTTTAGTTCAAGCAGTTTTGGTACCCGGAAATTGTGCAAGCTGTTTGACTTAGTTCTGACCATTTCTGGGCTTTGGTGTCTTCATAAGCATTATAGCTCTATGTCTTATTGCACTCTAGGCAAAATTTCGAGTCATTCTGAGTTGTATAGACCAATATATGGTCAATTTACTAAAGCTGGACAGATTGCACCTTTAGTGCAAAATTTGGTCAATTTTAGGTCACTTTTAGTTCAAGCAGTTTGGTACCTGAAATTGTGCAAGCTGTTTGACTTTGTTCTGGCCATTTCTGGGCTTTGGTATCTTTATAAGAATTGTAGCTCTCAGTCTCATTGCACTCTGGGCAAAATTTGAGTCATTACGAGTTGTATAGACTAATATATGGTCAATTTACTAAAGCAGGACAGATTGCACCTTTAGTGCAAAATTTGGTCAATTTTAGGTCACTTTTAGTTCAAGCAGTTTTGGTACCCGGAAATTGTGCAAGCTGTTTGACTTAGTTCTGGCCATTTCTGGGCTTTGGTGTCTTCATAAGAATTATAGCTCTATGTCTTATTGCACTCTAGGCAAAATTTCAAGTCATTCTGAGTTGTATAGACCAAGATATGGTCAATTTACTAAAGCTAGATCGATTGCACCTTTAGTGCAAAATTTGGTCAATTTTAGGTCACTTTTCCTTCTAGCAGTTTTGGTACCCAAAATTGTGCAAGCTATTTGACTTGGTTCTGGTCATTTCTGGGCTTTGGTATCCTTATAAGAATTATAGCTCTATGTCTTATTGCACTCTGGGTAAAATTTCAAGTCATTCTGAGTTGTATAGACCAAGATGTGGTCAATTTACTAAAGCTGGACATATTGCATCTTTAGTGCAAAATTTGGTAAATTTTAGGTCAATTTTAGTTCAGGCAATTTTGATACTCATACTTGTGCAAACTATTTGACTTGGTTCTGGCTATTTCTGAGCTTTGGTGTCTTCATAAGAATTGTTGCTCTCTGTCTTATGGCACTCTGGGCAAAATTTCAAGTCATTCTGAGTTGTATAGACTAAGATATGGTCAATTTACTAAAGCTGGACAGATTGCCCATTTAGTGCAAAATTTGATCAATTTTAGGTCACTTTTAGCTCTAGAGTTTTGGTACCCGTATTTGTGCAAGCTATTTGACTTGGTTCTGGCCATTTCTAGGCTTTGGTATCTTCATAGGAATTGTAGCTCTCTGTCTTATTGCACTCTGGGCAAAATTTCAAGTCATTCTGAGTTGTATAGACCAAGGTATGATCAATTTACTAATCCTGGACAGATTGCACCTTTAGTGCAAAATTTGATCAATTTTAGGTCACTTTTAGTTCTAGCAGTTTTGGTACCCGAAATTGTGCTAGCAATTTGACTTAGTTTTGGCCATTTCTTGGCTTTGGTGTCTTCATAAGAATTGTAGCTCTATGTCTTATTGCAGTCAGGGCAAAATTTCATGTCATTCTGAGTTGTCTAGACCAAGATATGGTCAACTTACTAAAGCTGGACAGATTGCGCCTTTAGTGCAAAATTTGGTGAATTTTAGGCCACTTTTAGTTCAGGCAGTTTTGATACCCTTTCTTGTGCAAGCTATTTGACTTGGTTCTGGCTATTTCTGGGCTTCGGTGTCTTCATGAGAATTGTAGCTCTCAGTCTCATTGCAATCTGGGCAAAATTTCAAGTCATTCTGAGTGGTATAGACCAAGATATGGTCAATTTACTGAAGCTGGACAGATTGCACCTTTAATGCAAAATTTGGTCAATTTTAGGTCACCTTTAGTTTAGGCAGTTTTGATACCCATATTTGTGCAAGCTATTTGACTTGGTTTTGGCTATTTCTGGGCTTTGGTGTCTTCATAAGAAATGTAGCTCTCTGTCTTATGGCACTCTGGGCAAAATTTCAAGTCTTTCTGAGTTGTATAGACCACGGTATGATCAATTTACTAAAGCTGGACAGATTGCACCTTTAGTACAAAATTTGGTGAATTTAAGTCACTTTTAGTTCATGCAGTTTTGATACCCATTCTTGTGCAAGCTATTTGACTTGGTTCTGGCCATTTCTGGGCTTTAGTGTCTTCATAAGAATTGTAGCTCTCTGTCTTATGGCACTCTGGGCAAAATTTCAAGTCATTCTGAGTTGTATAGACCAAGGTATGATCAATTTACTAATGCTGGACAGATTGCACCTTTAGTACAAAATTTGGTCAATTTTAGGTCGCTTTTAGTTCTAGCAGTTTTGGTACCTGAAATTGTGCTAGCTATTTGACTTAGTTTTGGCCATTTCTTTGCTTTGGTGTCTTCATAAGAATTGTAGCTCTATGTCTTATTGCACTCAGAGCAAAATTTCAAGTCATTCTGAGTTGTATAGACCAAGATATGGTCAACTTACTAAAGCTGGACAGATTGCACCTTTAGTGCAAAATTTGGTGAATTTTAGGTCACTTTTAGTTCGAGCGGTTTGATAGCCGTTCTTGTGCAAGCTATTTGACTTGGTTCTGGCTATTTCTGGGCTTTAGTGTCTTCATAAGAATTGTAGCTCTCAGTCTCATTGCACTCTGGGCAAAATTTCGAGTCATTCTGAGTTGTATAGACCAATATATGGTCAATTTACTAAAGCTGGACAGATTGCACCTTTAGTACAAAATTTGGTCAATTTTAGGTCGCTTTTAGTTCTAGCAGTTTTGGTACTTGAAATTGTGCTAGCTATTTGACTTAGTTTTGGCCATTTGTTGGCTTTGGTGTCTTCATAAGAATTGTAGCTCTATGTCTTATTGCACTCAGGGCAAAATTTCAAGTCATTCTGAGTTGTATAGACCAAGATATGGTCAACTTACTAAAGCTGGACAGATTGCACCTTTAGTGCAAAATTTGGTGAATTTTAGGTCAATTTTAGTTCAGGCAGTTTTGATAGTCATTCTTGTGCAAGCTATTTGACTTGGTTCTGGCTATTTCTGGGCTTTGGTGTCTTCATAAGAATTGTAGCTCTCAGTCTCATTGCATTCTGGGCAAAATTTCGAGTCATTCTGAGTTGTATAGACCAATATATGGTCAATTTACTAAAGCTGGACAGATTGCACCTTTAGTGCAAAATTTGGTCAATTTTAGGTCACTTTTAGTTCAAGCAGTTTTGGTACCCGGAAATTGTGCAAGCTGTTTGACTTAGTTCTGACCATTTCTGGGCTTTGGTGTCTTCATAAGCATTATAGCTCTATGTCTTATTGCACTCTAGGCAAAATTTCGAGTCATTCTGAGTTGTATAGACCAATATATGGTCAATTTACTAAAGCTGGACAGATTGCACCTTTAGTGCAAAATTTGGTCAATTTTAGGTCACTTTTAGTTCAAGCAGTTTTGGTACCCGGAAATTGTGCAAGCTGTTTGACTTAGTTCTGGCCATTTCTGGGCTTTGGTGTCTTCATAAGAATTGTAGCTCTCAGTCTCATTGCACTCTGGGCAAAATTTCGAGTCATTCTGAGTTGTATAGACTAATATATGGTCAATTTACTAAAGCAGGACAGATTGCACCTTTAGTGCAAAATTTGGTCAATTTTAGGTCACTTTTAGTTCAAGCAGTTTTGGTACCCGGAAATTGTGCAAGCTGTTTGACTTAGTTCTGGCCATTTCTGGGCTTTGGTGTCTTCATAAGAATTATAGCTCTATGTCTTATTGCACTCTAGGCAAAATTTCAAGTCATTCTGAGTTGTATAGACCAAGATATGGTCAATTTACTAAAGCTAGATCGATTGCACCTTTAGTGCAAAATTTGGTCAATTTTAGGTCACTTTTCCTTCTAGCAGTTTTGGTACCCAAAATTGTGCAAGCTATTTGACTTGGTTCTGGTCATTTCTGGGCTTTGGTATCCTTATAAGAATTATAGCTCTATGTCTTATTGCACTCTGGGTAAAATTTCAAGTCATTCTGAGTTGTATAGACCAAGATGTGGTCAATTTACTAAAGCTGGACATATTGCATCTTTAGTGCAAAATTTGGTAAATTTTAGGTCATTTTTAGTTCAGGCAATTTTGATACTCATACTTGTGCAAACTATTTGACTTGGTTCTGGCTATTTCTGAGCTTTGGTGTCTTCATAAGAATTGTTGCTCTCTGTCTTATGGCACTCTGGGCAAAATTTCAAGTCATTCTGAGTTGTATAGACTAAGATATGGTCAATTTACTAAAGCTGGACAGATTGCCCATTTAGTGCAAAATTTGATCAATTTTAGGTCACTTTTAGCTCTAGAGTTTTGGTACCCGTATTTGTGCAAGCTATTTGACTTGGTTCTGGCCATTTCTAGGCTTTGGTATCTTCATAGGAATTGTAGCTCTCTGTCTTATTGCACTCTGGGCAAAATTTCAAGTCATTCTGAGTTGTATAGACCAAGGTATGATCAATTTACTAATCCTGGACAGATTGCACCTTTAGTGCAAAATTTGATCAATTTTAGGTCACTTTTAGTTCTAGCAGTTTTGGTACCCGAAATTGTGCTAGCAATTTGACTTAGTTTTGGCCATTTCTTGGCTTTGGTGTCTTCATAAGAATTGTAGCTCTATGTCTTATTGCAGTCAGGGCAAAATTTCATGTCATTCTAAGTTGTCTAGACCAAGATATGGTCAACTTACTAAAGCTGGACAGATTGCGCCTTTAGTGCAAAATTTGGTGAATTTTAGGCCACTTTTAGTTCAGGCAGTTTTGATACCCTTTCTTGTGCAAGCTATTTGACTTGGTTCTGGCTATTTCTGGGCTTCGGTGTCTTCATGAGAATTGTAGCTCTCAGTCTCATTGCAATCTGGGCAAAATTTCAAGTCATTCTGAGTGGTATAGACCAAGATATGGTCAATTTACTGAAGCTGGACAGATTGCACCTTTAATGCAAAATTTGGTCAATTTTAGGTCACCTTTAGTTTAGGCAGTTTTGATACCCATATTTGTGCAAGCTATTTGACTTGGTTTTGGCTATTTCAGGCTTTGGTGTCTTAATAAGAAATGTAGCTCTCTGTCTTATGGCACTGGGCAAAATTTCAAGTCTTTCTGAGTTGTATAGACCACGGTATGATCAATTTACTAAAGCTGGACAGATTGCACCTTTAGTACAAAATTTGGTGAATTTAAGTCACTTTTAGTTCATGCAGTTTTGATACCCATTCTTGTGCAAGCTATTTGACTTGGTTCTGGCCATTTCTGGGCTTTAGTGTCTTCATAAGAATTGTAGCTCTCTGTCTTATGGCACTCTGGGCAAAATTTCAAGTCATTCTGAGTTGTATAGACCAAGGTATGATCAATTTACTAATGCTGGACAGATTGCACCTTTAGTACAAAATTTGGTCAATTTTAGGTCGCTTTTAGTTCTAGCAGTTTTGGTACCTGAAATTGTGCTAGCTATTTGACTTAGTTTTGGCCATTTCTTTGCTTTGGTGTCTTCATAAGAATTGTAGCTCTATGTCTTATTGCACTCAGAGCAAAATTTCAAGTCATTCTGAGTTGTATAGACCAAGATATGGTCAACTTACTAAAGCTGGACAGATTGCACCTTTAGTGCAAAATTTGGTGAATTTTAGGTCACTTTTAGTTCAGGCAGTTTTGATAGCCGTTCTTGTGCAAGCTATTTGACTTGGTTCTGGCTATTTCTGGGCTTTAGTGTCTTCATAAGAATTGTAGCTCTCAGTCTCATTGCACTCTGGGCAAAATTTCGAGTCATTCTGAGTTGTATAGACCAATATATGGTCAATTTACTAAAGCTGGACAGATTGCACCTTTAGTGCAAAATTTGGTCAATTTTAGGTCACTTTTAGTTCAAGTAGTTTTGGTACCCGGAAATTGTGCAAGCTGTTTGACTTAGTTCTGGCCATTTCTGGGCTTTGGTGTCTTCATAAGCATTATAGCTCTATGTCTTATTGCACTCTAGGCAAAATTTCGAGTCATTCTGAGTTGTATAGACCAATATATGGTCAATTTACTAAAGCTGGACAGATTGCACCTTTAGTGCAAAATTTGATCAATTTTAGGTCACTTTTAGTTCAAGCAGTTTTGGTACCCAGAAATTGTGCAAGCTGTTTGACTTAGTTCTGGCCATTTCTTGGCTTTGGTGTCTTCATAAGAATTATAGCTCTATGTCTTATTGCACTCTAGGCAAAATTTCAAGTCATTCTGAGTTGTATAGACCAAGATATGGTGAATTTACTAAAGCTAGATCGATTGCACCTTTAGTGCAAAATTTGGTCAATTTTAGGTCACTTTTCCTTCTAGCAGTTTTGGTACCCAAAATTGTGCTAGCTATTTGACTTGGTTCTGGTCATTTCTGGGCTTTGGTATCCTTATAAGAATTATAGCTCTATGTCTTATTGCACTCTGGGTAAAATTTCAAGTCATTCTGAGTTGTATAGACCAAGATGTGCTCAATTTACTAAAGCTGGACATATTGCATCTTTAGTGCAAAATTTGGTCAATTTTAGGTCATTTTTAGTTTAGGCAATTTTGATACTCGTACATGTGCAAGCTATTTGACTTGGTTCTGGCTATTTCTGGGCTTTGGTGTCTTCATAAGAATTGTAGCTCTCTGTCTTATGGCACTCTGGGCAAAATTTCAAGTCATTCTGAGTTGTATAGACTAAGATATGGTCAATTTACTAAAGCTGGACAGATTGCCCATTTAGTGCAAAATTTGATCAATTTTAGGTCACTTTTAGCTCTAGAGTTTTGGTACCCGTATTTGTGCAAGCTATTTGACTTGGTTCTGGCCATTTCTGGGCTTTGGTATCTTCATAGGAATTGTAGCTCTCTGTCTTATTGCACTCTGGGCAAAATTTCAAGTCATTCTGAGTTTTATAGACCAAGGTATGATCAATTTACTAATGCTGGACAGATTGCACCTTTAGTGCAAAATTTGGTCAATTTTAAGTCACTTTTAGTTCTAGCAGTTTTGGTACCCGAAATTTGCTAGCTATTTGACATAGTTTTGGCCATTTCTTGGCTTTGGTGTCTTCATAAGAATTGTAGCTCTATGTCTTATTGCAGTCAGGGCAAAATTTCAAGTCATTCTGAGTTGTCTAGACCAAGATATGGTCAACTTACTAAAGCTGGACAGATTGCGCCTTTAGTGCAAAATTTGGTGAATTTTAGGTCACTTTTAGTTTAGGCAGTTTTGATACCCGTTCTTGTGCAAGCTATTTGACTTGGTTCTGGCTATTTCTGGGCTTCGGTGTCTTCATGAGAATTGTAGCTCTCAGTCTCATTGCACTCTGGGTAAAATTTCAAGTCATTCTGAGTGGTATAGACCAAGATATGGTCAATTTACTAAAGCTGGACAGATTGCAACTTTAATGCAAAATTTGGTCAATTTTAGGTCACCTTTAGTTTAGGCAGTTTTGATACCCATTCTTGTGCAAGCTATTTGACTTGGTTCTGGCCATTTCTTGCCTTTAGTGTCTTCATAAGAATTGTAGCTCTCTGTCTTATGGCACTCTGGGCAAAATTTCAAGTCATTCTGAGTTGTATAGACCAAGGTATGATCAATTTACTAATGCTGGACAGATTGCACCTTTAGTACAAAATTTGGTCAATTTTAGGTTGCTTTTAGTTCTAGCAGTTTCGGTACCTGAAATTGTGCTAGCTATTTGACTTAGTTTTGGCCATTTCTTGGCTTTGGTGTCTTCATAAGAATTGTAGCTCTATGTCTTATTGCACTCAGGGCAAAATTTCAAGTCATTCTGAGTTGTATAGACCAAGATATGGTCAACTTACTAAAGCTGGACAGATTGCACCTTTAGTGCAAAATTTGGTGAATTTTAGGTCACTTTTAGTTCAGGCAGTTTTGATAGCCGTTCTTGTGCAAGCTATTTGACTTGGTTCTGGCTATTTCTGGGCTTTGGTGTCTTCATAAGAATTGTAGCTCTCAGTCTCATTGCACTCTGGGCAAAATTTCGAGTCATTCTGAGTTGTATAGACCAATATATGGTCAATTTACTAAAATTGGACAGATTGCACCTTTAGTGCAAAATTTGGTCAATTTTATGTCACTTTTAGTTCAAGCAGTTTTGGTACCCGGAAATTGTGCAAGCTGTTTGACTTAGTTCTGGCCATTTTTGGGCTTTGGTGTCTTCATAAGCATTATAGCTCTATGTCTTATTGCACTCTAGGCAAAATTTTGAGTCATTCTGAGTTGTATAGACCAATATATGGTCAATTTACTAAAGCTGGACAGATTGCACCTTTAGTGCAAAATTTGGTCAATTTTAGGTCACTTTTAGTTCAAGCAGTTTTGGTACCCGGAAATTGTGCAAGCTGTTTGACTTAGTTCTGGCCATTTCTGGGCTTTGGTGTCTTCATAAGAATTTTAGCTCTCAGTCTCATTGCACTCTGGGCAAAATTTCGAGTCATTCTGAGTTCTATAGACCAATATATGGTCAATTTACTAAAGCTGGACAGATTGCACATTTAGTGCAAAATTTGATCAATTTTAGGTCACTTTTAGTTCAAGCAGTTTTGGTACCCGGAAATTGTGCAAGCTGTTTGACTTAGTTCTGGCCATTTCTTGGCTTTGGTGTCTTCATAAGAATTGTAGCTCTATGTCTTATTGCACTCAGGGCAAAATTTCAAGTCATTCTGAGTTGTATAGACCAAGATATGGTCAACTTACTAAAGCTGGACATATTGCACCTTTAGTACAAAATTTGGTGAATTTTAGGTCACTTTATGTTCAGGCAGTTTTGATACCCGTTCTTGTGCAAGCTATTTGACTTGGTTCTGGCTATTTCTGGGCTTTGGTGTCTTCATAAGAATTGTAGCTCTCAGTCTCATTGCACTCTAGGAAAAATTTCAAGTCATTCTGAGTTGTATAGACCAAGATATGGTCAATTTACTAAAGCTGGACATATTGCACCTTTAGTGCAAAATTTGGTCAATTTTAGGTCACTTTTCCTTCTAGCAGTTTTGGTACCCAAAATTGTGCAAGCTATTTGACTTGGTTCTGGTCATTTCTGGGCTTTGGTATCCTTATAAGAATTATAGCTCTATGTCTTATTGCACTCTGGGCAAAATTTCAAGTCATTCTGAGTTATATAGACCAAGATGTGGTCAATTTACTAAAGCTGGACATATTGCATCTTTAGTGCAAAATTTGGTAAATTTTAGGTCATTTTTAGTTTAGGCAATTTTGATACTCGTACTTGTGCAAGCTATTTGACTTGGTTCTGGCTATTTCTGGGCTTTGGTGTCTTCATAAGAATTGTAGCTCTCTGTCTTATGGCACTCTGGGCAAAATTTCAAGTCATTCTGAGTTGTATAGACTAAGATATGGTCAATTTACTAAAGCTGGACAGATTGCCCCTTTAGTGCAAAATTTGATCAATTTTAGGTCACTTTTAGCTCTAGAGTTTTGGTACCCGTATTTGTGCAAGCTATTTGACTTGGTTCTGGCAATTTCTGGGCTTTGGTATCTTCATAGGAATTGTAGCTCTTTGTCTTATTGCACTCTGGGCAAAATTTATAGTCATTCTGAGTTGTATAGACCAAGTTATGGTCAATTTGCTAAAGCTGGACAGATTACACCTTTAGTGCAAAATTTGGTCAATTTTAGGTCACTGTTAGCTCTGGTAGTTTTGGTACCTGAAATTGTGCAAGCTATTAGACTTGGTCCTGGCCATTTTTGGGCTTTGGTGCCTTCATAAGAATTGTAGCTCTATGTCTTATTGCACTCTGGGCTTAATTTCAAGCCATTTTGAGTTGTATAGACCAAGATATGGTCAATTTACTAATGCTGGACAGAATGCACCTTTAGTTCAAAATTTGGTCAATTTTAGGTCACTTTTTGTTCTAGCAGTTTTCGTACCCGAAATTGTGAAAGCTATTTGACTTGGTTCTAGCCATTTCTGGGCTTTGTTATCTTTATAAGAATTATAGCTCTATGTCTTATTGCACTCTATGTAAAATTTCAAGTCATTCTGAGTTGTATAGACCAAGATATGGTCAATTTACTAAAGCTGGATAGATTGCACCTTTAGTGCAAAATTTGTTCAATTTTAGGTCACTTTTAGTTCAGGCAATTTTGGTACCCGAAATTGTGCAAGCTATTTGACTTGGTTCTGGCTATTTCTGGGCTTTGGTATCTCTATAAGAATTATAGCTCTATCTCTTATTGCACTCTAGGTAAAATTTCAAGTCATTCTGAGTTGTATAGACCAAGATATGGTTAATTTACTAAAGCTGGACAGATTGCACCTTTAGTGCAAAATTTGGTCAATTTTAGGTCACTTTTAGTTCAGGCAATTTTGATAGACGTACTTGTGCAAGCTATTTGACTTGGTTCTGGCTATTTCTGGGCTTTGGTGTCTTCATAAGAATTGTAGCTCTCTGTCTTATGGCACTCTGGGCAAAATTTCAAGTCATTCTGAGTTGTATAGACCAAGATATAGTCGATTTACTAAAGCTGGACAGACTGCACCTTTAATGCAAAATTTGGTCAATTTTAGGTCACTTTTAGTTCAGGCAATTTTGATACCCATACTTGTGTAAGCTATTTGACTTGGTTTTGGCTATTTTTGGGCTTTGGTGTCTTCGTAAGAATTGTAGCTCTCTGTCTTATGGCACTCTGGGCAAAATTTCAAGTCATTCTGAGTTGTATAGACCAAGGTATGATCAATTTACTAATGCTGGACAGATTGCACCTTTAGTGCAAAATTTGGTCAATTTTAGGTCACTTTTAGTTCTAGCAGTTTTGGTACCCGAAATTGTGCTAGCTATTTGACTTAGTTTTGGCCATTTCTTGGCTTTGGTGTCTTCATAAGAATTGTAGCTCTATGTCTTATTGCAGTCAGCGTAAAATTTCAAGTCATTCTGAGTTGTATAGACCAAGATATGGTCAACTTACTAAAGCTGGACAGATTGCACCTTTAGTGCAAAATTTGGTGAATTTTAGGTCACTTTTAGTTCAGGCAGTTTTGATACCCATTTTTGTGCAAGCTATTTGACTTGGTTCTGGCTATTTCTGGGCTTTGGTGTCTTAATAAGAATTGTAGCTCTAAGTCTCATTGCACTCTGGGCAAAATTTCAAGTCATTCTGAGTGGTATAGACCAAGATATGGTCAATTTACTAAAGCTGGACAGATTGCACCTTTAATGCAAAATTTGGTCAATTTTAGGTCACTTTTAGTTTAGGCAGTTTTGATACCCATATTTGTGCAAGCTATTTGACTTGGTTTTGGCTATTTCTGGGCTTTGGTGTCTTCATAAGAAATGTAGCTCTCTGTCTTATGGCACTCTGGGCAAAATTTCAAGTCTTTCTGAGTTGTATAGACCACGGTATGATCAATTTACTAAAGCTGGACAGATTGCACCTTTAGTACAAAATTTGGTGAATTTGAGGTCACTTTTAGTTCATGCAGTTTTGATACCCATTCTTGTGCAAGCTATTTGACTTGGTTCTGGCCATTTCTGGGCTTTAGTGTCTTCATAGGAATTGTAGCTCTCTGTCTTATTGCTGTCTAGCCAAAATTTCAAGTCGTTCTGAGCTGTATAGACCAAGATATGGCCAATTTACTGAAGCTGGAAAGATTAGACATTAGTGCAAAATTTGATCAATTTTAGGTCGTTTTTAGCTCTGGCAGTTTTGTTACCTGTACTTGTGCAAGCTATTTGACTTGGTTCTGGCCATTTCTGGGCTTTGGTGTCTTCATAAGAATTGTAGCTCTTTGTCTTATTGCACTCTAGGCAAAATTTCAAGTCATTCTGAGTTGTATAGAACATATGGTCAACTTAATAAAGCTGGACAGATTGCACCGTTAGTGCAAAATTCGATCAATTTTAGGTCACTTTTAGTTCAGGCAGTTTTGATACCCATACTTGTGCAAGCTATTTGACTTGGTTCTGGCTATTTCTGGGCTTTGGTGCCTTCATAAGAATTGTAGCTCTCAGTCTTTTTGCACTCTGGGCAAAATTTCAAGTCATTCTGAGTTGTATAGACCAATATATGGTCAATTTACTAAAGTTGGACAGATTGCACCTTTAGCGCAAAATTTGGTGAATTTTAGGTCACTTTTTGTTCAAGCAGTTTTGGTACCCGGAAATTGTGCAAGCTGTTTGACTTAGTTCTGGCCATTTCTGGGCTTTGGTGTCTTTATAAGAATTATAGCTCTATGTCTTAATGCACTCTAGGCAAAATTTGAAGTCATTCTGAGTTGTATAGACCAAGATATGGTCAATTTACTAAAGCTTGATCGATTGCAACTTTAGTGCAAAATTTGGTCAATTTTCGGTCACTTTTACTTCTAGCAGTTTTGGTACCCGAAATTGTGCAAGCTATTTGACTTGGTTCTGGCCATTTCTGGGCTTTGGTATCCTTATAAGAATTGTATCTCTATATCTTATTGCACTCTGGGCAAAATTTCAAGTCATTCTGAGTTGTATAGACCAAGATGTGGTCAATTTACTAAAGCTGGACAGATTGCATCTTTAGTGCAAAATTTGGTAAATTTTAGGTCACTTTTAGTTCAGGCAATTTTGATACTCGTACTTGTGAAAGCTATTTGACTTGGTTCTGGCTATTTCTGGGCTTTGGTGTCTTCATAAGAATTGTAGCTCTCTGTCTTATGGCACTCTGGGCAAAATTTCAAGTCATTCTGAGTTGTATAGACTAAGATATGGTCGATTTACTAAAGCTGGACAGATTGCCCCTTTAGTGCAAAATTTGATCAATTTTAGGTCACTTTTAGCTCTAGAGTTTTGGTACTCGTATTTGTGCAAGCTATTTAACTTGGTTCTGGCCATTTCTGGGCTTTGGTATCTTCATAGGAATTGTAGCTCTCTGTCTTATTGCACTCTGGGCAAAATTTCAAGTCATTCTGAGTTGTATAGACTAAGATATTGTCAATTTGCTAAAGCTGGACAGACTACACCTTTAGTGCAAAATTTGGTCAATTTTAGGTCACCGTTAGCTCTGGTAGTTTTGGTTCCTGAAATTGCGCAAGCTATTTGACTTGGTCCTGGCCATTTTTGGGCTTTGGTGCCTTCATAAGAATTGTAGCTCTATCTCTTATTGCACTCTGGGCTAAATTTTAAGCCATTTTGAGTTCTATAGACCAAGATATGGTCAATTTACTAATGCTGGACAGAATGCACCTTTAGTGCAAAATTTGGTCAATTTTAGGTCACTTTTAGTTTAGGCAATTTTGATAAACGTACTTGTGCAAGCTATTTGACTTGGTTCTGGCTATTTCTGGGTTTGGTGTCTTCATAAGAATTGTAGCTCTCTGTCTCATTGCACTCTAGGCAAAATTTCAAGTCATTCTGAGTGGTATAGACCAAGATATGGTCAATTTACTAAAGCTGGACAGATTGCACCTTTAACGCAAAATTTATTCAATTTTAGGTCACTTTTAGTTCAGGCAATTTTGGTACCCGAAATTGTGCAAGCTATTTGACTTGGTTCTGGCTATTTCTGGGCTTTCGTATCTCTATAAGAATTATAGCTCTATGTCTTATTACGCTCTAGGCAAAATTTCAAGTCATTCTGAGTTGTATAGACCAAGATATGGTTAATTTACTAAAGCTTGATAGATTGCACCTTTAGTGCAAAATTTATTCAATTTTAGGTCACTTTTAGTTCAGGCAATTTTGGTACCCGAAATTGTGCAAGCTATTTGACTTGGTTCTGGCTATTTCTGGGCTTTTGTATCTCTATAAGAATTATAGCTCTATGTCTTATTGCACTCTAGGTAAAATTTCAAGTCATTCTGAGTTGTATAGACCAAGATATGGTTAATTTACTAAAGCTGGACAGATTGCACCTTTAGTGCAAAATTTGGTCAATTTTAGGTCACTTTTAGTTCAGGCAATTTTGATAGACGTACTTGTGCAAGCTATTTGACTTGGTTTTGGCTATTTCTGGGCTTTGGTGTCTTCATAAGATTTGTAGCTCTGTCTTATTGCACTCTGGGAAAATTTCAAGTCATTCTAAGTTGTATAGACCAAGATATAGTCGATTTACTAAAGCTGGACAGATTGCACCTTTAATGCAAAATTTGGTCAATTTTAGGTCACTTTTAGTTCAGGCAGTTTTGATACCCATACTTGTCCAAGCTATTTGACTTGGTTTTGGCTATTTTTGGGCTTTGGTAACTTCATAAGAATTGTAGCTCTCTATCTTATGGCACTCTGGGCAAAATTTCAAGTCATTCTGAGTTGTATAGACCAAGGTATGATCAATTTACTAAAGCTGGACAGATTGCACCTTTAGTACAAAATTTTGTCAATTTTAGGTCACTTTTAGTTCTAGCAGTTTTGGAACCCGAAATTGTGCAAGCTATTTGACTTAGTTTTGGCCATTTCTTGGCTTTGGTGTCTTCATAAGAATTGTAGCTCTATGTCTTATTGCACTCAGGGCAAAATTTCAAGTCATTCTGAGTTGTATAGACCAAGATATGGTCAACTTACTAAAGCTGGACAGATTGCACCTTTAGTGCAAAATTTGGTGAATTTTAGGTCACTTTTAGTTCAGGCAGTTTTGATACCCGTTCTTGTGCAAGCTATTTGACTTGGTTCTGGCCATTTCTGGGCTTTGGTGTCTTCATAGGAATTGTAGCTCTCTGTCTTATTGCAGTCTGGGCAAAATTTCAAGTCATTCTGAGTTGTATAGACCAAGATATGGTCAACATACTAAAGCTGGACAGATTACACCTTTAGTGCAAAATTTGGTGAATTTTAGGTCACTTTTAGTTCAGGCAGTTTTGATACCCGTTCTTGTGCAAGCTATTTGACTTGGTTCTGGCCATTTAGGCTTTCTTTGTCTTCATATGAATTGTAGCTCTATGTCTTATTGCAGTCTGGGCAAAATTTCAAATCATTCTGAGTTGTATAGACAAAGATATGGTCAATTTACTAAAGCTGGACAGATTAGACCTTTAGTGCAAAATTTGTTAAATTTTAGGTCGTTTTTAGCTCTGGTTGTTTTGGTACCGTACTTGTGCAAGCTATTTGACTTGGTTCTGGCCATTTCTGGGCTTTGGTGTCTTAAAAAGAATTGTAGCTCTTTGTCTAATTGCACTCTGGGCAAAATTTCAAGTCATTCTGAGTTGTATAGAAGATATGGTCAACTTACTAAAGTCGAATGATTGCACCTTTAGTGCATAATTCGGTCAATTTTAGGTCACTTTTAGTTCAGGTAGCTTTGATACCCATACTTGTGCAAGCTATTTGACTTGGTTCAGGCTATTTCATGGCTTTAGTGTCTTCATATGAACTGTAGCTCTCTGTCTTATTGCACTTTGGGCAAAATTTCAAGTCATTCTAAGTTGTATAGACCAAGATTTGGTCAATTTACTAAAGCTGGACAGATTGCACCTTTAGTGCAAAATTTGGTCAATTTTAGGTCACTTTTAGTTCATGCAGTTTTGGTACCCGAAAATTGTGCAAGCTATTTGACTTAGTTCTGGCCATTTCTGGGCTTTGGTGTCTTCATAAGAATTATAGCTCTATGTCTTATTGCACTCTGGGCAAAATTTCAAGTCATTCTGAGTTGTATAGAGCAAGATATGGTCAATTTACTAAAGCTGGATCGATTGCACATTTAGTGCAAAATTTGGTCAATTTTAGGTCACTTTTACTTATAGCAGTTTTGGTACCCGAAATTGTGCAGCCTATTTGACTTGGTTCTGGCCATTTCTAGGCTTTGCTATCCTTATAAGAATTATAGCTCTATGTCTTATTGCACTCTGGGCAAAATTTCTAGTCATTCTGAGTTGTATGGACCAAGATGTGGTCAATTTACTAAAGCTGGACAGATTGCACCTTTAGTGCAAAATTTGGTAAATTTTAGGTCAGTTTTAGTTCAGGCAATTTTGATACTCGTACTTGTGCAAGCTATTTGACTTGGTTCTGGCTATTTCTGGGCTTTGCTGTCGGCATAAGAATTGTAGCTCTCTGTTTTATTGCACTCTGGGCAAAATTTTAAGTCATTCTGAGTTGTATAGACCAAGATATGGTCAATTTACTAAAGCTGGACAGATTGCACCTTTAGTGCAAAATTTGGTCAATTTTAGGTCACTTTTTGTTCTGGCAGTTTTGGTACCCAAAATTGTGCAAGCTATTTGGCTTGGTTCTGGCCATTTCTGGGCTTTGGTGTCTTCATAAGAATTGTAGCTCTACGTCTTATTGCACTCTTGGCAAAATTTCAAGTCATTCTGAGTTTTATTGACAAAGATGTGCTCAATTTACTAAAGCTGGACAGATTACTTCCTTAGTGCAAATTTTGTTCAATTTTAGGTCACTTTTAGCCCTGGTAGTTTTGGTACCTAAAATTGTGCAAGCTATTTAACATGGTCCTGGCCATTTCTGGGCTTTGGTGCTTCATAAGAATTTAGCTCTATGTCTTATTGCACTCTGGGCTAAATTTCAAGCCATTTTGAGTTGTACAGACCAAGATATGGTCAATTTACTAATGCTAGAAAGAGTGCACCTTTAGTGCAAAATTTGGTCAATTTTAGGTCACTTTTAGTTCATGCAGTTTTGGTACCCGAAAATTGTGCAAGATATTTGACTTAGTTCTGGCCATTTCTGGGCTTTGGTGTCTTCATAAGAATTATAGCTCTATGTCTTATTGCACTCTGGGCAAAATTTCAAGTCATTCTGAGTTGTATAGAGCAAGATATGGTCAATTTACTAAAGCTGGATCGATTGCACATTTAGTGCAAAATTTGGTCAATTTTAGGTCACTTTTACTTATAGCAGTTTTGGTACCCGAAATTGTGCAGCCTATTTGACTTGGTTCTGGCCATTTCTAGGCTTTGCTATCCTTATAAGAATTATAGCTCTATGTCTTATTGCACTCTGGGCAAAATTTCTAGTCATTCTGAGTTGTATGGACCAAGATGTGGTCAATTTACTAAAGCTGGACAGATTGCACCTTTAGTGCAAAATTTGGTAAATTTTAGGTCAGTTTTAGTTCAGGCAATTTTGATACTCGTACTTGTGCAAGCTATTTGACTTGGTTCTGGCTATTTCTGGGCTTTGCTGTCGGCATAAGAATTGTAGCTCTCTGTTTTATTGCACTCTGGGCAAAATTTCAAGTCATTCTGAGTTGTATAGACCAAGATATGGTCAATTTACTAAAGCTGGACAGATTGCACCTTTAGTGCAAAATTTGGTCAATTTTAGGTCACTTTTTGCTCTGGCAGTTTTGGTACCCAAAATTGTGCAAGCTATTTGGCTTGGTTCTGGCCATTTCTGGGCTTTGGTGTCTTCATAAGAATTGTAGCTCTACGTCTTATTGCACTCTTGGCAAAATTTCAAGTCATTCTAAGTTTTATTGACAAAGATGTGCTCAATTTACTAAAGCTGGACAGATTACTTCCTTAGTGCAAATTTTGTTCAATTTTAGGTCACTTTTAGCCCTGGTAGTTTTGGTACCTAAAATTGTGCAAGCTATTTAACATGGTCACAGCCATTTTGGGCTTTGGTGCTTCATAAGAATTTAGCTCTATGTCTTATTGCACTCTGGGCTAAATTTCAAGCCATTTTGAGTTGTACAGACCAAGATATGGTCAATTTACTAATGCTGGAAAGAGTGCACCTTTAGTGCAAAATTTGGTCAATTTTAGGTGACTTTTAGCTCTGCTTGATTTCGTCCCCGAAATTGTACAAACTATTTGACTTGGTTCTGGCTATTTCTGGGCTTTGGCATCTTTATAAGAATTATAGCTCTATGTCTTATTGCACTCTGGGCAAAATTTCAAGTCATTCTGAGTTGTATAGACCAAGATATGGTCAATTTACTAAAGCTGGATAGATTGCACCTTTAGTGCAAAATTTGGTCAATTTTAGGTCACTTTTAGTTCAGGCAATTTTGTTACCCGAAATTGGGCAAGCTATTTGACTTGGTTCTTGCTATTTCTGGGCTTTGGTATCTTTATAAGAATTATAGCTCTATGTCTTATTGCACTTTGTGTAAAATTTCAAGTCATTCTGAGTTGTATAGACCAAGATATGGTCAATTTACTAAAGCTGGACTGATTGCACCTTTAGTGCAAAATTTGATCAATTTTAGGTCACTTTTAGTTCAGGCAATTTTGATAGACATACTTGTGCAAGCTATTTGACTTGGTTCTGGCTATTTCTGGGTTTGGTGTCTTCATAAGAATTGTAGCTCTCTGTCTCATTGCACTCTGGGCAAAATTTCAAGTCATTCTGAGTGGTATAGACCAAGATATGGTCAATTTACTAAAGCTGGACAGATTGCACCTTTAATGGAAAATTTTGTCAATTTTAGGTCACTTTTAGTTTAGGCAGTTTTGATACCCATATTTGTGCAAGCTATTTGGCTTGGTTTAGGCTATTTCTGGGCTTTGGTGTTTTCATAAGAATTGTAGCTCTCTGTCTTATCGCACTCTGGGCAAAATTTCAAGTCATTCTGAGTTGTATTGACCAAGGTATGATTAATTTACTAAAGCTGGACAGATTGCACCTTTATTGCAAAATTTGGTGAATTTTAGGTCACTTTTAGTTCATGCAGTTTTGATACCCGTTTTTGTGCAAGCTATTTGACTTGGTTCTGGCCATTTCTGGGCTTTAGTGTCTTCATAGGAATTGTAGCTCTCTGTCTTATTGCAGTCTGGGCAAAATTTCAAGTCATTCTGAGTTGTATAGACTAAGATATGGTCGATTTACTAAAGCTGGACAGATTGCCCCTTTAGTGCAAAATTTGATCAATTTTAGGTCACTTTTAGCTCTAGAGTTTTGGTACTCGTATTTGTGCAAGCTATTTAACTTGGTTCTGGCCATTTCTGGGCTTTGGTATCTTCATAGGAATTGTAGCTCTCTGTCTTATTGCACTCTGGGCAAAATTTCAAGTCATTCTGAGTTGTATAGACTAAGATATTGTCAATTTGCTAAAGCTGGACAGACTACACCTTTAGTGCAAAATTTGGTCAATTTTAGGTCACCGTTAGCTCTGGTAGTTTTGGTTCCTGAAATTGCGCAAGCTATTTGACTTGGTCCTGGCCATTTTTGGGCTTTGGTGCCTTCATAAGAATTGTAGCTCTATCTCTTATTGCACTCTGGGCTAAATTTTAAGCCATTTTGAGTTCTATAGACCAAGATATGGTCAATTTACTAATGCTGGACAGAATGCACCTTTAGTGCAAAATTTGGTCAATTTTAGGTCACTTTTAGTTTAGGCAATTTTGATAAACGTACTTGTGCAAGCTATTTGACTTGGTTCTGGCTATTTCTGGGTTTGGTGTCTTCATAAGAATTGTAGCTCTCTGTCTCATTGCACTCTAGGCAAAATTTCAAGTCATTCTGAGTGGTATAGACCAAGATATGGTCAATTTACTAAAGCTGGACAGATTGCACCTTTAACGCAAAATTTATTCAATTTTAGGTCACTTTTAGTTCAGGCAATTTTGGTACCCGAAATTGTGCAAGCTATTTGACTTGGTTCTGGCTATTTCTGGGCTTTCGTATCTCTATAAGAATTATAGCTCTATGTCTTATTACGCTCTAGGCAAAATTTCAAGTCATTCTGAGTTGTATAGACCAAGATATGGTTAATTTACTAAAGCTGGATAGATTGCACCTTTAGTGCAAAATTTATTCAATTTTAGGTCACTTTTAGTTCAGGCAATTTTGGTACCCGAAATTGTGCAAGCTATTTGACTTGGTTCTGGCTATTTCTGGGCTTTTGTATCTCTATAAGAATTATAGCTCTATGTCTTATTGCACTCTAGGTAAAATTTCAAGTCATTCTGAGTTGTATAGACCAAGATATGGTTAATTTACTAAAGCTGGACAGATTGCACCTTTAGTGCAAAATTTGGTCAATTTTAGGTCACTTTTAGTTCAGGCAATTTTGATAGACGTACTTGTGCAAGCTATTTGACTTGGTTTTGGCTATTTCTGGGCTTTGGTGTCTTCATAAGATTTGTAGCTCTCTGTCTTATTGCACTCTGGGAAAATTTCAAGTCATTCTAAGTTGTATAGACCAAGATATAGTCGATTTACTAAAGCTGGACAGATTGCACCTTTAATGCAAAATTTGGTCAATTTTAGGTCACTTTTAGTTCAGGCAGTTTTGATACCCATACTTGTCCAAGCTATTTGACTTGGTTTTGGCTATTTTTGGGCTTTGGTAACTTCATAAGAATTGTAGCTCTCTATCTTATGGCACTCTGGGCAAAATTTCAAGTCATTCTGAGTTGTATAGACCAAGGTATGATCAATTTACTAAAGCTGGACAGATTGCACCTTTAGTACAAAATTTTGTCAATTTTAGGTCACTTTTAGTTCTAGCAGTTTTGGAACCCGAAATTGTGCAAGCTATTTGACTTAGTTTTGGCCATTTCTTGGCTTTGGTGTCTTCATAAGAATTGTAGCTCTATGTCTTATTGCACTCAGGGCAAAATTTCAAGTCATTCTGAGTTGTATAGACCAAGATATGGTCAACTTACTAAAGCTGGACAGATTGCACCTTTAGTGCAAAATTTGGTGAATTTTAGGTCACTTTTAGTTCAGGCAGTTTTGATACCCGTTCTTGTGCAAGCTATTTGACTTGGTTCTGGCCATTTCTGGGCTTTGGTGTCTTCATAGGAATTGTAGCTCTCTGTCTTATTGCAGTCTGGGCAAAATTTCAAGTCATTCTGAGTTGTATAGACCAAGATATGGTCAACATACTAAAGCTGGACAGATTACACCTTTAGTGCAAAATTTGGTGAATTTTAGGTCACTTTTAGTTCAGGCAGTTTTGATACCCGTTCTTGTGCAAGCTATTTGACTTGGTTCTGGCCATTTCTGGGCTTTGCTGTCTTCATAGGAATTGTAGCTCTCTGTCTTATTGCAGTCTGGGCAAAATTTCAAATCATTCTGAGTTGTATAGACAAAGATATGGTCAATTTACTAAAGCTGGACAGATTAGACCTTTAGTGCAAAATTTGTTAAATTTTAGGTCGTTTTTAGCTCTGGTTGTTTTGGTACCCGTACTTGTGCAAGCTATTTGACTTGGTTCTGGCCATTTCTGGGCTTTGGTGTCTTAAAAAGAATTGTAGCTCTTTGTCTAATTGCACTCTGGGCAAAATTTCAAGTCATTCTGAGTTGTATAGAAGATATGGTCAACTTACTAAAGCTGGACAGATTGCACCTTTAGTGCATAATTCGGTCAATTTTAGGTCACTTTTAGTTCAGGTAGCTTTGATACCCATACTTGTGCAAGCTATTTGACTTGGTTCAGGCTATTTCATGGCTTTAGTGTCTTCATATGAACTGTAGCTCTCTGTCTTATTGCACTTTGGGCAAAATTTCAAGTCATTCTAAGTTGTATAGACCAAGATTTGGTCAATTTACTAAAGCTGGACAGATTGCACCTTTAGTGCAAAATTTGGTCAATTTTAGGTCACTTTTAGTTCATGCAGTTTTGGTACCCGAAAATTGTGCAAGCTATTTGACTTAGTTCTGGCCATTTCTGGGCTTTGGTGTCTTCATAAGAATTATAGCTCTATGTCTTATTGCACTCTGGGCAAAATTTCAAGTCATTCTGAGTTGTATAGAGCAAGATATGGTCAATTTACTAAAGCTGGATCGATTGCACATTTAGTGCAAAATTTGGTCAATTTTAGGTCACTTTTACTTATAGCGGTTTGGTACCCGAAATTGTGCAGCCTATTTGACTTGGTTCTGGCCATTTCTAGGCTTTGCTATCCTTATAAGAATTATAGCTCTATGTCTTATTGCACTCTGGGCAAAATTTCTAGTCATTCTGAGTTGTATGGACCAAGATGTGGTCAATTTACTAAAGCTAGACAGATTGCAGCTTTAGTGCAAAATTTGGTCAATTTTAGGTCGATTTTAGTTCGAGCAATTTTGATACTCGTACTTGTGCAAGCTATTTGACTTGGTTCTGGCTATTTCTGGGCTTTGCTGTCGGCATAAGAATTGTAGCTCTCTGTTTTATTGCACTCTGGGCAAAATTTTAAGTCATTCTGAGTTGTATAGACCAAGATATGGTCAATTTACTAAAGCTGGACAGATTGCACCTTTAGTGCAAAATTTGGTCAATTTTAGGTCACTTTTTGTTCGCGGTTTGGTACCCAAAATTGTGCAAGCTATTTGGCTTGGTTACGGCCATTTACAGGCTTTGGTGTCTTCATAAGAATTGTAGCTCTACGTCTTATTGCACTCTTGGCAAAATTTCAAGTCATTCTGAGTTTTATTGACAAAGATGTGCTCAATTTACTAAAGCTGGACAGATTACTTCCTTAGTGCAAATTTTGTTCAATTTTAGGTCACTTTTAGCCCTGGTAGTTTTGGTACCTAAAATTGTGCAAGCTATTTAACATGGTCCTGGCCATTTCTGGGCTTTGGTGCTTCATAAGAATTTAGCTCTATGTCTTATTGCACTCTGGGCTAAATTTCAAGCCATTTTGAGTTGTACAGACCAAGATATGGTCAATTTACTAATGCTAGAAAGAGTGCACCTTTAGTGCAAAATTTGGTCAATTTTAGGTCACTTTTAGTTCATGCAGTTTTGGTACCCGAAAATTGTGCAAGATATTTGACTTAGTTCTGGCCATTTCTGGGCTTTGGTGTCTTCATAAGAATTATAGCTCTATGTCTTATTGCACTCTGGGCAAAATTTCAAGTCATTCTGAGTTGTATAGAGCAAGATATGGTCAATTTACTAAAGCTGGATCGATTGCACATTTAGTGCAAAATTTGGTCAATTTTAGGTCACTTTTACTTATAGCAGTTTTGGTACCCGAAATTGTGCAGCCTATTTGACTTGGTTCTGGCCATTTCTAGGCTTTGCTATCCTTATAAGAATTATAGCTCTATGTCTTATTGCACTCTGGGCAAAATTTCTAGTCATTCGAGTTGTATGGACCAAGATGTGGTCAATTTACTAAAGTGAATGATTGCACCTTTAGTGCAAAATTTGGTAAATTTTAGGTCAGTTTTAGTTCAGGCAATTTTGATACTCGTACTTGTGCAAGCTATTTGACTTGGTTCTGGCTATTTCTGGGCTTTGCTGTCGGCATAAGAATTGTAGCTCTCTGTTTTATTGCACTCTGGGCAAAATATCAAGTCATTACGAGTTGTATAGACCAAGATATGGTCAATTTACTAAAGTCGAATGATTGCACCTTTAGTGCAAAATTTGGTCAATTTTAGGTCACTTTTTGCTCGCGCTTTGGTACCCAAAATTGTGCAAGCTATTTGGCTTGGTTCTGGCCATTTCTGGGCTTTGGTGTCTTCATAAGAATTGTAGCTCTACGTCTTATTGCACTCTTGGCAAAATTTCAAGTCATTCTAAGTTTTATTGACAAAGATGTGCTCAATTTACTAAAGCTGGACAGATTACTTCCTTAGTGCAAATTTTGTTCAATTTTAGGTCACTTTTAGCCCTGGTAGTTTTGGTACCTAAAATTGTGCAAGCTATTTAACATGGTCCTGGCCATTTTTGGGCTTTGGTGCTTCATAAGAATTTAGCTCTATGTCTTATTGCACTCTGGGCTAAATTTCAAGCCATTTTGAGTTGTACAGACCAAGATATGGTCAATTTACTAATGCTGGAAAGAGTGCACCTTTAGTGCAAAATTTGGTCAATTTTAGGTGACTTTTAGCTCTAGCAGTTTTCGTCCCCGAAATTGTACAAACTATTTGACTTGGTTCTGGCTATTTCTGGGCTTTGGCATCTTTATAAGAATTATAGCTCTATGTCTTATTGCACTCTGGGCAAAATTTCAAGTCATTCTGAGTTGTATAGACCAAGATATGGTCAATTTACTAAAGCTGGATAGATTGCACCTTTAGTGCAAAATTTGGTCAATTTTAGGTCACTTTTAGTTCAGGCAATTTTGTTACCCGAAATTGGGCAAGCTATTTGACTTGGTTCTTGCTATTTCTGGGCTTTGGTATCTTTATAAGAATTATAGCTCTATGTCTTATTGCACTTTGTGTAAAATTTCAAGTCATTCTGAGTTGTATAGACCAAGATATGGTCAATTTACTAAAGTTTGGACTGATTGCACCTTTAGTGCAAAATTTGATCAATTTTAGGTCACTTTTAGTTCAGGCAATTTTGATAGACATACTTGTGCAAGCTATTTGACTTGGTTCTGGCTATTTCTGGGTTTGGTGTCTTCATAAGAATTGTAGCTCTCTGTCTCATTGCACTCTGGGCAAAATTTCAAGTCATTCTGAGTGGTATAGACCAAGATATGGTCAATTTACTAAAGCTGGACAGATTGCACCTTTAATGGAAAATTTTGTCAATTTTAGGTCACTTTTAGTTTAGGCAGTTTTGATACCCATATTTGTGCAAGCTATTTGGCTTGGTTTAGGCTATTTCTGGGCTTTGGTGTTTTCATAAGAATTGTAGCTCTCTGTCTTATCGCACTCTGGGCAAAATTTCAAGTCATTCTGAGTTGTATTGACCAAGGTATGATTAATTTACTAAAGCTGGACAGATTGCACCTTTATTGCAAAATTTGGTGAATTTTAGGTCACTTTTAGTTCATGCAGTTTTGATACCCGTTTTTGTGCAAGCTATTTGACTTGGTTCTGGCCATTTCTGGGCTTTAGTGTCTTCATAGGAATTGTAGCTCTCTGTCTTATTGCAGTCTGGCCAAAATTTCAAGTCATTCAGAGTTGTATAGACCAAGATATGGTCAATTTACTAAAGCTGGACAGATTAGACCTTTAGTGCAAAATTTGATCAATTTTAGGTCGTTTTTAACTCTGGCAGTTTTGGTACCCGTAGTTGTGCAAGCTATTTGACTTGGTTCTGGCCATTTCTGGGCTTTGGTGTCTTCATAAGAATTGTAGCTCTTTGTCTTATTGCACTCTTGGCAAAATTTCAAGTCATTCTGAGTTGTATAGAACAAATGGTCAACTTATTAAAGCTGGACAGATTGCACCTTTAGTGCAAAATTCGGTCAATTTTAGGTCAATTTTAGTTTAGGCAGTTTTGATACCCATACTTGTGCAAGCTATTTGACTTGGTTCTGGCTATTTCTGGGCTTTGGTGTCTTCATAAGAATTGTAGGTCTCTGTCTTTTTGCACTCTGGGCAAAATTTCAAGTCATTCTGAGTTGTATAAACCAAGATATGGTCAATTTACTAAAGCTGGACAGATTGCACCATTAGTGCAAAATTTGGTCAATTTTACGTCACTTTTAGTTCAGGCAGTATTGGTACTCGAAATTGTGAAAGCTATTTGACTTGGTTCTGGCCATTTTTGGGCTTTGGTGTCTTCATAAGAATTGTAGTTCTATTTCTTATTGCACTCTGGGCAAAATTTCAAGTCATTCTAAGTTGTATAGAACATATGCTCAACTTACTAAACCTGGACAGATTGCACCTTTAGTGCAAAATTCGGTCAATTTTAGGTCACTTTTAGTTCAGGCAGTTTTGATACCCGTACTTGTGCAAGCTATTTGACTTGGTTCTGGCTATTTCTTGGCTTTGGTGTTTTCATAAGAATTATAGCTCTCTGTCTTATTGCACTCTAGGCAAAATTTCAAGTCATTTCGAGTTGTATCGACCAAGATATGGTCAATTTACTAAAGCTGGACAGATTGAACCTTTAGTGCAAAATTTGGTGAATTTTAGGTCACTTTTAGTTCTGGCAGTTTTGGTACCCGAAATTACGCAAGCTATTTGACTTGGTTCTGGCCATTTCTGGGCTTTGGTGTCTCCATAAGAAATGTAGCTCTATGTCTTATTGCACTCTGGGCAAAATTTCAAGTCTTTCTGAGTTGTATAGACCAAGATATGGTCAATTTACTAAACCTGGACATATTAGACCTTTAGTGCAAAATTTGATCAATTTTAGGTAACTTTTAGCTATAATAGTTTTGGTACCTGAAATTGTGCAAGCTATTTGACTTGGTCCTGGCCATTTCTGGGCTTTGGTGCCTTCATAAGAATTGTGGCTCTATGTCTTATTGCACTCTGGGCAAAATTTCAAGTCATTCTGAGTTGTATAGACCAAGATATGGTAAATTTACTAAAGCTGGACAGATTGCACCTTTTGTGCAAAATTTGGTCAATTTTAGGTCACTTTTTGTTCTGCCCGTTTTGGTACCCGAAATTGTGCATGCTATTTGACTTGGTTCTGGCTATTTTTTGGCTTTTGAGTCTTCATAAGAATTGTAGCTCTCTATCTTATTGCACTATGGGCAAAATTTCAAGTCATTTCGAGTTGTATCGACCAAGATATGGTCAATTTACTAAAGCTGGATAGATTGAACCTTTAGTGCAAAATTTGGTGAATTTTAGGTTACTTTTAGTTCTGGCAGTTTTGGTACCCGAAATTGTGCAAGCTATTTGACTTGGTTCTGTCCAGTTCTGGGCTTTGGTGTCTCCATAAGAATTGTAGCTCTATGTCTTATTGCACTCTTGGCAAAATTTCAAGTCTTTCTGAGTTATATAGACCAAGATATGGTCAATTTACTAAAGCTGGAAAGATTAGACCTTTAGTGCAAAATTTGGTCAATTTTAGGTAACTTTTAGCTATGGTAGTTTTTGTACCTGAAATTGGGCAAGCTATTTGACTTGGTCCTAGCCATTTCTGGGCTTTGGTGCCTTCATAAGAATTGTAGCTCTCTGTCTTATTGCACTTTGGGCAAAATTTCAAGTTATTCTGAGTTGTATAGACCAAGATATGGTAAATTTACTAAAGCTGGACAGATTGCACCTTTAGTGCAAAATTTGGTCAATTTTAGGTCACTTTTTGTTCTGCTCGTTTTGGTACCCAAAATTGTGCACGCTATTTGACTTGGTTCTGGCTATTTTTTGGCTTTTGAGACTTCATAAGAATTGTAGCTCTCTATCTTATTGCACTTTGGGCAAAATTTCAAGTCATTCTGAGTTGTATAGACCAAGATATGGTCAATTCACTAAAGCTGGACAGATTTCACCTTTAATGCAAAATTTGGTCAATTTTAGGTCACTTTTAGTTCAGGCAGTTTTGATACCCATACTTGTGCAAGCTATTTGACTTGGTTTTGGCTGTTTCTGGGCTTTGGTGTCTCCATAAGAATTGTAGCTCTCTGTCTTGTGCCACTCTGGGCAAGATTTCAAGTCATTCTGAGTTGTATAGAGCATATGGTCAACATACTAAAGCAGGACAGATTGCACCTTTAGTGCAAAATTTGGTCAATTTTAGGTCACTATTCGTTTTGGCAATTTTGTACCCAAATTTGTGCAAGCTATTTGGCTTGGTTCTGGCTATTTCTGGGCTTTGGCATCTTTATAAGAATTATAGCTCTATGTCTTATTGAACTCTGGTAAAAATTTCAAGTCATTCTGAGTTGTATAGACCAACATGTGGTCAATTTACTAAAGCTGGAGAGATTGCACCTTTAGTGCGAAATTTGAAAAATTTTAGGTCACTTTTAGTTTAGGCAATTTTGATACTCGTACTTGTGCAAGCTATTTAACTTGGTTCTGGCTATTTCTGGGCTTTGGTGTCTTCATAAGAATTGTAGCTCTCTGTCTTATTGCACTCTGGGCAAAATTTCAAGTCATTCTGAGTTGTATAGACCAAGATATGGTCAATTTACTAAAGCTGGACAGATTTCACCTTTAGTGCAAAATTTGTTCAATTTTAGGTCACTTTTAGTTTTGGCAATTTTGGTACCCATACCTGTGCAATCTATTTGACTTGGTTTTGGCTGTTTCTGGGTGTCTCCATAAGAATTGTAGCTCTCTGTCTTGTGCCACTCTGGGCAAAATTTCAAGTCATTCTGAGTTGTATAGAACATATGGTCAACTTACTAAAGCATGACAGATTGCACCTTTAGTGCAAAATTTGGTCAATTTTAGGTCACTTTTCGTTTTGGCAATTTTGTACCCAAATTTGTGCAAGCTATTTGACTTGGTTCTGGCTATTTCTGCGCTTTGGTGTCTTCATAACAATTGTAGCTTTATGTCTTATTGCAGTCTAGGCAAAATTTCAAGTCATTTTGACTTGTATAGACCAAGATATGGTCAACTTACTAAAGCTAGACAGATTGCACCTTTAGGGCAAAATTCGGTCAATTTTAGGTCACTTTTAGTTCAGGCAGTTTTGATACCCATACTTATGCAAGCTATTTGACTTGGTTCTGGATATTTCATGGCTTTGGTGTCTTCATAAGAATTGTGGCTCTCTGTCTTATCGCACTCTGGGCAAAATTTTAAGTCATTCTGAGTTGTATAGACCAAGATATGGTCAATTTACTAAAGCTGGACAGATTGCACCTTTAGTGCAAAATTTGGTCAATTTTAGGTCACTTTTAGTTCAAGCAGTTTTGGTACCCGGAAATTGTGCAAGCTGTTTGACTTAGTTCTGGCCATTTTTGGGCTTTGGTATCTTTATTAAAATTATAACTCTATGTCTTATTGCACTCTGGGAAAAATTTCAAGTCATTCTGAGTTGTATAGACCAACATGTGGTCAATTTACTAAAGCTGGACAGATTGCACCTTTAGTGCAAAATTTGGTAAATTTTAGGTCACTTTTAGTTCAGCCAATTTTGATACTCGTACTTGTGCAAGCTATTTAACTTGGTTATGGCTATTTCTGGGCTTTGGTGTCTTCATAAGAATTGTAGCTCTCTGTCTTATTGCACTCTGGGCAAAATTTCAAGTCATTCTGAGTTCTATAGACCAAGATATGGTCAATTTACTAAAGCTGGACAGATTTCACCTTTAGTGCAAAATTTGGTCAATGTTAGGTCACTTTTAGTTTTGGCAGTTTTGGTACCCGAAATTATGCAACCAATTTGACTTGGTTCTGGCCATTTTTGGGCTTTGGTGTCTTCATAAGAATTGTAGCTCTATGTCTTTTAGCACTCTTGGCAAAATTTCAAGTTATTCTGAGTTGTATAGACAAAGATATGCTCAATTTACTAAAGCTGCACAGATTACACCTTTAGTGCAAAATTTGTTCAATTTTAGGTCACTTTTAGCTCTGGTAGTTTTCGCACCTAAAATTTTGCAAGCTATTTAACTTGGTCCTGGCCATTTTTGGGCTTTGGTGCCTTCATAAGAAATGTAGCTCTATGTCTTATTGCACTCTAGGCTAAATTTCAAGCCATTTTGAGTTGTATAGACCAAGATATGGTCAATTTACTAATGCTGGACAGAATGCACCTTTAGTGCAAAATTTGGTCAATTTTAGGTCACTTTTAGTTCTTGCAGTTTTCGTACCCAAAATTTTGAAAGCTATTTGACTTGGTTCTGGCTATTTCTGGGCTTTGGTATCTTTATAAGAATTATAGCTCTATGTCTTATTGCACTCTATGCAAAATTTCAAGTCATTCTGAGTTGTATAGACCAAGATATGGTCAATTTACTAAAGCTGGATAGATTGCACCTTTAGTGAAAAATTTGTTCAATTTTAGGTCACTTTTATTTCAGGCAATTTTGGTACCCGAAATTGTGCAAGCTATTTGACTTGGTTCGGGCTATTTCTGGGCTTTGGTATCTCTATAAGAATTATAGCTCTATGTCTTATTGCACTCTTGGTAAAATTTTAAGTCATTCTGAGTTGTATAGACCAAGATATGGTTAATTTACTAAAGCTGGACAGATTGCACCTTTAGTGCAAAATTTGGTGAATTTTAGGTCACTTTTAGTTCAGGCAGTTTTGATAACCATACTTGTGCAAGCTATTTGACTTGGCTTTGGCTATTTCTAGGCTTTGGTGTCTTCATAAGAATTATAGCTCTATGTCTTATTGCACTCTGGGTAAAATTTCAAGTCATTCTGAGTTGTATAGACCATGATATGTTTAATTTACTAAAGCTGGACAGATTGCACCTTTAGTGCAAAATTTGGTCAATTTTAGGTCACTTTTAGTTCTTGCAGTTTTCGTACCCGAAATTTTGAAAGCTATTTGACTTGGTTCTGGCTATTTCTGGGCTTTGGTATCTTTATAAGAATTATAGCTCTATGTCTTATTGCACTCTATGCAAAATTTCAAGTCATTCTGAGTTGTATAGACCAAGATATGGTCAATTTACTAAAGCTGGATAGATTGCACCTTTAGTGAAAAATTTGTTCAATTTTAGGTCACTTTTATTTCAGGCAATTTTGGTACCCAAAATTGTGCAAGCTATTTGACTTGGTTCGGGCTATTTTTGGGCTTTGGTATCTCTATAAGAATTATAGCTCTATGTCTTATTGCACTCTTGGTAAAATTTCAAGTCATTCTGAGTTGTATAGAATAAGATATGGTTAATTTACTAAAGCTGGACAGATTGCACCTTTAGTGCAAAATTTGGTGAATTTTAGGTCACTTTTAGTTCAGGCAGTTTTGATAACCATACTTGTGTAAGCTATTTGACTTGGCTTTGGCTATTTCTAGGCTTTGGTGTCTTCATAAGAATTATAGCTCTATGTCTTATTGCACTCTGAGTAAAATTTCAAGTCATTCTGAGTTGTATAGACCATTATATGTTTAATTTACTAAAGCTGGACAGATTGCACCTTTAGTGCAAAATTTGGTCAATTTTAGGTCACTTTTAGTTCAGGCAATTTTGATACTCATACTTGTGCAAGCTATTTGACTTGGTTCTGGCTATTTCTGGGCTCTAGTGTCTTCATAAGAATTGTAGCTCTCTGTCTTATTGCACTCTGGGCAAAATTTCAAGTCATTCTGAGTTGTATAGACCAAGATATGGTCAATTTACTAAAGCTGGACAGATTTCACCTTTAGTGCAAAATTTGGTCAATTTTAGGTCACTTTTAGTTCTGGCAGTTTTGGTACCCAAAATTGTGCAAGCTATTTGACTTGGTTCTGGCCATTTCTGGGCTTTGGTGTCTTCATAAGAATTGTAGCTCTACGTCTTATTGCACTCTTGGCAAAATTTCAAGTCATTCTGAGTTTTATTGACAAAGATGTGCTCAATTTACTAAAGCTGGACATATTACTTCTTTAGTGCAAATTTTGTTCAATTTTAGGTAACTTTTAGCCCTGGTAGTTTTGGTACCTAAAATTCTGCAAGCTATTTAACATGGTCCTGGCCATTTCTGGGCTTTGGTGCTTCATAAGAATTTAGCTCTATGTCTTATTACACTCTGGGCTAAATTTCAAGCCATTTTGAGTTGTACAGACCAAGATATGGTCAATTTACTAATGCTGGAAAGAGTGCACCTTTAGTGCAAAATTTGGTCAATTTTAGGTGACTTTTAGCTCTAGCAGTTTTCGTCCCCGAAATTGTACAAACTATTTGACTTGGTTCTGGCTATTTCTGGGCTTTGGCATCTTTATAAGAATTATAGCTCTATGTCTTATTGCACTCTGGGCAAAATTTCAAGTCATTCTGAGTTGTATAGACCAAGATATGGTCAATTTACTAAATCTGGATAGATTGCACCTTTAGTGCAAAATTTGGTCAATTTTAGGTCACTTTTAGTTCAGGCAATTTTGTTACCCGAAATTGTGCAAGCTATTTGACTTGGTTCTTGCTATTTCTGGGCTTTGGTATCTTTATAAGAATTATAGCTCTATGTCTTATTGCACTTTGTGTAAAATTTCAAGTCATTCTGAGTTGTATAGACCAAGATATGGTCAATTTACTAAAGCTGGACTGATTGCACCTTTAGTGTAAAATTTGATCAATTTTAGGTCACTTTTAGTTCAGGCAATTTTGATAGACATACTTGTGCAAGCTATTTGACTTGGTTCTGGCTATTTCTGGGTTTCGTGTCTTCATAAGAATTGTAGCTCTCTGTCTCATTGCACTCTGGGCAAAATTTCAAGTCATTCTGAGTGGTATAGACCAAGATATGGTCAATTTACTAAAGCTGGACAGATTGCACCTTTAATGCAAAATTTGGTCAATTTTAGGTCACTTTTAGTTTAGGCAGTTTTGATACCCATATTTGTGCAAGCTATTTGACTTGGTTTAGGCTATTTCTGGGCTTTGGTGTCTTCATAAGAATTGTAGCTCTCTGTCTTATGGCACTCTGGGCAAAATTTCAAGTCATTCTGAGTTGTATAGACCAAGGTATGATTAATTTACTAAAGCTGGACAGATTGTACCTTTATTGCAAAATTTGGTGAATTTTAGGTCACTTTTAGTTCATGCAGTTTTGATACCCGTTCTTGTGCAAGCTATTTGACTTGGTTCTGGCCATTTCTGGGCTTTAGTGTCTTCATAGGAATTGTAGCTCTCTGTCTTATTGCAGTCTGGCCAAAATTTCAAGTCATTGAGAGTTGTATAGACCAAGATATGGTCAATTTACTAAAGCTGGACAGATTAGACCTTTAGTGCAAAATTTGATCAATTTTAGGTCGTTTTTAACTCTGGCAGTTTTGTTACCCGTACTTGTGCAAGCTATTTGACTTGGTTCTGGCCATTTCTGGGCTTTGGTGTCTTCATAAGAATTGTAGCTCTTTGTCTTATTGCACTCTTGACAAAATTTCAAGTCATTCTGAGTTGTATAGAACAAATGGTCAACTTATTAAAGCTGGACAGATTGCACCTTTAGTGCAAAATTCGGTCAATTTTAGGTCACTTTTAGTTTAGGCAGTTTTGATACCCATACTTGTGCAAGCTATTTGACTTGGTTCTGGCTATTTCTGGGCTTTGGTGTCTTCATAAGAATTGTAGGTCTCTGTCTTTTTGCACTCTGGGCAAAATTTCAAGTCATTCTGAGTTGTATAAACCAAGATATGGTCAATTTACTAAAGCTGGACAGATTGCACCATTAGTGCAAAATTTAGTCAATTTTACGTCACTTTTAGTTCAGGCAGTATTGGTACTCGAAATTGTGAAAGCTATTTGACTTGGTTCTGGCCATTTTTGGGCTTTGGTGTCTTCATAAGAATTGTAGTTCTATTTCTTATTGCACTCTGGGCAAAATTTCAAGTCATTCTAAGTTGTATAGAACATATGCTCAACTTACTAAACCTGGACAGATTGCACCTTTAGTGCAAAATTTGGTCAATTTTAGGTCACTTTTAGTTCAGGCAGTTTTGATACCCGTACTTGTGCAAGCTATTTGACTTGGTTCTGGCTATTTCTTGGCTTTGGTGTTTTCATAAGAATTATAGCTCTCTGTCTTATTGCACTCTAGGCAAAATTTCAAGTCATTTCGAGTTGTATCGACCAAGATATGGTCAATTTACTAAAGCTGGACAGATTGAACCTTTAGTGCAAAATTTGGTGAATTTTAGGTCACTTTTAGTTCTGGTAGTTTTGGTACCCGTAATTGCGCAAGCTATTTGACTTGGTTCTGGCCATTTCTGGGCTTTGGTGTCTGCATAAGAATTGTAGCTCTATGTCTTATTGCACTCTTGGCAAAATTTCAAGTCTTTCTAAGTTGTATAGACCAAGATATGGTCAATTTACTAAAGCTGGACAGATTAGACCTTTAGTGCAAAATTTGGTCAATTTTAGGTAACTTTTAGCTATAGTAGTTTTGGTACCTGAAATTGTGCAAGCTATTTGACTTGGTCCTGGCCATTTCTGGGCTTTGGTGCCTTCATAAGAATTGTAGCTCTATGTCTTATTGTACTCTGGGCAAAATTTCAAGTCATTCTGAGTTGTATAGACCAAGATATGGTAAATTTACTAAAGCTGGACAGATTGCACCTTTTGTGCAAAATTTGGTCAATTTTAGGTCACTTTTTGTTCTACCCGTTTTGGTACCCGAAATTGTGCATGCTATTTGACTTGGTTCTGGCTATTTTTTGGCTTTTGAGTCTTCATAAGAATTGTAGCTCTCTATCTTATTGCACTATGGGCAAAATTTCAAGTCATTTCGAGTTGTATCGACCAAGATATGGTCAATTTACTAAAGCTGGACAGATTGAACCTTTAGTGCAAAATTTGGTGAATTTTAGGTCACTTTTAGTTCTGGCAGTTTATGTACCCGAAATTGTGCAAGCTATTTGACTTGGTTCTGTCCAGTTCTGGGCTTTGGTGTCTCCATAAGAATTGTAGCTCTATGTCTTATTGCACTCTTGGCAAAATTTCAAGTCTTTCTGAGTTGTATAGACCAAGATATGGTCAATTTACTAAAGCTGGAAAGATTAGACCTTTAGTGCAAAATTTGGTCAATTTTAGGTAACTTTTAGCTATGGTAGTTTTTGTATCTGAAATTGGGCAAGCTATTTGACTTGGTCCTAGCCATTTCTGGGCTTTGGTGCCTTCATAAGAATTGTAGCTCTCTGTCTTATTGCACTTTGGGCAAAATTTCAAGTTATTATGAGTTGTATAGACCAAGATATGGTAAATTTACTAAAGCTGGACAGATTGCACCTTTAGTGCAAAATTTGGTCAATTTTAGGTCACTTTTTGTTCTGCCCGTTTTGGTACCCGAAATTGTGCACGCTATTTGACTTGGTTCTGGCTATTTTTTGGCTTTTGAGTCTTCATAAGAATTGTAGCTCTCTATCTTATTGCACTTTGGGCAAAATTTCAAGTCATTCTGAGTTGTATAGACCAAGATATGGTCAATTCACTAAAGCTGGACAGATTGCACCTTTAATGCAAAATTTGGTCAATTTTAGGTCACTTTTAGTTCAGGCAGTTTTGATACCCATACTTGTGCAAGCTATTTGACTTGGTTTTGGCTGTTTCTGGGCTTTGGTGTCTCCATAAGAATTGTAGCTCTCTGTCTTGTGCCACTCTGGGCAAGATTTCAAGTCATTCTGAGTTGTATAGAGCATATGGTCAACATACTAAAGCAGGACAGATTGCACCTTTAGTGCAAAAATTGGTCAATTTTAGGTCACTATTCGTTTTGGCAATTTTGTACCCAAATTTGTGCAAGCTATTTGGCTTGGTTCTGGCTATTTCTGCGCTTTGGTGTCTTCATAAGAATTGTAGCTTTATGTCTTATTGCAGTCTGGGCAAAATTTCAAGTCATTTTGACTTGTATAGACCAAGATATGGTCAATTTACTAAAGCTGGACGGATTGCACCTTAAGGCAAAATTTGGTCAATTTTAGGTTACTTTTTGATCAAGCAGTTTTGGTACCCAAAATTGTGCAAGCTGTTTGACTTTCTTCTGGCCTTTTCTGAGCTTTGGTGTCTTCATAAGAATTATAGCTCTATGACTTATTGCACTCTGGGTAAAATTTCAAGTCATTCTGATTTGTATAGGCCAAGATATGGTCAATTTACTGAAGCTAGATAGATTGCACCTTTAGTGCAAAATTTGGTCAATTTTAGGTCACTTTTACTTCTAGCAGTTTTGGTACCCGAAATTGTGGAAGCTATTTGACTTGGTTCTGGCCATTTCTGGGCTTTGGTATCTTTATAAGAATTATAGCTCTATGTCTTATTGCACTCTGGTAAAAATTTCAAGTCATTCTGAGTTGTATAGACCAACATGTGGTCAATTTACTAAAGCTGGACAGATTGCACCTTTAGTGCAAAATTTGGTAAATTTTAGGTCACTTTTAGTTCAGCCAATTTTGATACTCGTACTTGTGCAAGCTATTTAACTTGGTTCTGGCTATTTCTGGGCTTTGGTGTCTTCATAAGAATTGTAGCTCTCTGTCTTATTGCACTCTGGGCAAAATTTCAAGTCATTCTGAGTTGTATAGACCAAGATATGGTCAATTTACTAAAGCTGGACAGATTTCACCTTTAGTGCAAAATTTGGTCAATTTTAGGTCACTTTTAGTTTTGGCAGTTTTGGTACCCGAAATTATGCAACCAATTTGACTTGGTTCTGGCCATTTTTGGGCTTTGGTGTCTTCATAAGAATAGTAGCTCTATGTCTTTTAGCACTCTTGGCAAAATTTCAAGTTATTCTGAGTTGTATAGACAAAGATATGCTCAATTTACTAAAGCTGCACAGATTACACCTTTAGTGCAAAATTTGGTCAATTTTAGGTCACTTTTAGCTCTGGTAGTTTTCGCACCTACAATTTTGCAAGCTATTTAACTTGGTCCTGGCCATTTTTGGGCTTTGGTGCCTTCATAAGAAATGTAGCTTTATGTCTTATTGCACTCTAGGCTAAATTTCAAGCCATTTTGAGTTGTATAGACCAAGATATGGTCAATTTACTAATGCTGGACAGAATGCACCTTTAGTGCAAAATTTGGTCAATTTTAGGTCACTTTTAGTTCTTGCAGTTTTCGTACCCGAAATTTTGAAAGCTATTTGACTTGGTTCTGGCTATTTCTGGGCTTTGGTATCTTTATAAGAATTATAGCTCTATGTCTTATTGCACTCTATGCAAAATTTCAAGTCATTCTGAGTTGTATAGACCAAGATATGGTCAATTTACTAAAGCTGGATAGATTGCACCTTTAGTGAAAAATTTGTTCAATTTTAGGTCACTTTTATTTCAGGCAATTTTGGTACCCGAAATTGTGCAAGCTATTTGACTTGGTTCGTGCTATTTCTGGGCTTTGGTATCTCTATAAGAATTATAGCTCTGTGTCTTATTGCACTCTTGGTAAAATTTCAAGTCATTCTGAGTTGTATAGACCAAGATATGGTTAATTTACTAAAGCTGGACAGATTGCACCTTTAGTGCAAAATTTGGTGAATTTTAGGTCACTTTTAGTTCAGGCAGTCTTGATAACCATACTTGTGCAAGCTATTTGACTTGGCTTTGGCTATTTCTAGGCTTTGGTGTCTTCATAAGAATTATAGCTCTATGTCTTATTGCACTCTGGGTAAAATTTCAAGTCATTCTGAGTTGTATAGACCATGATATGTTTAATTTACTAAAGCTGGATAGATTGCACCTTTAGTGCAAAATTTGGTCAATTTTAGGTCACTTTTAGTTCTTGCAGTTTTCGTACCCGAAATTTTGAAAGCTATTTGACTTGGTTCTGGCTATTTCTGGGCTTTGGTATCTTTATAAGAATTATAGCTCTATGTCTTATTGCACTCTATGCAAAATTTCAAGTCATTCTGAGTTGTATAGACCAAGATATGGTCAATTTACTAAAGCTGGATAGATTGCACCTTTAGTGAAAAATTTGTTCAATTTTAGGTCACTTTTATTTCAGGCAATTTTGGTACCCAAAATTGTGCAAGCTATTTGACTTGGTTCGGGCTATTTCTGGGCTTTGGTATCTCTATAAGAATTATAGCTCTATGTCTTATTGCACTCTTGGTAAAATTTCAAGTCATTCTGAGTTGTATAGACCAAGATATGGTTAATTTACTAAAGCTGGACAGATTGCACCTTAGTGCAAAATTTGGTGAATTTTAGGTCACTTTTAGTTCAGGCAGTTTTGATAACCATACTTGTGCAAGCTATTTGACTTGGCTTTGGCTATTTCTAGGCTTTGGTGTCTTCATAAGAATTATAGCTCTATGTCTTATTACACTCTGGGTAAAATTTCAAGTCATTCTGAGTTGTATAGACCATGATATGTTTAATTTACTAAAGCTGGACAGATTGCACCTTTAGTGCAAAATTTGGTCAATTTTAGGTCACTTTTAGTTCAGGCAATTTTGATACTCGTACTTGTGCAAGCTATTTGACTTGGTTCTGGCTATTTCTGGGCTTTAGTGTCTTCATAAGAATTGTAGCTCTCTTTCTTATTGCACTCTGGGCAAAATTTCAAGTCATTCTGAGCTGTATAGACCAAGGTATGATCAATTTACTAAAGCTGGACAGATTGCACCTTTGGTGCAAAATTGGTCAATTTTAGGTCACTTTTAGTTCTAGCAGTTTTGGTACCCGAAATTGTGCAAGCTATTTGACTTAGTTCTGGCCATTTCTTGGCTTTGGTGTCTTCATAAGAATTGTAGCTCTATGTCTTATTGCACTCAAGGCAAAATTTCAAGTCATTCTGAGTTGTATAGACCAAGATATGGTCAACTTACTAAAGATGGACAGATTGCACATTTGGTGCAAAATTTGGTGAATTTTAGGTCACTTTTAGTTCAGGCAGTTTTGATACCCATTCTTGTGCAAGCTATTTGCCTTGGTTCTGGCCATTTTTGGGCTTTGGTGTCTTCATAGGAATTGTAGCGCTCTGTCTTATTGCAGTATGGGAAAAATTTCAAGACATTCTGAGTTGTATAGACCATGATATGGTCAATTTACTAAAGCTGGACAGATTAGACCTTTAGTGCAAAATTTGGTCAATTTTAGGTCGTTTTTAGCTCTGGTAGTTTTGGTACCCGTACTTGTGCAAGCTATTTGACTTGGTTCTGGCAATTTCTGGGCTTTGGTGTCTTCAAAAGAATTGTAGCTCTTTTTCTTATTACACTCTGGGCAAAATTTCAAGTCATTCTGAGTTGCATAGAACATATGGTCAACTTACTAAAGCTGGACAGATTGCACATTTAGGGCAAAATTCGGTCAATTTTTGGTCGCTTTTAGTTCAGGCAGTTTTGATACCCATAATTGTGCAAGCTATTTGGCTTGGTTCTGGCTATTTCATGGCTTTGGTGTCTTCATAAGAATTGTGGCTCTCTGTCTTATCGCACTCTGTGCAAAATTTCAGGTCATTCTGAGTTGTATAGAGCAAGATATGGTCAATTTACTAAAGCTGGACAGATTGCACCTTTAGTGCAAAATTTGGTCAATTTTAGGTCACTTTTAGTTCAAGCAGTTTTGGTACCCGGAAGTTGTGCAAGGTGTTTGGCTTAGTTCTGGCCATTTCTGGGCTTTGGTGTGTTCATAAGAATTATAGCTCTATGTCTTATTGCACTCTAGGCAAAATTTCAAGTCATTCTGAGTTGTATAGACCAAGATATGGTCAATTCACTAAAGCTGGATCGATTGCACCTTTAGTGCAAAATTTGGTCAATTTTTGGTCACTTTTACTTCTAGCAGTTTTGGTACCTGAAATTGTGCAAGCTATTTGACTCGGTTCTGGTCATTTCTGGGCTTTGGTATCCTTATAAGAATTATAGCTCTACGTCTTATTACACTCTGGGCAAAATTTCAAGTCATTCTAAGTTGTATAGACCAAGATGTTGTCAATTTACTAAAGCTGGACAGATTGCATCTTTAGTGAAAAAATTGGTAAATTTTAGGTCACTTTTAATTCAGGCAATTTTGATACTCGTACTTGTGCAAGCTATTTGACTTGGTTCTGGCTATTTCTGAGCTTTGGTGTCTTCATAAGAATTGTAGCTCTCTGTCTTATTGCACTCTAGGCAAAATTTCAAGTCATTCTGAGTTGTATAGACCAAGATATGGTCAATTTACTAAAGCTGGACAGATTACACCATTAGTGCAAAATTTGGTCAATTTTAGGTCACTTTTAGCTCTGGTAGTTTTGGTACCTAAAATTGTGCAAGCTATTGGACTTGGTCCTGGCCATTTTTGGGCTTTGGTGCCTTCATAAGAATTATAGCTCTATGTCTTATTGCACTCTGGGCTAAATTTCAAGCCATTTTGAGTTGTATAGACCAAGATATGGTCAATTTGCTAATGCTGGACAGAATGCACCATTAGTGCAAAATTTGATCAATTTTAGGTCACTTTTAGTTCTAGCAGTTTTCGTGCCCGAAATTGTGCAAGCTATTTAACTTGGTTCTAGCTATTTCTGGGCTTTGGTATCTTTATAAGAATTATAGCTCTATGTCTTATTGCACTCTGGGCAAAATTTCAAGTCATTCTAAGTTGTATAGACCATGATATGGTCAATTTGCTAAAGCAGGATAGATTGCACCTATAGTGCAAAATTTGGTCAATTTTAGGTCACTTTTCGTTCAGGCAATTTTGGTACCCTAAATTGTGCAAGCTATTTGACTTGGTTCTGGCTATTTCTGGGCTTTGATATCTCCATGAGAATTATAGCTCTATGTCTTATTGCACTCTGGGTAAAATTTCAAGTCATTCTGAGTTGTATAGACCAAGATATGTTTAATTTACTAAAGCTGGACAGATTGCACCTTTAGTGCAAAATTTGGTCAATTTTAGGTCACTTTTAGTTCAGGCAATTTTGATACTCATATTTGTGCAAGCTATTTGACTTGGTTCTGGCTATTTCTGGGCTTTGGTGTCTTCATAAGAATTGTAGCTCTCTGTCTTACTGCACTCTGGGCAAAATTTCAAGTCATTCTGAGTTGTATAGACCAAGGTATGATCAATTTAGTAAAGCTAGATAGATTGCACCTTTAGTGCAAAATTTGGTCAATTTTAGGTCACTTTTAGTTATAGCAGTTTTGGTACCCGAAATTGTGCAAGCTATTTGACTTAGTTCTGGCCATTTCTTGGCTTTGGTGTCTTCATAAGAATTATAGCTCTATGTCTTATTGCACTCTGGGCAAAATTTCAAGTCATTCTAGGTTGTATAGACCAAGATATGGTAAATTTACTAAAGCTGGACGGATTGCACCTTTAGTGCAAAATTTGGTCAATTTTAGGTCACTTTTAGTTTTGGCCGTTTTGGTACCCTAAATTGTGCAAGCTATTTGACTTGGTTCTGGCTATTTCTGGGCTTTGGAGTCTTCATAGGAATTGTAGCTCTCTATCTTATTGCACTCTGGGCAAAATTTCAAGCCATTCTGAGTGGTATAGACCAAGATATGGTCAACTTACTAAAGCTGGACAGATTGCACCTTTAGTGCAAAATTTGGTGAATTTTAGGTCACTTTTAGTTCAGGCAGTTTTGATACCCGTTCTTGTGCAAGCCATTTGACTTGATTCTGGCTATTTCTAGGCTTTTGTGTCTTCGTAGGAATTGTAGCTCTCTGTCTTATTGCAGTCTGGGCAAAATTTCAAGTCATTCTGAGTTGTATAGGCCAAGATATGGTCAATTTACCAAAGCTGGACAGATTAGACCTTTACTGCAAAATTTGGTCAATTTTAGGTCATTTTTAGCTCTGGTAATTTTGGTACCCATACTTGTGCAAGCTATTTGACTTGGTTTTGGCCATTTCTAGGCTTTGGTGTCTTAAAAAGAATTGTAGCTCTTTGTCTGATTGCACTCTGGCCAAAATTTCAAGTCATTCTGAGTTGTATAGAACATATGGTCAACTTACTAAAGCTGGACAGATTGCACCTTTAGTGCAAAATTCGGTCAATTTTAGGTCACTTTTAGTTCAGGCAGTTTTGATACCCATACTTGTGCAAGCTATTTGACTTGGTTTTGGCTATTTCATGGCTTTAGTGTCTTCATAAGAATTGTAGCTCTCTGTCTTATTGCACTCTGGACAAAATTTCAAGTCATTCTGAGTTGTATAGACCAAGATATGATCAATTTACTACAGCTGGACAGATTGCACCTTTAGTGCAAAATTTGGTCAATTTTAGGTCACTTTTAGTTCGAGCAGTTTTGGTACCTGAAAATTGTGCAAGCTGTTTGACTTAGTTCTGGCCATTTCCGGGATTTGGTGTCTTCATAAGAATTATAGCTCTATGTCTTATTGCACTCTGGGCAAAATTTCAAGTCATTCTGAGTTGTATAGACCAAGATATGGTCAATTTACTAATGCTGGACAGAATGCACCTTTAGTGCAAAATTTGGTCAATTTTAGGTGACTTTTAGTTCTAGCAGTTTTCGTACCCGAAAATTGTGCAGGCTATTTGACTTGGTTCTGGCTATTTCTGGGCTTTGGTATCTTTATAAGAATTATAGCTCTATGTCTTATTGCACTCTGGGCAAAATTTAAAGTCATTCTGAGTTGTATAGACCAAGATATGGTCAATTTACTAAAGCTGGATAGATTGCACCTTTAGTGCAAAATTTGGTCAATTTTAGGTCACTTTTAGTTCAGGCAATTTTGGTACCCGAAATTGTGCAAGCTATTTGACTTGGTTCTGGCTATTTCTGGGCTTTGGTATCTTTATAAGAATTATAGCTCCATGTCTTATTGCACTCTGCATAAAATTTCAAGTGATTCTGAGTTGTATAGACCAAGATATGGTCAATTTACTAAAGCTGGAGAGATTGCACCTTTAGTGCAAAATTTGATCAATTTTAGGTCACTTTTGGTTCAGGCAGTTTTGATAGACGTACTTGTGCAAGCTATTTAACTTGGTTCTGGCTATTTCTGGGCTTTGGTGTCTTCATAAGAAATGTAGCTCTCTGTCTTATGGCACTCTGGGCAAAATTTCAAGTCATTTTGAGTGGTATAGACCAAGGTATGATCAATTTACTAAAGCTAGACAGATTGGACCTTTAGTGCAAAATTTGGTGAATTTTAGGTGACTTTTAGTTCAGGCAGTTTTGATACCCATTCTTGTGCAAGCTGTTTGACTTGGTTCTGGCCATTTCTGGGCTTTAGTGTCTTCATAGGAATTGTAGCTCTCTATCATATTGCAGTCTGGCCAAAATTTCAAGTCATTCTGAGTTGTATAGACCAAGATATGGTCAATTTACTAAAGCTGGACAGATTAGACCTTTAGTGCAAAATTTGATCAATTTTAAGTCGTTTTTAGCTCTGGCAGTTTTGGTACCCGTACTTGTGCAGGCTATTTGACTTGGTTCTGGCCATTTCTGGGCTTTGGTGTCTTCATAAGAATTGTAGCTCTTTGTCTTATTGCACTCGGGGCAAAATTTCAAGTCATTCTGAGTTGTATAGAACATATGGTCAACTTATTAAAGTTGGACAGATTGCACCTTTAGTGCAAAATTCGGGCAATTTTAGGTCACTTTTAGTTCAGGCAGTTTTCATACCCATACTTATGCTAGCTATTTGATTTGTTTCTGGCTATTTCTGGGCTTTGGTGTCTTCATAAGAATTGTAGCTCTCTATCTTTTTGCACTCTGGGAAAAATTCCAAGTCATTCTGAGTTGTATAGACCAAGATATGGTCAATTTACTATAGCTGGACAGATTGCACCATTAGTGCAAATTTTGGTCAATTTTAGGTCACTTTTAGTTCTAGCAGTTTTGGTACCCGAAATTGTGCAAGCTATTTGACTTAGTTCTGGCCATTTCTTGGCTTTGGTGTCTTCATAAGAATTGTAGCTCTATGTCTTATTGCACTCAGGGCAAAATTTCAAGTCATTCTGAGTTGTATAGACCAAGATATGGTCAACTTACTAAAGCTGGACAGATTACACATTTAGTGCAAAATTTGGTGAATTTTAGGTCACTTTTAGTTCAGGCAGTTTTGATACCTGTTCTTGTGCAAGCTATTTGACTTTGTTCTGGCCATTTCTGGGATTTGGTGTCTTCATAGGAATTGTAGCTCTCTGTCTTATTGCAGTCTTGGCAAAATTTCAAGTCATTCTGAGTTGTATAGACCATGATATGATCAATTTACTAAAGCTGGACAGATTAGACCTTCAGTGCAAAATTTGGTCAATTTTAGGTCATTTTTAGCTCTGGTAGTTTTAGTACCCGTAATTGTGCAAGCTATTTGACTTGGTTCTTGCCATTTCTGGGCTTTGGTGTCTTCAAAAGAATTGTAGCTCTTTGTCTTATTACACTCTGGGCAAAATTTCAAGTCATTCTGAGTTGTATAGAACATATGGTCAACTTACTAAAGCTGGACAGATTGCACCTTTAGGGCAAAATTCGATCAATTTTTGGTCGCTTTTAGTTCAGGCAGTTTTGATACCCATACTTGTGCAAGTTATTTGACTTGGTTTTGGCTATTTCATGGCTTTGGTGTCTTCACAAGAATTGTGGCTCTCTGTCTTATCGCACTCTGTGCAAAATTTCAAGTCATTCTGAGTTGTATAGACCAAGATATGGTCAATTTACTAAAGCTGGACAGATTGCACCTTTAGTGCAAAATTTGGTCAATTTTAGGTCACTTTTAGTTCAAGCAGTTTTGGCACCCGGAAATTGTGCAAGCTGTTTGACTTAGTTCTGGCCATTTCTGGGCTTTGGTGTGTTCATAAGAATTATAGCTCTATGTCTTATTGCAATCTAGGCAAAATTTCAAGTCATTCTGAGTTGTATAGACCAAGATATGGTCAATTTACTAAAGCTGGATCGATTGCACCTTTAGTGCAAAATTTGGTCAATTTTATGTCACTTTTACTTCTAGCAGTTTTGGTACCCGAAATTGTGCAAGCTATTTGACTTGGTTCTGGTCATTTCTGGGCTTTGGTATCCTTATAAGAATTATAGCTCTACGTCTTATTACTCTCTAGGCAAAATTTCAAGTCATTCTGAGTGGTATAGACCAAGATGTTGTCAATTTACTAAAGCTGGACAGATTGCATCTTTAGTTCAAAAATTGGTAAATTTTAGGTCACTTTTAATTCAGGCAATTTTGATACTCGTACTTGTGCAAGCTATTTGACTTGGTTCTTGCTATTTCTGAGCTTTGGTGTCTTCATAAGAATTGTAGCTCTCTGTCTTATTGCACTCTGGGCAAAATTTCAAGTCATTCTGAGTTGTATAGACCAAGATATGGTCAATTTACTAAAGCTGGACAGATCACACCATTAGTGCAAAATTTGGTCAATTTTAGGTCACTTTTAGCTCTGGTAGTTTTGGTACCTAAAATTGTGCAAGCTATTTGACTTGGTCCTGGCCATTTTTGGGCTTTGGTGCCTTCATAAGAATTATAGCTCTATGTCTTATTGCACTCTGGGCTAAATTTCAAGCCATTTTCAGTTGTATAGACCAGGATATGGTCAATTTGCTAATGCTGGACAGAATGCACCATTAGTGCAAAATTTGTTCAATTTTTGGTCACTTTTAGTTCTAGCAGTTTTCGTGCCCGAAATTGTGCAAGCTATTTGACTTGGTTCTAGCTATTTCTGGGCTTTGGTATCTTTATAAGAATTATAGCTCTATGTCTTGTTGCACTCTGGGCAAAATTTCAAGTCATTCTGAGTTGTATAGACCAAGATATGGTCAATTTACTAAAGCTGGATAGATTGCACCTTTGGTGCAAAATTTGGTCAATTTTAGGTCACTTTTCGTTCAGGCAATTTTGGTACCCGAAATTGTGCAAGCTATTTGACTTGGTTCTGGCTATTTCTGGGCTTTGGTATCTCCATAGGAATTATAGCTCTATGTCTTATTGCACTATGGGTAAAATTTCAAGTCATTCTGAGTTGTATAGACCAAGATATGTTTAATTTACTAAAGCTGGACAGATTGCACCTTTAGTGCAAAATTTGGTCAATTTTAGGTCACTTTTAGTTCAAGCAATTTTGATACTCGTACTTGTGCAAGCTGTTTGACTTGGTTCTGGCTATTTCTGGGCTTTGGTGTCTGCATAAGAATTGTAGCTCTCTGTCTTATTGCACTCTGGGCAAAATTTCAAGTCATTCTGAGTTGTATAGACCAAGGTATGATCAATTTACTAAAGCTGGATAGATTGCACCTTTAGTGCAAAATTTGGTCAATTTTAGGTCACTTTTAGTTCTAGCAGTTTTGGTACCCGAAATTATGCAAGCTATTTGACTTAGTTCTAGCCATTTCTTGGCTTTGGTGTCTTCATAAGAATTGTAGCTCTATGTCTTATTGCACTCAGGGCAAAATTTCAAGTCATTCTGAGTTGTATAGACCAAGATATGGTCAACTTACTAAAGCTAGACAGATTGCACCTTTAGTGCAAAATTTGGTGAATTTTAGGTCACTTTTAGTTCAGGCAGTTTTGATACCCGTTCTTGTGCAAGCCATTTGACTTGATTCTGGCCATTTCTGGGCTTTGGTGTCTTCGTAGGAATTGTAGCTCTCTGTCTTATTGCAGTCTGGGCAATATTTCAAGTCATTCTGAGTTGTATAGGCCAAGATATGGTCAATTTACCAAAGCTGGACAGATTAGACCTTTAGTGCAAAATTTGGTCAATTTTAGATCATTTTTAGCTCTGGTAGTTTTGGTACCCATACTTGTGCAAGCTATTTGACTTGGTTCTGGCCATTTCTGGGCTTTGGTGTCTTAAAAAGAATTGTAGCTCTTTGTCTGATTGCACTCTGGCCAAAATTTCAAGTCATTCTGAGTTGTATAGAACATATGGTCAACTTACTAAAGCTGGACAGATTGCACCTTTAGTGCAAAATTCGATCAATTTTAGGTCACTTTTAGTTCAGGCAGTTTTGATACCCATACTTGTGCAAGCTATTTGACTTGGTTTTGGCTATTTCATGGCTTTAGTGTCTTCATAAGAATTCTAGCTCTCTGTCTTATTGCACTCTGGGCAAAATTTCAAGTCATTCTGAGTTGTATAGACCAAGATATGGTCAATTTACTACAGCTGGACAGATTGCACCTTTAGTGCAAAATTTGGCCAATTTTAGGTCACTTTTAGTTCAAGCAGTTTTGTTACCTTAAAATTGTGCAAGCTGTTTGACTTAGTTCTGGCCATTTCTGGGCTTTGGTGTCTTCATAAGAATTATAGCTCTATGTCTTATTGCACTCTGGGCAAAATTTCAAGTCATTCTGAGTTGTATAGACCAAGATATGGTCAATTTACTAAAGCTGGATCGATTGCACCTTTAGTGCAAAATTTGGTCTATTTTAGGTCACTTTTACTTCTAGCAGTTTTGGTACCCGAAATTGTGCAAGCTATTTGACTTGGTTCTGGCCATTTATGGGCTTTGGTATCCTCATAAGAATTATAGCTCTTTGTCTTATTGCACTCTGGGTAAAATTTCATGCCATTCTGAGTTGTATGGACCAAGATGTGGTCAATTTACTAAAGCTGTATAGATTGCACCTTTAGTGCAAAATTTGGTAAATTTTAGGTCAGTTTTAGTTCAGGCAATTTTGATACTCATACTTGTGCAAGCTATTTGACTTGGTTTTGGCTATTTCATGGCTTTAGTGTCTTCATAAGAATTGTAGCTCTCTGTCATATTGCACTCTGGGCAAAATTTCAAGTCATTCTGAGTTGTATAGACCAAGATATGGTCAATTTACTACAGCTGGACAGATTGCACCTTTAGTGCAAAATTTGGTCAATTTTAGGTCACTTTTAGTTCAAGCAGTTTTGTTACCTTAAAATTGTGCAAGCTGTTTGACTTAGTTCTGGCCATTTCTGGGCTTTGGTATCTTTATAAGAATTATAGCTCTGTGTCTTATTGCACTCTGGGCAAAATTTCAAGTCATTCTGAGTTGTATAGACCAAGATATGGTCAATTTACTAAAGCTGGATAGATTGCACCTTTAGTGCAAAATTTGGTCAATTTTAGGTCACTTTTAGTTCTGGCAATTTTGGTACCCGAAATTGTGCAAGCTATTTGACTTGGTTCTGGCAATTTCTGGGCTTTGGTATCTTTATAAGAATTATAGCTCCATGTCTTATTGCACTCTGCATAAAATTTCAAGTGGTTCTGAGTTGTATAGACCAAGATATGGTCAATTTACTAAAGCTGGACAGATTGCACCTTTAGTGCAAAATTTGATCAATTTTAGGTCACTTTTGGTTCAGGCAGTTTTGATAGACGTACTTGTGCAAGCTATTTAACTTGGTTCTGGCTATTTCTGGGCTTTGGTGTCTTCATAAGAAATGTAGCTCTCTGTCTTATTGCACTCTGGGCTATATTCCAAGCCATTTTGAGTTTTATAGACCAAGATATGGTCAATTTACTAATGCTGGACAGAATGCACCTTTAGTGCAAAATTTGGTCAATTTTAGGTGACTTTTAGTTCTAGCAGTTTTCGTACCCGAAAATTGTGCAGGCTATTTGACTTGGTTCTGGCTATTTCTGGGCTTTGGTATCTTTATAAGAATTATAGCTTTATGTCTTATTGCACTCTGGGCAAAATTTCAAGTCATTCTGAGTTGTATAGACCAAGATATGGTCAATTTACTAAAGCTGGATAGATTGCACCTTTGGTGCAAAATTTGGTCAATTTTAGGTCACTTTTAGTTCAGGCAATTTTGGTACCCGAAATTGTGCAAGCTATTTGACTTGGTTCTGGCTATTTCTGGGCTTTGGTATCTTTATAAGAATTATAGCTCCATGTCTTATTGCACTCTGCATAAAATTTCAAGTGATTCTGAGTTGTGTAGACCAAGATATGGTCAATTTACTAAAGCTGGATAGATTGCACCTTTAGTGCAAAATTTGTTCAATTTTAGGTCACTTTTGGTTCAGGAAATTTTGATAGACGTACTTGTGCAAGCTATTTGACTTGGTTCTGGCTATTTCTGGGCTTTGGTGTCTTCATAAGAATTGTAGCTCTCTGTCTCATTGCACTCTGTGCAAAATTTCAAGTCATTCTGAGTGGTATGGACCAAGATATTGTCAATTTACTAAAGCTGGACAGATTGCACCTTTAATGCAAAATTTGGTCAATTTTAGGTCACTTTTAGTTTAGGCAGTTTTGATACCCATATTTGTGCAAGCTATTTGACTTGGTTTTGGCCATTTCTAGGCTTTGGTGTCTTAAAAAGAATTGTAGCTCTTTGTCTGATTGCACTATGGGCAAAATTTCAAGTCATTCTGAGTTGTATATAACATATGGTCAACTTATTAAAGCTGGACAGATTGCACCATTAGTGCAAAATTCGGTCAATTTTAGGTCACTTTTAGTTCAGGCAGTTTCGATACCCATACTTGTGCTAGCTATTTGATTTGGTTCTGGCTATTTCTGGGCTTTGGTGTCTTCATAAGAATTGTAGCTCTCTGTCTTTTTGCACTCTGAGAAAAATTTCAAGTCATTCTGAGTTGTATAGACCAAGATATGGTCAATTTACTATAGCTGGACAGATTGCACCATTAGTGCAAATTTTGGTCAATTTTAGGTCACTTTTAGTTCAAGCAGTTTTGGTACCCGAAATTGTGCAAGCTGTTTGACTTAGTTCTGGCCATTTTTGGGCTTTGGTGTCTTCATAAGAATTGTAGCTCTATGTTTTATTGCACTCTGGGCAAAATTTCAAGTCATTCTGAGTTGTATAGACCAAGACATGGTCAATTTATTAAAGCTAGACATTGCCCCTTTAGTGAAAAATTTGATCTACTTTATGTCACTTTTAGCTCTAGAGTTTTGGTACCTGTACTTGTGCAAGCTATTTGACTTGGTTCTGGCTATTTCTGGGCTTTGGTGTCTTCATAAGAATTGTAGCTCTCTGTCTTATGGCACTCTGGGCAAAATTTCAAGTCATTCTGAGTTGTATAGACTAAGATATGGTCAATTTACTAAAGCTAGACAGATTGCACCTTTAGTGCAAAATTTGGTCAATTTTACGTGACTTTTAGTTCAGGCAGTTTTGGTACCCAAAATTGAGCAAGCTATTTGGCTTGGTTCTGGCCATTTCTGGGCTATGGTGTCTTCATAAGAATTATAGCTCTATGTCTTATTGCACTCTGGGCAAAATTTCAAGTCATTCTGAGTTGTATGGAACTTATGGTCAATTTACTAAAGCTGGACAGATTCCACCTTTAGTGCAAAATTTGATCAATTTTAGGTCACTTTTAGCTCTAGAGTTTTGGTACCCGTATTTTTGCAAGATATTTGGGTTGGTTCTGGCCATTTCTGGGCTATGGTGTCTTCATAAGAATTATAGCTCTATGTCTTATTGCACTCTGGGCAACATTTCAAGTCATTCTGTGTTGTATGGAACTTATGGTCAATTTACTAAAGCTGGACAGATTCCACCTTTAGTGCAAAATTTGATCAATTTTAGGTCACTTTTAGCTCTAGAGTTTTGGTACCCGTATTTTTGCAAGCTATTTGACTTGGTTCTGGCTATTTCTGGGCTTTGGTGTCTTCATAAGAATTGTAGCTCTCTGTCTTATGGCACTATGGGAAAAATTTCAAGTCATTCTGAGTTGTATAGACTAAGATATGGTCAATTTACTAAAAGATTGCCCCTTTAGTGCAAAATTTGATCAATTTTATGTCACTTTTAGCTCTAGAGTTTTGGTACCCGTATTTGTGCAAGCTATTTGACTTGGTTCTGGCTATTTCTGGGCTTTGGTGTCTTTATAAGAATTGTAGCTCTCTGTCTTATGGCACTCTGGACAAAATTTCAAGTCATTCTGAGTTGTATAGACTAAGATATGGTCAATTTACTAAAGCTGGACAGATTGCCCCTTTAGTGCAAAATTTGATCAATTTTAGGTCACTTTTAGCTCTAGAGTTTTGGTACCCGTATTTGTGCAAGCTATTTGACTTGGTTCTTGCCATTTCTGGGCTTTGGTATCTTCATAGGAATTGTAGCTCTCTGTCTTATTGCACTCTGGGCAAAATTTCAAGTCATTCTGAGTTGTATAGACCAAGATATGGTCAATTTGCTAAAGCTGGACAGATTACACCTTTAGTGCAAAATTTGGTCAATTTTAGGTCACTGTTAGCTTTGGTAGTTTTGGTACCTGAAATTGTGCAAGCTATTTGAGTTGGTCCTGGCCATTTTCAGGGCTTTGGTGCCTTCATAAGAATTGTAGATCTATGTCTTATTGCACTATGGGCAAAATTTCAAGTCATTCTGAGTTGTATAGACCAAGATATGGTCAATTTACTAAAACTGGACAGATTGCGGCTTTAGGGCAATATTTAGTCAGTTTTAGGTCACTTTTTGTTTTGGCAATTTTGGTACCCAAACTTGTGCAAGCTATTTGACTTGGTTCTGGCTAATTCTTGGCTTTGGTGTCTTCATAAGAATTGTAGCTTTATGTCTTATTGCAGTCTGGGCAAAATTTCAAGTCATTCTAGGTTGTATAGACCAAGATATGGTAAATTTACTAAAGCTGGATGGATTGCACCTTTAGTGCAAAATTTGGTCAATTTTAGGTCACTTTTAGTTTTGGCCGTTTTGGTACCCTAAATTGTGCAAGCTATTTGACTTGGTTCTGGCTATTTCTGGGCTTTGGAGTCTTCATAGGAATTGTAGCTCTCTATCTTATTGCACTCTGGGCAAAATTTCAAGCCATTCTGAGTGGTATAGACCAAGATATGGTCAACTTACTAAAGCTGGACAGATTGCACCTTTAGTGCAAAATTTGGTGAATTTTAGGTCACTTTTAGTTCAGGCAGTTTTGATACCCGTTCTTGTGCAAGCCATTTGACTTGATTCTGGCCATTTCTAGGCTTTTGTGTCTTCGTAGGAATTGTAGCTCTCTGTCTTATTGCAGTCTGGGCAAAATTTCAAGTCATTCTGAGTTGTATAGGCCAAGATATGGTCAATGTACCAAAGCTGGACAGATTAGACCTTTACTGCAAAATTTGGTCAATTTTAGGTCATTTTTAGCTCTGGTAATTTTGGTACCCATACTTGTGCAAGCTATTTGACTTGGTTTTGGCCATTTCTAGGCTTTGGTGTCTTAAAAAGAATTGTAGCTCTTTGTCTGATTGCACTCTGGCCAAAATTTCAAGTCATTCTGAGTTGTATAGAACATATGGTCAACTTACTAAAGCTGGACAGATTGCACCTTTAGTGCAAAATTCGGTCAATTTTAGGTCACTTTTAGTTCAGGCAGTTTTGATACCCATACTTGTGCAAGCTATTTGACTTGGTTTTGGCTATTTCATGGCTTTAGTGTCTTCATAAGAATTGTAGCTCTCTGTCTTATTGCACTCTGGGCAAAATTTCAAGTCATTCTGAGTTGTATAGACCAAGATATGGTCAATTTACTACAGCTGGACAGATTGCACCTTTAGTGCAAAATTTGGTCAATTTTAGGTCACTTTTAGTTCGAGCAGTTTTGGTACCTGAAAATTGTGCAAGCTGTTTGACTTAGTTCTGGCCATTTTCGGGCTTTGGTGTCTTCATAAGAATTATAGCTCTATGTCTTATTGCACTCTGGGCAAAATTTCAAGTCATTCTGAGTTGTATAGACCAAGATATGGTCAATTTACTAATGCTGGACAGAATGCACCTTTAGTGCAAAATTTGGTCAATTTTAGGTGACTTTTAGTTTTAGCAGTTTTCGTACCCGAAAATTGTGCAGGCTATTTGACTTGGTTCTGGCTATTTCTGGGCTTTGGTATCTTTATAAGAATTATAGCTCATTGTCTTATTGCACTCTGGGCAAAATTTCAAGTCATTCTGAGTTGTATAGACCAAGATATGGTCAATTTACTAAAGCTGGATAGATTGCACCTTTAGTGCAAAATTTGGTCAATTTTAGGTCACTTTTAGTTCAGGCAATTTTGGTACCCGAAATTGTGCAAGCTATTTGACTTGGTTCTGGCTATTTCTGGGCTTTGGTATCTTTATAAGAATTATAGCTCCATGTCTTATTGCACTCTGCATAAAATTTCAAGTGATTCTGAGTTGTATAGACCAAGATATGGTCAATTTACTAAAGCTGGACAGATTGCACCTTTAGTGCAAAATTTGATCAATTTTAGGTCACTTTTGGTTCAGGCAGTTTTGATAGACGTACTTGTGCAAGCTATTTAACTTGGTTCTGGCTATTTCTGGGCTTTGGTGTCTTCATAAGAAATGTAGCTCTCTGTCTTATGGCACTCTGGGCAAAATTTCAAGTCATTTTGAGTGGTATAGACCAAGGTATGATCAATTTACTAAAGCTAGACAGATTGCACTTTTAGTGCAAAATTTGGTGAATTTTAGGTGACTTTTAGTTCAGGCAGTTTTGATACCCGTTCTTATGCAAGCTGTTTGACTTGGTTCTGGCCATTTCTGGGCTTTAATGTCATCATAGGAATTGTAGCTCTCTATCATATTGCAGTCTGGCCAAAATTTCAAGTCATTCTGAGTTGTATAGACCAAGATATGGTCAATTTACTAAAGCTGGACAGATTAGACCTTTAGTGCAAAATTTGATCAATTTTAGGTCGTTTTTAGCTCTGGCAGTTTTGGTACCCGTACTTGTGCAAGCTATTTGACTTGGTTCTGGCCATTTCTGGGCTTTGGTGTCTTCATAAGAATTGTAGCTCTTTGTCTTATTGCACTTTGGGCAAAATTTCAAGTCATTCTGAGTTCTATAGAACATATGGTCAACTTATTAAAGTTGGACAGATTGCACCTTTAGTGCAAAATTCGGTCAATTTTAGGTCACTTTTAGTTCAGGCAGTTTTGATACCCATACTTGTGCTAGCTATTTGATTTGTTTCTGGCTATTTCTGGGCTTTGGTGTCTTCATAAGAATTGTAGCTCTCTATCTTTTTGCACTCTGGGAAAAATTCCAAGTCATTCTGAGTTGTATAGACCAAGATATGGTCAATTTACTATAGCTGGACAGATTGCACCATTAGTGCAAATTTTGGTCAATTTTAGGTCACTTTTAGTTCTAGCAGTTTTGGTACCCGGAAATTGTGCAAGCTGTCTGACTTAGTTCTGGCCATTTCTGGGCTTTGGTGTGTTCATAAGAATTATAGCTCTATGTCTTATTGCACTCTAGGCAAAATTTCAAGTCATTCTGAGTTGTATAGACCAAGATATGGTCAATTTACTAAAGCTGGATCGATTGCACCTTTAGTGCAAAATTTGGTCAATTTTAGGTCACTTTTACTTCTAGCAGTTTTGGTACCCGAAATTGTGCAAGTTATTTGACTTGGTTCTGGTCATTTCTGGGCTTTGGTATCCTTATAAGAATTATAGCTCTACGTCTTATTGCACTCTAGGCAAAGTTTCAAGTCATTCTGAGTGGTATAGACCAAGATGTTGTCAATTTACTAAAGCTGGACAGATTGCCCCTTTAGTGCAAAATTTGATCAATTTTAGGTCACTTTTAGCTCTAGAGTTTTGGTACCCGTATTTGTGCAAGCTATTTGACTTGGTTCTTGCCATTTCTGGGCTTTGGTATCTTCATAGGAATTGTAGCTCTCTGTCTTATTGCACTCTGGGCAAAATTTCAAGTCATTCTGAGTTGTATAGACCAAGATATGGTCAATTTGCTAAACCTGGACAGATTGCACCTTTAGTGCAAAATTTGGTCAATTTTAGGTCACTGTTAGCTTTGGTAGTTTTGGTACCTGAAATTGTGCAAGCTATTTGAGTTGGTCCTCGCCATTTTCTGGGCTTTGGTGCCTTCATAAGAATTGTAGATCTATGTCTTATTGCACTCTGGGCAAAATTTCAAGTCATTCTGAGTTGTATAGACCAAGATATGGTCAATTTACTAAAACTGGACAGATTGCGGCTTTAGGGCAATATTTAGTCAATTTTAGGTCACTTTTTGTTTTGGCAATTTTGGTACCCAAACTTGTGCAAGCTATTTGACTTGGTTCTGGCTAATTCTTGGCTTTGGTGTCTTCATTAGAATTGTAACTTTATGTCTTATTGCAGTCTGGGCAAAATTTCAAGTCATTCTAGGTTGTATAGATCAAGATATGGTAAATTTACTAAAGCTGGACGGATTGCACCTTTAGTGCATAATTTGGTCAATTTTAGGTCACTTTTAGTTTTGGCCGTTTTGGTACCCTAAATTGTGCAAGCTATTTGACTTGGTTCTGGCTATTTCTGGGCTTTGGAGTCTTCATAGGAATTGTAGCTCTCTATCTTATTGCACTCTGGGCAAAATTTCAAGCCATTCTGAGTGGTATAGACCAAGATATGGTCAACTTACTAAAGCTGGACAGATTGCACCTTTAGTGCAAAATTTGGTGAATTTTAGGTCACTTTTAGTTCAGGCAGTTTTGATACCCGTTCTTGTGCAAGCCATTTGACTTGATTCTGGCCATTTCTAGGCTTTTGTGTCTTCGTAGGAATTGTAGCTCTCTGTCTTATTGCAGTCTGGGCAAAATTTCAAGTCATTCTGAGTTGTATAGGCCAAGATATGGTCAATTTACCAAAGTGGACAGATTAGACCTTTCTCGCAAATTTGGTCAATTTTAGGTCATTTTTAGCTCTGGTAATTTTGGTACCCATACTTGTGCAAGCTATTTGACTTGGTTTTGGCCATTTCTAGGCTTTGGTGTCTTAAAAAGAATTGTAGCTCTTTGTCTGATTGCACTCTGGCCAAAATTTCAAGTCATTCGAGTTGTATAGAACATATGGTCAACTTACTAAAGTCGACAGATTGCACCTTTAGTGCAAAATTCGGTCAATTTTAGGTCACTTTTAGTTCAGCGGTTTTGATACCCATACTTGTGCAAGCTATTTGACTTGGTTTTGGCTATTTCATGGCTTTAGTGTCTTCATAAGAATTGTAGCTCTGTCTTATTGCACTCTGGACAAAATTTCAAGTCATTCGAGTTGTATAGACCAAGATATGATCAATTTACTACAATTGAATGATTGCACCTTTAGTGCAAAATTTGGTCAATTTTAGGTCACTTTTAGTTCGAGCAGTTTTGGTACCTGAAAATTGTGCAAGCTGTTTGACTTAGTTCTGGCCATTTCCGGGCTTTGGTGTCTTCATAAGAATTATAGCTCTATGTCTTATTGCACTCTGGGCAAAATTTCAAGTCATTCTGAGTTGTATAGACCAAGATATGGTCAATTTACTAATGCTGGACAGAATGCACCTTTAGTGCAAAATTTGGTCAATTTTAGGTGACTTTTAGTTCTAGCAGTTTTCGTACCCGAAAATTGTGCAGGCTATTTGACTTGGTTCTGGCTATTTCTGGGCTTTGGTATCTTTATAAGAATTATAGCTCTATGTCTTATTGCACTCTGGGCAAAATTTCAAGTCATTCTGAGTTGTATAGACCAAGATATGGTCAATTTACTAAAGCTGGATAGATTGCACCTTTAGTGCAAAATTTGGTCAATTTTAGGTCACTTTTAGTTCAGGCAATTTTGGTACCCGAAATTGTGCAAGCTATTTGACTTGGTTCTGGCTATTTCTGGGCTTTGGTATCTTTATAAGAATTATAGCTCCATGTCTTATTGCACTCTGCATAAAATTTCAAGTGATTCTGAGTTGTATAGACCAAGATATGGTCAATTTACTAAAGCTGGACAGATTGCACCTTTAGTGCAAAATTTGATCAATTTTAGGTCACTTTTGGTTCAGGCAGTTTTGATAGACGTACTTGTGCAAGCTATTTAACTTGGTTCTGGCTATTTCTGGGCTTTGGTGTCTTCATAAGAAATGTAGCTCTCTGTCTTATGGCACTCTGGGCAAAATTTCAAGTCATTTTGAGTGGTATAGACCAAGGTATGATCAATTTACTAAAGCTAGACAGATTGCACCTTTAGTGCAAAATTTGGTGAATTTTAGGTGACTTTTAGTTCAGGCAGTTTTGATACCCGTTCTTGTGCAAGCTGTTTGACTTGGTTCTGGCCATTTCTGGGCTTAAGTGTCTTCATAGGAATTGTAGCTCTCTATCATATTGCAGTCTGGCCAAAATTTCAAGTCATTCTGAGTTGTATAGACCAAGATATGGTCAATTTACTAAAGCTGGACAGATTAGACCTTTAGTGCAAAATTTGATCAATTTTAGGTCGTTTTTAGCTCTGCGCTTTGGTACCCGATTTGTGTGCAAGCTATTTGACTTGGTTCTGGCCATTTCTGGGCTTTGGTGTCTTCATAAGAGTTGTAGCTCTTTGTCTTATTGCACTTTGGGCAAAATTTCAAGTCATTCTGAGTTGTATAGAACATATGGTCAACTTATTAAAGTTGGACAGATTGCACCTTTAGTGCAAAATTCGGTCAATTTTAGGTCACTTTTAGTTCAGGCAGTTTTGATACCCATACTTGTGCTAGCTATTTGATTTGTTTCTGGCTATTTCTGGGCTTTGGTGTCTTCATAAGAATTGTAGCTCTCTATCTTTTTGCACTCTGGGAAAAATTCCAAGTCATTCTGAGTTGTATAGACCAAGATATGGTCAATTTACTATAGCTGGACAGATTGCACCATTAGTGCAAATTTTGGTCAATTTTAGGTCACTTTTGGTTCTAGCAGTTTTGGTACCCGAAATTGTGCAAGCTATTTGACTTAGTTCTGGCCATTTCTTGGCTTTGGTGTCTTCATAAGAATTGTAGCTCTATGTCTTATTGCACTCAGGGCAAAATTTCAAGTCATTCTGAGTTGTATAGACCAAGATATGGTCAACTTACTAAAGCTGGACAGATTGCACATTTAGTGCAAAATTTGGTGAATTTTAGGTCACTTTTAGTTCAGGCAGTTTTGATACCTGTTCTTGTGCAAGCTATTTGACTTGGTTCTGGCCATTTCTGGGATTTGGTGTCTTCATAGGAATTGTAGCTCTCTGTCTTATTGCAGTCTTGGCAAAATTTCAAGTCATTCTGAGTTGTATAGGCCATGATATGGTCAATTTACTAAAGCTGGACAGATTAGACCTTTAGTGCAAAATTTGGTCAATTTTAGGTCATTTTTAGCTCTGGTAGTTTTGGTACCCGTACTTGTGCAAGCTATTTGACTTGGTTCTTGCCATTTCTGGGCTTTGGTGTCTTCAAAAGAATTGTAGCTCTTTGTCTTATTACACTCTGGGCAAAATTTCAAGTCATTCTGAGTTGTATAGAACATATGGTCAACTTACTAAAGCTGGACAAATTGCACCTTTAGGGCAAAATTCGGTCAATTTTTGGTCGCTTTTAGTTCAGGCAGTTTTGATACCCATACTTGTCCAAGCTATTTGACTTGGTTTTGGCTATTTCATGGCTTTGGTGTCTTCATAAGAATTGTGGCTCTCTGTCTTATCGCACTCTGTGCAAAATTTCAAGTCATTCTGAGTTGTATAGACCAAGATATGGTCAATTTACTAAAGCTGGACAGATTGCACCTTTAGTGCAAAATTTGGTCAATTTTAGGTCACTTTTAGTTCAAGCAGTTTTGGTACCCGGAAATTGTGCAAGCTGTTTGACTTAGTTCTGGCCATTTCTGGGCTTTGGTGTCACACCCTACTCCTCTATAAGATGTAACATGATCCCGTAGTACACCTAATGAATTACCGTACTTCGCCTACCGATAACCCATTAGATATACTACAAGGGATTTTAAAACAATTTCGTGCAATTTAAATCATCGATTAAAATCTGGTGTTATAAAATTTTTTTCAAAATTTCGGCAAGTGCCGGCTGTATTTTGAGAAAACAGTTCTTCAATCCTGCAAAAGAAAAATGCTCCCAATATGTTTTCTCAAATACAACTTCAGTAACTTCAATTCAATTCACAATTCAATTCTCAATACACAATCAATTCATTTTCAAACTAATCCCATCATAAAGAAATATCTCATTCATTTCAAGACTCAAAATTTATATTACAAACTATTCAGATAATTGAAATCCCAAATTTACATTTACAATAATTTACATTTGATTACATACCAAAATATTTTACAAGAGTTTTATATACAACTGCTCAAATAATTTACATACATATTATTACATGCTTACATCAAAACCTATGTACATGGGTATACCTATGATATACCTGGAGCTTATCCGAATATATCTTCAACGAAATTTACTTATCGCTCTATGCTCTTCTTACTGCTGACAAGATACAAAGCTATCATTGAGTGGTGAACTTCAGTGGTGCACAACTATAATTTAAAACATAGTACAATATACATTGACAAATTTCTGATAAATAATTTGAGAATCGAATCGATCAAATTTCACAACTCAAAATACTCATTGCCAATAATGTAAATCATTTGTATAAATGACTTGGAGCACAAAATTCAATTTATCATATCTTGACTATCCATTTAAGTAATTCCAACAAAATTAATTATACATAAACCATAATTAAAATCACCATTCCTTACCATTCAAAAGCCATTCTGTATCTCAAAAATCATTATGTATCTCAAATATCATATTGTATCTCAAAAGTCATTATGTATCTCAAAAATCATTATGTATCTCAAAAATCATTATGTATCTCAAAAATCAATATGTATCTCAAAAATCATTATGTATCTCAAAAATTAATCTTTATCTCACTAACTATGCAAGACTAATCCGAAAGGGCCATATTCGATGTGATTCTAACTCCCTATGGTCGGGGAGGTCGAATCTGATTCTAACTCCCTATGGTCGGGGAGGTCGAATCATCGTGCACAGTACCATCACAATAATGAATCTTCCGCAAGGGCCATAACGATAAAATAAACTTAGATCTAACCTCAAATCAGAGGAAAATCTAAGCACTGCACGTACCATGGTAATCAAAACACAACTAACTCCATTGTCTTCTCAACAAATGAGAGAGACGGGTAATAACCTAGTCAAGCATCTATAGTGAGATATAAAACAATATCACAATCGTTTTAGTGAGCATAAATCACAATATAATTCGATTTAAAGTCAATTCCAATATCCAATAATTTTTATGCTCAACACAAATCAAATCATAAATTTGCATTTTCCCATGAAAATTACCATCACAATTCAAAACATGTTCTATCACAATTTTCCAAAACATAATTTATTCAATCCATAACAATGCTTAATACTTGTGGAGATACCATTTCACAAAGCTAAATTCATACATACTATAACAATTTTCAGTAATCATTGAATTAAATCCAATGCTTGTTAAAGATAATACATAAGAAAATATGTCATTTAATCATATGAAATATTCAAATAAAATCAGTTAAAAACTAGTTGTGCACAAACCTCTGATGATCGTCTTCCGATCCGACTCAGTGTTTCCTTCCCTTTTGTCGAGTCCTTGTTAATCGAGAAACACAATTTGAAGTGTTTCAAGATTAAATTAAACTGCTTTATCGATATGGTTTGGTAAATAATGCAATGAACTCGCTTATTCACTTAATCACCTAATATACCGACCTCATTGCGCTTTAGGTAAATTAGGTTTTAGTGTCGTTAATATGTCACATTCGATAGGGTTTTAGGTTTGGTACGCTTTACCAAAGTCATTTCCTTGTTTAGTGCATTTTAATGCAAATTGTCGATTCCGAACACTGGTTTGACCTAACCGACGATCTAGTTCCCTCAGTTTTCGGGTCTCGGTCGAAACTACAAACTTGTAGATCTAGGTCTTATTGCACGCGGTGCAAAATTTCAGGTCAATCCGAGTTAAGTAGACCAAGTTATGGTCATTACACTATTGCTGGTCAAGTGGTACCATTTTAGGTCAATTTTAGGTCAAATTGGTCAATTCTGGTTCGGCCAGTTTTTGGACCCGAACTTGTGCAAGCTTTTTGACTTGCTTCTGGTCATTTCTGGGTTTTGGTGTCTTCATAAGACTTGTAGGTATGGGTCTTAACTATCCATGGTTAAAATTTCAGGTCAATTGGACCTGTTTTGAGTGAGTTATGGCCTAAATACTCACTGCTGCCCAAATGGTCAGTTTTTAGGTCTCAAGTGTACCTAATCCGAATTGGTCATTTTCTTAGGTCACCTTGCAAGCAGAATTTTGGTATGGTTTCTCAATGAAAGTTGGCACATTTTGTGCCTAGTTTCACCTCAAATTGGTCTCATACCAATTGAGATTACACATTTAAGGTTATAGGCTAAAATGTACACTGCCCTCAATATGCATTTCACACCCCACTTCAAACACACATATACCTTGCAATTTGGTTCACTTCCCTACCAATCTGTTTTGGTACATTAACCACAGTATAATCTACTTTACATTAACATTATTTTGGGCAGATTACCATTACCCTCAACACACCAAATATAATTCACATTTACAATATCTCAATACCATTACATACACACCTAAACACCACTAATTCTCACATACACTTTACACAATAATTTCATACACATATCCTTCATTCCTTAATGCCACAATTCTGCCAACACTCCCATGAATATACACATTTATTCAAGTGTCCCCAAGCTGCCACAAATCATTCTTCAACATTACATTGCCGTCCCATATACCAATTTCCATCAAAGTTCATAATTCACCATATAAACATGAAATAATTCCCTAAGTTACTAAATCACCATAATTAACATTATTTCTCATCAATTATATGCACAAATACCTCATCAAAAACGTGACTCATGGCTGTCCAAAATGAAAACAACAATAACCCTTCAAACTCAAAATTTTCCTTCACCAAGCTAACACCCATAACATGAACATAAACTTTAACAAAGAAAATTCTCAAAAATGCAAACTTACCTTTAATTGTAACTTGCTAAACCTTCACCAAACTTCTCAAAATTGGTATCAATATCTTCCTTGTGATGTGTAGACCATTTTTTGTGAAGGAACTTAAAGGATTGGAGTTGAAAATGGGAGGTTAAGAAAGCTTGCATGAAAAATGGCTATGGAGTTTCCTCTCACCTCATTCACGGCAATGTTGAATGCAAATGAGGAAGCTGAATTATTCAGCTGCATTTTAAGTGTACACATGTCCCACTATGTGTTTAATTAATTCCCTTAGTGGTCCACTAAAAAATTAAATCATTTTATAAGTTAAACTTTCACTTAATCCCACATTAACCCATGATTTTAGCTATTTACTTTAGGTACCACCAAATTAATTTTTCATTTTATTTTCTAAGTGTAATACTATTTATTTTTAATGGACATTTAGGTCAAAAGACAATTCGGGGTGTCAAATGACCATAATGCCCCTGTTCGGGTTACGTTCCCGATTTTTCGGTAAAACCGTATTTTGTCTGTTTTTCGATTTCTCACTTTTCTTTGTACTAATTATTTAATTTTTCTTTAATCTTTCTAATGAGATTTATACTTCAATAAGGTTCTATTTAAGTCCTAAAAATATTTTCCGTGGTTCCCGCATCTGTAGCTAGTCAACGGTCCACGCCGTGACTTCAGTCATGGCCACCCATCGCTAGGTTTCCCAGCTCGCTTAACTTGATCACATTTCTTTGCTATTATTTTTTCCTTTGTTTTTCTTGTATTTACTTTTCTTGTATTTCATTATTTTATGTCTCCTCCCTCGTGTCAAAGTGTAGTTCTAGGCATCCTAGCTGTCCGGACAGCACTGGTCACCGGAACAGCAGAACGCACTACCGAACTTTGGGGTGTTACATTTGGTGTGTTCATAAGAATTATAGCTCTATGTCTTATTGCACTCTAGGCAAAATTTCAAGCCATTCTGAGTTGTATAGACCAAGATATGGTCAATTTACTAAAGCTGGATCGATTGCACCTTTAGTGCAAAATTTGGTCAATTTTAGGTCACTTTTACTTCTAGCAGTTTTGGTACCCGAAATTGTGCAAGCTATTTGACTTGGTTCTGGCTATTTCTGGGCTTTGGTATCTTTATAAGAATTATAGCTCCATGTCTTATTGCACTCTGCATAAAATTTCAAGTGATTCTGAGTTGTATAGACCAAGATATGGTCAATTTACTAAAGCTGGACAGATTGCACCTTTAGTGCAAAATTTGATCAATTTTAGGTCACTTTTGGTTCAGGCAGTTTTGATAGACGTACTTGTGCAAGCTATTTAACTTGGTTCTGGCTATTTCTGGGCTTTGGTGTCTTCATAAGAAATGTAGCTCTCTGTCTTATGGCACTCTGGGCAAAATTTCAAGTCATTTTGAGTGGTATAGACCAAGGTATGATCAATTTACTAAAGCTAGACAGATTGCACCTTTAGTGCAAAATTTGGTGAATTTTAGGTGACTTTTAGTTCAGGCAGTTTTGATACCCGTTCTTGTGCAAGCTGTTTGACTTGGTTCTGGCCATTTCTGGGCTTTAGTGTCTTCATAGGAATTGTAGCTCTCTATCATATTGCAGTCTGGCCAAAATTTCAAGTCATTCTGAGTTGTATAGACCAAGATATGGTCAATTTACTAAAGCTGGACAGATTAGACCTTTAGTGCAAAATTTGATCAATTTTAGGTCGTTTTTAGCTCTGGCAGTTTTGGTACCCGTACTTGTGCAAGCTATTTGACTTGGTTCTGGCCATTTTTGGGCTTTGGTGTCTTCATAAGAATTGTAGCTCTTTGTCTTATTGCACTATGGGCAAAATTTCAAGTCATTCTGAGTTGTATATAACATATGGTCAACTTATTAAAGCTGGACAGATTGCACCATTAGTGCAAAATTCGGTCAATTTTAGGTCACTTTTAGTTCAGGCAGTTTCGATACCCATACTTGTGCTAGCTATTTGATTTGGTTCTGGCTATTTCTGGGCTTTGGTGTCTTCATAAGAATTGTAGCTCTCTGTCTTTTTGCACTCTGAGAAAAATTTCAAGTCATTCTGAGTTGTATAGACCAAGATATGGTCAATTTACTATAGCTGGACAGATTGCACCATTAGTGCAAATTTTGGTCAATTTTAGGTCACTTTTAGTTCAAGCAGTTTTGGTACCCGAAATTGTGCAAGCTGTTTGACTTAGTTCTGGCCATTTCTGGGCTTTGGTGTCTTCATAAGAATTGTAGCTCTATGTTTTATTGCACTCTGGGCAAAATTTCAAGTCATTCTGAGTTGTATAGACCAAGACATGGTCAATTTATTAAAGCTAGACATTGCCCCTTTAGTGCAAAATTTGATCTACTTTATGTCACTTTTAGCTCTAGAGTTTTGGTACCTGTACTTGTGCAAGCTATTTGACTTGGTTCTGGCTATTTCTGGGCTTTGGTGTCTTCATAAGAATTGTAGCTCTCTGTCTTATGGCACTATGGGAAAAATTTCAAGTCATTCTGAGTTGTATAGACTAAGATATGGTCAATTTACTAAAGCTGGACAGATTGCACCTTTAGTGCAAAATTTGGTCAATTTTACGTGACTTTTAGTTCAGGCAGTTTTGGTACCCGAAATTGAGCAAGCTATTTGGCTTGGTTCTGGCCATTTCTGGGCTATGGTGTCTTCATAAGAATTATAGCTCTATGTCTTATTGCACTCTGGGCAAAATTTCAAGTCATTCTGAGTTGTATGGAACTTATGGTCAATTTACTAAAGCTGGACAGATTCCACCTTTAGTGTAAAATTTGATCAATTTTAGGTCACTTTTAGCTCTAGAGTTTTGGTACCCGTATTTTTGCAAGCTATTTGGCTTGGTTCTGGCCATTTCTGGGCTGTGGTGTCTTCATAAGAATTATAACTCTATGTCTTATTGCACTCTGGGCAAAATTTCAAGTCATTCTGAGTTGTATGGAACTTATGGTCAATTTACTAAAGCTGGACAGATTCCACCTTTAGTGCAAAATTTGATCAATTTTAGGTCACTTTTAGCTCTAGAGTTTTGGTACCCGTATTTTTGCAAGCTATTTGACTTGGTTCTGGCTATTTCTGGGCTTTGGTGTCTTCATAAGAATTGTAGCTCTCTGTCTTATGGCACTATGGGAAAAATTTCAAGTCATTCTGAGTTGTATAGACTAAGATATGGTCAATTTACTAAAAGATTGCCCCTTTAGTGCAAAATTTGATCAATTTTATGTCACTTTTAGCTCTAGAGTTTTGGTACCCGTATTTGTGCAAGCTATTTGACTTGGTTCTGGCTATTTCTGGGCTTTGGTGTCTTTATAAGAATTGTAGCTCTCTGTCTTATGGCACTCTGGACAAAATTTCAAGTCATTCTGAGTTGTATAGACTAAGATATGGTCAATTTACTAAAGCTGGACAGATTGCCCCTTTAGTGCAAAATTTGATCAATTTTAGGTCACTTTTAGCTCTAGAGTTTTGGTACCCGTATTTGTGCAAGCTATTTGACTTGGTTCTTGCCATTTCTGGGCTTTGGTATCTTCATAGGAATTGTAGCTCTCTGTCTTATTGCACTCTGGGCAAAATTTCAAGTCATTCTGAGTTGTATAGACCAAGATATGGTCAATTTGCTAAAGCTGGACAGATTGCACCTTTAGTGCAAAATTTGGTCAATTTTAGGTCACTGTTAGCTTTGGTAGTTTTGATACCTGAAATTGTGCAAGCTATTTGAGTTGGTCCTGGCCATTTTCTGGGCTTTGGTGCCTTCATAAGAATTGTAGATCTATGTCTTATTGCACTCTGGGCAAAATTTCAAGTCATTCTGAGTTGTATAGACCAAGATATGGTCAATTTACTAAAACTGGACAGATTGCGGCTTTAGGGCAATATTTAGTCAATTTTAGGTCACTTTTTGTTTTTGCAATTTTGGTACCCAAACTTGTGCAAGCTATTTGACTTGGTTCTGGCTAATTCTTGGGTTTAGTGTCTTCATAAGAATTGTAGCTTTATGTCTTATTGCAGTCTGGGCAAAATTTCAAGTCATTCTAGGTTGTATAGACCAAGATATGGTAAATTTACTAAAGCTGGACGGATTGCACCTTTAGTGCAAAATTTGGTCAATTTTAGGTCACTTTTAGTTTTGGCCGTTTTGGTACCCTAAATTGTGCAAGCTATTTGACTTGGTTCTGGCTATTTCTGGGCTTTGGAGTCTTCATAGGAATTGTAGCTCTCTATCTTATTGCACTCTGGGCAAAATTTCAAGCCATTCTGAGTGGTATAGACCAAGATATGGTCAACTTACTAAAGCTGGACAGATTGCACCTTTAGTGCAAAATTTGGTGAATTTTAGGTCACTTTTAGTTCAGGCAGTTTTGATACCCGTTCTTGTGCAAGCCATTTGACTTGATTCTGGCCATTTCTAGGCTTTTGTGTCTTCGTAGGAATTGTAGCTCTCTGTCTTATTGCAATCTGGGCAAAATTTCAAGTCATTCTGAGTTGTATAGGCCAAGATATGGTCAATTTACCAAAGCTGGACAGATTAGACCTTTACTGCAAAATTTGGTCAATTTTAGGTCATTTTTAGCTCTGGTAATTTTGGTACCCATACTTGTGCAAGCTATTTGACTTGGTTTTGGCCATTTCTAGGCTTTGGTGTCTTAAAAAGAATTGTAGCTCTTTGTCTGATTGCACTCTGGCCAAAATTTCAAGTCATTCTGAGTTGTATAGAACATATGGTCAACTTACTAAAGCTAGACAGATTGCACCTTTAGTGCAAAATTCGGTCAATTTTAGGTCACTTTTAGTTCAGGCAGTTTTGATACCCATACTTGTGCAAGCTATTTGACTTGGTTTTGGCTATTTCATGGCTTTAGTGTCTTCATAAGAATTGTAGCTCTCTGTCTTATTGCTCTCTGGGCAAAATTTCAAGTCATTCTGAGTTGTATAGACCAAGATATGGTCAATTTACTACAGCTGGACAGATTGCACCTTTAGTGCAAAATTTGGTCAATTTTAGGTCACTTTTAGTTCGAGCAGTTTTGGTACCTGAAAATTGTGCAAGCTGTTTGACTTAGTTCTGGCCATTTCCGGGCTTTGGTGTCTTCATAAGAATTATAGCTCTATGTCTTATTGCACTCTGGGCAAAATTTCAAGTCATTCTGAGTTGTATAGACCAAGATATGGTCAATTTACTAATGCTGGACAGAATGCACCTTTAGTGCAAAATTTGGTCAATTTTAGGTGACTTTTAGTTCTAGCAGTTTTCGTACCCGAAAATTGTGCAGGCTATTTGACTTAGTTCTGGCTATTTCTGGGCTTTGGTATCTTTATAAGAATTATAGCTCTATGTCTTACTGCACTCTGGGCAAAATTTCAAGTCATTCTGAGTTGTATAGACCAAGATATGGTCAATTTACTAAAGCTGGATAGATTGCACCTTTAGTGCAAAATTTGGTCAATTTTAGGTCACTTTTAGTTCAGGCAATTTTGGTACCCGAAATTGTGCAAGCTATTTGACTTGGTTCTGGCTATTTCTGGGCTTTGGTATCTTTATAAGAATTATAGCTCCATGTCTTATTGCACTCTGCATAAAATTTCAAGTGATTCTGAGTTGTATAGACCAAGATATGGTCAATTTACTAAAGCTGGACAGATTGCACCTTTAGTGCAAAATTTGATCAATTTTAGGTCACTTTTGGTTCAGGCAGTTTTGATAGACGTACTTGTGCAAGCTATTTAACTTGGTTCTGGCTATTTCTGGGCTTTGGTGTCTTCATAAGAAATGTAGCTCTCTGTCTTATGGCACTCTGGGCAAAATTTCAAGTCATTTTGAGTGGTATAGACCAAGGTATGATCAATTTACTAAAGCTATACAGATTGCACCTTTAGTGCAAAATTTGGTGAATTTTAGGTGACTTTTAGTTCAGGCAGTTTTGATACCCGTTCTTGTGCAAGCTGTTTGACTTGGTTCTGGCCATTTCTGGGCTTTAGTGTCTTCATAGGAATTGTAGCTCTCTATCATATTGCAGTCTGGCCAAAATTTCAAGTCATTCTGAGTTGTATAGACCAAGATTTGATCAATTTTAGGTCGTTTTTAGCTCTGGCAGTTTTGGTACCCGTACTTGTGCAAGCTATTTGACTTGGTTCTGGCCATTTCTGGGCTTTGGTGTCTTCATAAGAATTGTAGCTCTTTGTCTTATTGCACTTTGGGCAAAATTTCAAGTCATTCTGAGTTCTATAGAACATATGGTCAACTTATTAAAGTTGGACAGATTGCACCTTTAGTGCAAAATTCGGTCAATTTTAGGTCACTTTTAGTTCAGGCAGTTTTGATACCCATACTTGTGCTAGCTATTTGATTTGTTTCTGGCTATTTCTGGGCTTTGGTGTCTTCATAAGAATTGTAGCTCTCTATCTTTTTGCACTCTGGGAAAAATTCCAAGTCATTCTGAGTTGTATAGACCAAGATATGGTCAATTTACTATAGCTGGACAGATTGCACCATTAGTGCAAATTTTGGTCAATTTTAGGTCACTTTTAGTTCTAGCAGTTTTGGTACCCGAAATTATGCAAGCTATTTGACTTAGTTACGCCATTTCTGGGCTTTGGTGTGTTCATAAGAATTATAGCTCTATGTCTTATTGCACTCTAGGCAAAATTTCAAGTCATTCTGAGTTGTATAGACCAAGATATGGTCAATTTACTAAAGCTGGATCGATTGCACCTTTAGTGCAAAATTTGGTCAATTTTAGGTCACTTTTACTTCTAGCAGTTTTGGTACCCGAAATTGTGCAAGTTATTTGACTTGGTTCGGGTCATTTCTGGGCTTTGGTATCCTTATAAGAATTATAGCTCTACGTCTTATTGCACTCTAGGCAAAGTTTCAAGTCATTCTGAGTGGTATAGACCAAGATGTTGTCAATTTACTAAAGCTGGACAGATTGCCCCTTTAGTGCAAAATTTGATCAATTTTAGGTCACTTTTAGCTCTAGAGTTTTGGTACCCGTATTTGTGCAAGCTATTTGACTTGGTTCTTGCCATTTCTGGGCTTTGGTATCTTCATAGGAATTGTAGCTCTCTGTCTTATTGCACTCTGGGCAAAATTTCAAGTCATTCTGAGTTGTATAGACCAAGATATGGTCAATTTACTAAAGCTGGACAGATTGCACCTTTAGTGCAAAATTTGGTCAATTTTTGGTCGCTTTTAGTTCAGGCAGTTTTGATACCCATACTTATGCAAGCTATTTGACTTGGTTTTGGCTATTTCATGGCTTTGGTGTCTTCATAAGAATTGTGGCTCTCTGTCTTATCGCACTCTGTGCAAAATTTCAAGTCATTCTGAGTTGTATAGACCAAGATATGGTCAATTTACTAAAGCTGGACAGATTGCACTTTTAGTGCCAAATTTGGTCAATTTTAGGTCACTTTTAGTTCAAGCAGTTTTGGTACCCGGAAATTGTGCAAGCTGTTTGACTTAGTTCTGGCCATTTCTGGGCTTTGGTGTGTTCATAAGAATTATAGCTCTATGTCTTATTGCACTCTAGGCAAAATTTCAAGTCATTCTGAGTTGTATAGACCAAGATATGGTCAATTTACTAAAGCTGGATAGATTGCACCTTTAGTGCAAAATTTGGTCAATTTTAGGTCACTTTTACTTCTAGCAGTTTTGGTACCCGAAATTGTGCAAGCTATTTGACTTGGTTCTGGTCATTTCTGGGCTTTGGTATCCTTATAAGAATTATAGCTCTACGTCTTATTACACTCTAGGCAAAATTTCAAGTCATTCTGAGTGGTATAGACCAAGATGTTGTCAATTTACTAAAGCTGGACAGATTGCATCTTTAGTGTAAAAATTGGTAAATTTTAGGTCACTTTTAATTCAGGCAATTTTGATACTCGTACTTGTGCAAGCTATTAGACTTGGTTCTTGCTATTTTTGAGCTTTGGTGTCTTCATAAGAATTGTAGCTCTCTGTCTTATCGCACTCTGGGCAAAATTTCAAGTTATTCTGAGTTGTATAGACCAAGATATGGTCAATTTACTAAAGCTGGACAGATTACACCATTAGTGCAAAATTTGGTCAATTTTAGGTCACTTTTAGCTCTGGTAGTTTTGGTACCTAAAATTGTGCAAGCTATTTGACTTGGTCCTGGCCATTTTTGGGCTTTGGTGCCTTCATAAGAATTATAGCTCTATGTCTTATTGCACTCTGGGCTAAATTTCAAGCCATTTTGAGTTGTATAGACCAGGATATGGTCAATTTGCTAATGCTGGACAAAATGCACCATTAGTGCAAAATTTGGTCAATTTTAGGTCACTTTTAGTTCTAGCAGTTTTCGTGCCCGAAATTGTGCAAGCTATTTGACTTGGTTCTAGCTATTTCTGGGCTTTGGTATCTTTATAAGAATTATAGCTCTATGTCTTGTTGCACTCTGGGCAAAATTTCAAGTCATTCTGAGTTGTATAGACCAAGATATGGTCAATTTACTAAAGCTGGATAGATTGCACCTTTAGTGCAAAATTTGGTCAATTTTAGGTCACTTTTCGTTCAGGCAATTTTGGTACCCGAAATTGTGCAAGCTATTTGACTTGGTTCTGGCTATTTCTGGGCTTTGGTATCTCCATAAGAATTATAGCTCTATATCTTATTGCACTATGGGTAAAATTTCAAGTCATTCTGAGTTGTATAGACCAAGATATGTTTAATTTACTAAAGCTGGACAGATTGCACCTTTAGTGCAAAATTTGGTCAATTTTAGGTCACTTTTAGTTCAGGCAATTTTGATACTCGTACTTGTGCAAGTTATTTGACTTGGTTCTGGCTATTTCTGGGCTTTGGTGTCTGCATAAGAATTGTAGCACTCTGTCTTATTGCACTCTGGGCAAAATTTCAAGTCATTCTGAGTTGTATAGACCAAGGTATGATCAATTTACTAAAGCTGGATAGATTGCACCCTTAGTGCAAAATTTGGTCAATTTTAGGTCACTTTTAGTTCTAGCAGTTTTGGTACCCGAAATTGTGCAATCTATTTGACTTAGTTCTAGCCATTTCTTGGCTTTGGTGTCTTCATAAGAATTGTAGCTCTATGTCTTATTGCACTCAGGGCAAAATTTCAAATCATTCTGAGTTGTATAGACCAAGATATGGTCAACTTACTAAAGCTAGACAGATTGCACCTTTAGTGCAAAATTTGGTGAATTTTAGGTCACTTTTATTTCAGGCAGTTTTGATACCCATTCATGTGCAAGCCATTTGACTTGATTCTGGCCATTTCTGGGCTTTAGTGTCTTCGTAGGAATTGTAGCTCTCTGTCTTATTGCAGTCTGGGCAATATTTCAAGTCATTCTGAGTTGTATAGGCCAAGATATGGTCAATTTACCAAAGCTGGACAGATTAGACCTTTAGTGCAAAATTTGGTCAATTTTAGATCATTTTTAGCTCTGGTAGTTTTGGTACCCATACTTGTGCAAGCTATTTGACTTGGTTCTGGCCATTTCTGGGCTTTGGTGTCTTAAAAAGAATTGTAGCTCTTTGTCTGATTGCACTCTGGCCAAAATTTCAAGTCATTCTGAGTTGTATAGAACATATGGTCAACTTACTAAAGCTGGACAGATTGCACCTTTAGTGCAAAATTCGGTCAATTTTAGGTCACTTTTAGTTCAGGCAGTTTTGATACCCATACTTGTGCAAGCTATTTGACTTGGTTTTGGCTATTTCATGGCTTTAGTGTCTTCATAAGAATTGTAGCTCTCTGTCTTATTGCACTCTGGGCAAAATTTCAAGTCATTCTGAGTTGTATAGACCAAGATATGGTCAATTAACTACAGCTGGACAGATTGCACCTTTAGTGCAAAATTTGGTCAATTTTAGGTCACTTTTAGTTCAAGCAGTTTTGTTACCTTAAAATTGTGCAAGCTATTTGACTTAGTTCTGGCCATTTCTTGGCTTTGGTGTCTTCATAAGAATTATAGCTCTATGTCTTATTGCACTCTGGGCAAAATTTCAAGTCATTCTGAGTTGTATAGACCAAGATATGGTCAATTTACTAAAGCTGGATCGATTGCACCTTTAGTGCAAAATTTGGTCTATTTTAGGTCACTTTTACTTCTAGCAGTTTTGGTACTCGAAATTGTGCAAGCTATTTGACTTGGTTCTGGCCATTTATGGGCTTTGGTATCCTCATAAGAATTATAGCTCTTTGTCTTATTGCACTCTGGGTAAAATTTCATGCCATTCTGAGTTGTATGGACCAAGATGTGGTCAATTTACTAAAGCTGTATAGATTGCACCTTTAGTGCAAAATTTGGTAAATTTTAGGTCAGTTTTAGTTCAGGCAATTTTGATACTCATACTTGTGCAAGGTATTTGACTTGGTTCTGGCTTTTTCTGGGCTTTGCTGTCTATATAAGAATTGTAGCTCTCTGTCTTTTTGCACTTTGGGCAAAATTTCAAGTCATTCTGAGTTGTATAGACCAAGATATGGTCAATTTACTAAAGCTGGACAGATTGCACCTTTAGTGCAAAATTTGGTCAATTTTAGTTTGCTTTTTGTTCTGGCAGTTTTGGTACCCAAAATTGTGCAAGCTATTTGACTTGGTTCTGGCCATTTCTGGGATTTGGTGTTTTCATAAGAATTATAGCTCTATGTCTTATTGCACTCTTGGCAAAATTTCAAGTCATTCTGAGTTTTATAGACAAAGATATGCTCAATTTACTAAAGCTTGAAAGATTACTTCTTTAGTGCAAATTTTGGTCAATTTTAGATCACTTTTAGCCCTGGTAGTTTTGGTACCTAAAATTGTGCAAACTATTTAAGATGGTCCTGGCCATTTCTGATCTTTGGTGCCTTCATAAGAATTGTAGCTCTATGTCTTATTGCACTCTGGGCTATATTTCAAGCCATTTTGAGTTTTATAGACCAAGATATGGTCAATTTACTAATGCTGGACAGAATGCACCTTTAGTGCAAAATTTGGTCAATTTTAGGTGACTTTTAGTTCTAGCAGTGTTCGTACCCGAAATTGTGCAGGCTATTTGACTTGGTTCTGGCTATTTCTGGGCTTTGGTATCTTTATAAGAATTATAGCTCTATGTCTTATTGCACTATGGGCAAAATTTCAAGTCATTCTGAGTTGTATAGACCAAGATATGGTCAATTTACTAAAGCTGGATAGATTGCACCTTTGGTGCAAAATTTGGTCAATTTTAGGTCACTTTTAGTTCAGGCAATTTTGGTACCCGAAATTGTGCAAGCTATTTGACTTGGTTCTGGCTATTTCTGGGCTTTGGTATCTTTATAAGAATTATAGCTCCATGTCATATTGCACTCTGCATAAAATTTCAAGTGATTCTGAGTTGTGTAGACCAAGATATGGTCAATTTACTAAAGCTGGATAGATTGCACCTTAAGTGCAAAATTTGATCAATTTTAGGTCACTTTTGGTTCAGGCAATTTTGATAGACGTACTTGTGCAAGCTATTTGACTTGGTTCTTGCTATTTCTAGGCTTTGGTGTCTTCATAAGAATTGTAGCTCTCTGTCTCATTGCACTATGTGCAAAATTTCAAGTCATTCTGAGTGGTATAGACCAAGATATTGTCAATTTACTAAAGCTGGACAGATTGCACCTTTAATGCAAAATTTGGTCAATTTTAGGTCACTTTTAGTTTAGGCAGTTTTGATACCCATATTTGTGCAAGCTATTTGACTTGGTTTTGGCTATTTCTGGGCTTTGGTGTCTTCATAAGAAATGTAGCTCTCTGTCTTATGGCACTCTGGGCAAAATTTCAAGTCATTCTGAGTGGTATAGACCAAGGTATGATCAATTTACTAAAGCTGGACAGATTGCACCTTTAGTGCAAAATTTGGTGAATTTTAGGTCACTTTTAGTTCAGGCAGTTTTGATACCCGTTCTTGTGCAAGCTGTTTGACTTGGTTCTGGCCATTTCTGGGCTTTAGTGTCTTCATAGGAATTGTAGCTCTCTGTCATATTGCAGTCTGGCCAAAATTTCAAGTCATTCTGAGTTGTATAGACCAAGATATGGTCAATTTACTAAAGCTGGACAGATTAGACTTTTAGTGCAAAATTTGATCAATTTTAGGTCGTTTTTAGCTCTGGCAGTTTTGGTACCCGTACTTGTGCAAGCTATTTGACTTGGTTCTGGCCATTTCTGGGCTTTGGTGTCTTCGTAAGAATTGTAGCTCTTTGTCTTATTGCACTATGGGCAAAATTTCAAGTCATTCTGAGTTGTATATAACATATGGTCAACTTATTAAAGCTGGACAGATTGCACCATTAGTGCAAAATTCGGTCAATTTTAGGTCACTTTTAGTTCAGGCAGTTTCGATACCCATACTTGTGCTAGCTATTTGATTTGGTTCTGGCTATTTCTAGGCTTTGGTGTCTTCATAAGAATTGTAGCTCTCTGTCTTTTTGCACTCTGAGAAAAATTTCAAGTCATTCTGAGTTGTATAGACCAAGATACGGTCAATTTACTATAGCTAGACAGATTGCACCATTAGTGCAAATTTTGGTCAATTTTAGGTCACTTTTAGTTCAAGCAGTTTTGGTACCCGAAATTGTGCAAGCTGTTTGACTTAGTTCTGGCCATTTCTGGGCTTTGGTGTCTTCATAAGAATTGTAGCTCTATGTTTTATTGCACTCTGGGCAAAATTTCAAGTCATTCTGAGTTGTATAGACCAAGACATGGTCAATTTATTAAAGCTAGACATTGCCCATTTTGTGCAAAATTTGATCTACTTTATGTCACTTTTAGCTCTAGAGTTTTGGTATCTGTACTTGTGCAAGCTATTTGACTTGGTTCTGGCTATTTCTGGGCTTTGGTGTCTTCATAAGAATTGTAGCTCTCTGTCTTATGGCACTATGGGAAAAATTTCAAGTCATTCTGAGTTGTATAGACAAAGATATGGTCAATTTACTAAAGCTGGACAGATTGCACCTTTAGTGCAAAATTTGATCAATTTTACGTGACTTTTAGTTCAGGCAGTTTTGGTACCCGAAATTGAGCATGCTATTTGGCTTGGTTCTGGCCATTTCTGGGCTATGGTGTCTTCATAAGAATTATAGCTCTATGTCTTATTGCACTCTGGGCAAAATTTCAAGTCATTCTGAGTTGTATGGAACTTATGGTCAATTTACTAAAGCTGGAAAGATTCCACCTTTAGTGCAAAATTTGATCAAATCACTTTTACCTCTAGAGTTTTGGTACCCGTATTTTTGCAAGCTATTTGGCTTGGTTCTGGCCATTTCTGGGCTATGGTGTCTTCATAAGAATTATAGCTCTACGTCTTATTGCACTCTGGGCAAAATTTCAAGTCATTCTGAGTTGTATGGAACTTATGGTCAATTTACTAAAGCTGGACAGATTCCACCTTTAGTGCAAAATTTGATCAATTTTAGGTCACTTTTAGCTCTAGAGTTTTGGTACCCGTATTTTTGCAAGCTATTTGACTTGGTTCTGGCTATTTCTGGGCTTTGGGGTCTTCATAAGAATTGTAGCTCTCTGTCTTATGGCACTATGGGAAAAATTTCAAGTCATTCTGAGTTGTATAGACTAAGATATGGTCAATTTACTAAAAGATTGCCCCTTTAGTGCAAAATTTGATCAATTTTATGTCACTTTTAGCTCTAGAGTTTTGGTACCCGTATTTGTGCAAGCTATTTGACTTGGTTCTGGCGATTTCTGGGCTTTGGTGTCTTTATAAGAATTGTAGCTCTCTGTCTTATGGCACTCTGGACAAAATTTCAAGTCATTCTGAGTTGTATAGACTAAGATATGGTCAATTTACTAAAGCTGGACAGATTGCCCCTTTAGTGCAAAATTTGATCAATTTTAGGTCACTTTTAGCTTTAGAGTTTTGGTACCCGTATTTGTGCAAGCTATTTGACTTGGTTCTTGCCATTTCTGGGCTTTGGTATCTTCATAGGAATTGTAGCTCTCTGTCTTATTGCACTCTGGGAAAAATTTCAAGTCATTCTGAGTTGTATAGACCAAGATATGGTCAATTTGCTAAAGCTGGACAGATTACACCTTTAGTGCAAAATTTGGTCAATTTTAGGTCACTGTTAGCTTTGGTAGTTTTGGTACCTGAAATTGTGCAAGCTATTTGAGTTGGTCCTGGCCATTTTCTGGGCTTTGGTGCCTTCATAAGAATTGTAGATCTATGTCTTATTGCACTCTGGGCAAAATTTCAAGTCATTCTGAGTTGTATAGACCAAGATATGGTCAATTTACTAAAACTGGACAGATTGCGGCTTTAGGGCAATATTTAGTCAATTTTATGTCACTTTTTGTTTTGGCAATTTTGGTACCCAAACTTGTGCAAGCTATTTGACTTGGTTCTGGCTAATTCTTGGCTTTGGTGTCTTCATAAGAATTGTAGCTTTATGTCTTATTGCAGTCTGGGCAAAATTTCAAGTCATTCTAGGTTGTATAGACCAAGATATGGTAAATTTACTAAAGCTGGACGGATTGCACCTTTAGTGCAAAATTTGCTCAATTTTAGGTCACTTTTAGTTCTGGCCGTTTTGGTACCCTAAATTGTGCAAGCTATTTGACTTTGTTCTGGCTATTTCTGGGCTTTGGAGTCTTCATAAGAATTGTAGCTCTCTATCTTATTGCACTATGGGCAAAATTTCAAGTCATTCTGAGTGGTATAGACCAAGATATGGTCAATTTACTAAAGCTGGACAGATTGCACCTTTAATGCAAAATTTGGTCCATTTTAGGTCACTTTTAGTTAAGGCAGTTTTGATACCCATATTTGTGCAAGCTATTTGACTTGGTTTTGGCTATTTTCTGGGCTTTGGTGTCTTCATAAGAAATGTAGCTCTCTGTCTTATGGCACTCTGGGCAAAATTTCAAGTCATTCTGAGTGGTATAGACCAAGGTATGATCAATTTACTAAAGCTAGACAGATTGCACCTTTAGTGCAAAATTTGGTGAATTTTAGGTCACTTTTAGTTCAGGCAGTTTTGATACTCGTTCTTGTGCAAGCTGTTTGACTTGGTTCTGGCCATTTCTGGGCTTTAGTGTCTTCATAGGAATTGTAGCTCTCTGTCATATTGCAGTCTGGCCAAAATTTCAAGTCATTCTGAGTTGTATAGACCAAGATATGGTCAATTTACTAAAGCTGGACAGATTAGACCTTTAGTGCAAAATTTGATCAATTTTAGGTCGTTTTTAGCTCTGGCAGTTTTTGTACCCGTACTTGTGCAAGCTATTTGACTTGGTTCTGGCCATTTCTGGTCTTTGGTGTCTTCATAAGAATTGTAGCTCTTTGTCTTATTGCACAAGGGGCAAAATTTCAAGTCATTCTGAGTGGTATAGACCAAGATATGGTCAATTTACTAAAGCTGGACAGATTGCACCTTTAATGCAAAATTTGGTCCATTTTAGGTCACTTTTAGTTCATGCAGTTTTGATACCCATACTTGTGCTAGCTATTTGATTTGGTTCTGGCTATTTCTGGGCTTTGGTGTCTTCATAAGAATTGTAGCTCTCTGTCTTTTTGCACTTTGGGAAAAATTTCAAGTCATTCTGAGTTGTATAGACCAAGATATGGTCAATTTACTATAGCTGGACAGATTGCACCATTAGTGCAAAATTTGGTCAATTTTAGGTCACTTTTAGTTCAAACAGTTTTGGTACCCGAAATTGTGCAAGCTGTTTGACTTAGTTCTGGCCATTTCTGGGCATTGGTGTCTTCAAAAGAATTTTTGCTCTATGTTTTATTGCACTCTTGGCAAAATTTCAAGTCATTCTGAGTTGTATAGACAAAGACATGGTCAATTTATTAAAGCTAGACACTGGCCCTTTAGTGCAAAATTTGATCTACTTTATGTCACTTTTAGCTCTAGAGTTTTGGTACCCGTACTTGTGCAAGCTATTTGGCTTGGTTCTTGCCATTTTTGGGCTTTGGTGTCTTCATAAGAATTGTAGTTCTATTTCTTATTGCACTCTGGGCAAAATTTCAAGTCATTCTGAGTTGTATAGAACATATGGTCAACTTACTAAACCTGGACAGATTGCACCTTTAGTGCAAAATTCGGTCAATTTTAGGTCACTTTTAGTTCAGGCAGTTTTGATACCCATACTTGTGCAAGCTATTTGACATGTTTCTGGCTATTTCTGGGCTTTGGTGTTTTCATAAGTATTATAGCTCTCTGTCTTATTGCACTCTAAGCAAAATTTCAAGACATTCCGAGTTGTATCGACCAAGATATGGTCAATTTACTAAAGCTGGACAGATTGAACCTTTAGTGCAAAATTTGGTGAATTTTAGGTCACTTTTAGTTCTGGCAGTTTTGGTACCCGAAATTGTGCAAGCTATTCGACTTGGTTCTGGCCATTTCTGGGCTTTGGTGTCTCCATAAGAATTGTAGCTCTATGTCTTATTGCACTCTTGGCAAAATTTCAAGTCTTTCTGAGTTGTATAGACCAAGATATGGTCAATTTACTAAAGCTAGACAGATTAGACCTTTAGTGCAAAATTTGGTCTACTTTAGGTAACTTTTAGCTATGATAGTTTTGGTACCTGAAATTGTGCAAGCTAGTTGACTTGGTCCTGGCCATTTCTGGGCTTTGGTGCCTTCATAAGAATTGTAGCTCTATGTCTTATTGCACTCAGGGCAAAATTTCAAGTCATTCTGGGTTGTATAGACCAAGATATGGTAAATTTACTAAAGCTGGACGGATTGCACCTTTAGTGCAAAATTTGCTCAATTTTAGGTCACTTTTAGTTCTGGCCGTTTTGGTATCCGAAATTGTGCAAGCTATTTGACTTGGTTCTGGCTATTTCTGGGCTTTGGAGTCTTCATAAGAATTGTAGCTCTCTATCTTATTGCACTATGGGCAAAATTTCAAGTCGTTCTGAGTGGTATAGACCAAGATATGGTCAATTTACGAAAGCTGGACAGATTGCACCTTTAATGCAAAATTTGGTCCATTTTAGGTCACTTTTAGTTTAGGCAGTTTTGATACCCGTATTTGTGCAAGCTATTTGACTTGGTTTTGGCTATTTTTGGGCTTTGGTGTCTTCATAAGAAATGTAGCTCTCTGTCTTATGGCACTCTGGGCAAAATTTCAAGTCATTCTGAGTGGTATAGACCAAGGTATGATCAATTTACCAAAGCTGGACAGATTGCACCTTTAGTGCAAAATTTGGTGAATTTTAGGTCACTTTTAGTTCAGGCAGTTTTGATACCCGTTCTTGTGCAAGCTGTTTGACTTGGTTCTGGCCATTTCTGGGCTTTAGTGTCTTCATAGGAATTGTAGCTCTCTGTCATATTGCAGTCTGGCCAAAATTTCAAGTCATTCAGAGTTGTATAGACCAAGATATGGTCAATTTACTAAAGCTGGACAGATTAGACCTTCAGTGCAAAATTTGATCAATTTTAGGTCGTTTTTAGCTCGCGCTTTTGTACCCGCATTTGTGCAAGCTATTTGACTTGGTTACGGCCATTCGGCTTTGGTGTCTTCATAAGAATTGTAGCTCTTTGTCTTATTGCACTCTGGCCAAAATTTCAAGTCATTCTGAGTTGTATAGAACATATGGTCAACTTATTAAAGCTGGACAGATTGCACCTTTAGTGCAAAATTCGGTCAATTTTAGGTCACTTTTAGTTCAGGCAGTTTTGATACCCATACTTGTGCTAGTTATTTGATTTGGTTCTGGCTTTTTCTGGGCTTTGGTGTCTTCATAAGAATTGTAGCTCTCTGTCTTTTTGCACTCTGGGAAAAATTTCAAGTCATTCTGAGTTGTATAGACCGAGATATGGTCAATTTACTATAGCTGGACAGATTGCACCATTAGTGCAAACTTTGGTCAATTTTAGGTCACTTTTAGTTCAAGCAGTTTTGGTACCCGAAATTGTGCAAGCTGTTTGACTTAGTTCTGGCCATTTCTGGGCATTGGTGTCTTCATAAGAATTGTAGCTCTACGTTTTATTGCACTTTGGGCAAAATTTCAAGTCATTCTGAGTTGTGTAGACCAAGACATGGTCAATTTATTAAAGCTAGACATTGCCCCTTTAGTGCAAAATTTGATCTACTTTATGTCACTTTTAGCTCTAGAGTTTTGGTACCCATACTTGTGCAAGCTATTTAACTTGGTTCTGGCCATTTCTCGGCTTTGGTATCTTCATAGGAATTGTAGCTCTCTGTCTTATTGCACTCCGGGCAAAATTTCAAGTCATTCTGAGCTGTATAGACCAAGATATGGTCAATTTACTAAAGCTGGACAGATTGCACCTTTAGTGCAAAATTTGGTCAATTTTACGTCACTTTTAGTTCATGCAGTTTTGGTACCCGAAATTAAGCAAGCTATTTGGCTTGGTTCTGGCCATTTCTGGGCTATGGTGTCTTCATAAGAATTATAGCTCTATGTCTTATTGCACTCCGGGCAAAATTTCAAGTCATTCTGAGTTGTATGGAACTTATGATCAATTTACTAAAGCTGGACAGATTGCACCTTTAGTGCAAAATTTGATCAATTTTAGGTCACTTTTAGCTCTAGAGTTTTTGTACCCGTATTTTTGCAAGCTATTTGACTTGGTTCTGGCTATTTCTGGGCTTTGGTGTCTTCATAAGAATTGTAGCTCTCTGTCTTATGGCACTCTAGGCAAAATTTCAAGTCATTCTGAATTGTATATACTAAGATATGGTAAATTTACTAAAAGATTGCCCCTTTAGTGCAAAATTTGATCAATTTTAGGTCACTTTTAGCTCTAGAGTTTTGGTACCCGTATTTGTGCAAGCTATTTGACTTGGTTCTGGCTATTTCTGGGCTTTGGTGTCTTCATAAGAATTGTAGCTCTCTGTCTTATGGCACTCTGGACAAAATTTCAAGTCATTCTGAGTTGTATAGACTAAGATATGGTCAATTTACTAAAGCTGGACAGATTGCCCCTTTAGTGCAAAATTTGATCAATTTTAGGTCACTTTTAGCTCTAGAGTTTTGGTACCCGTATTTGTGCAAGCTATTTGACTTGGTTCTTGCCATTTCTGGGCTTTGGTATCTTCATAGGAATTGTAGCTCTCTGTCTTATTGCACTCTGGGCAAAATTTCAAGTCATTCTGAGTTGTATAGACCAAGATATGGTCAATTTGCTAAAGCTGGACAGATTACACCTTTAGTGCAAAATTTGGTCAATTTTAGGTCACTGTTAGCTCTGGTAGTTTTGGTACCTGAAATTATGCAAGCTATTTGACTTGGTCCTGGCCATTTCTAGGCTTTGGTGCCTTCATAAGAATTGTAGATCTATGTCTTATTGCACTCTGGGCAAAATTTCAAGTCATTCTGAGTTGTATAGACCAAGATATGGTCAACTTGCTAAAACTAGACAGATTGCACCTTTAGGGCAATATTTAGTAAATTTTAGGTCACTTTTTGTTTTGGCAATTTTGGTACCCAAACTTGTGCAAGCTATTTGACTTGGTTCTAGCTAATTCTTGGCTTTGGTGTCTTCATAAGAATTGTAGCTTTATGTCTTATTGCAGTCTGGGCAAAATTTCAAGTCATTCTGAGTTGTATAGACCAAGATATGGTCAATTTAGTAAAGCTGGACAGATTGCACCATTAGTGCAAAATTTGGTCAATTTTACGTCACTTTTAGTTCAGGCAGTATTGGTACCCGAAATTGTGCAAGCTATTTTACTTGGTTCTTGCCATTTTTGGGCTTTGGTGTCTTCATAAGAATTGTAGTTCTATTTCTTATTGCACTCTGGGCAAAATTTCAAGTCATTCTGAGTTGTATAGAACATATGGTCAACTTACTAAACCTGGACAGATTGCACCTTTAGTGCAAAATTCGGTCAATTTTAGGTCACTTTTAGTTCAGGCAGTTTTGATACCCGTACTTGTGCAAGCTATTTGACATGTTTCTGGCTATTTCTGGGCTTTGGTGTTTTCATAAGTATTATAGCTCTCTGTCTTATTGCACTCTAAGCAAAATTTCAAGACATTCCGAGTTGTATCGACCAAGATATGGTCAATTTACTAAAGCTGGACAGATTGAACCTTTAGTTTAAAATTTGGTGAATTTTAGGTCACTTTTAGTTCTAGCAGTTTTGGTACCCGAAATTGTGCAAGCTATTTGACTTGGTTCTGGCCATTTCTGGGCTTTGGTGTCTTCATAAGAATTGTAGCTCTATGTCTTATTGCACTCTTGGCAAAATTTCAAGTCTTTCTAAGTTGTATAGACCAAGATATGGTCAATTTACTAAAGCTAGACAGATTAGACCTTTAGTGCAAAATTTGGTCAACTTTAGGTAACTTTTAGCTATGATAGTTTTGGTACCTGAAATTGTGCAAGCTAGTTGACTTGGTCCTGGCCATTTCTGGGCTTTGGTGCCTTCATAAGAATTGTAGCTCTATGTCTAATTGCACTCAGGGCAAAATTTCAAGTCATTCTGGGTTGTATAGACCAAGATATGGTAAATTTACTAAAGCTGGACGGATTGCACCTTTAGTGCAAAATTTGCTCAATTTTAGGTCACTTTTAGTTCTGGCCGTTTTGGTACCCGAAATTGTGCAAGCTATTTGACTTGGTTCTGGCTATTTCTGGGCTTTGGAGTCTTCATAAGAATTGTAGCTCTCTATCTTATTGCACTATGGGAAAAATTTCAAGTCATTCTGAGTGGTATAGACCAAGATATGGTCAATTTACTAAAGCTGGACAGATTGCACCTTTAATGCAAAATTTGGTCCATTTTAGGTCACTTTTAGTTTAGGCAGTTATGATACCCATATTTGTGCAAGTTATTTGACTTGGTTTTGGCTATTTCTGTGCTTTGGTGTCTTCATAAGAAATGTAGCTCTCTGTCTTATGGCACTCTGGGCAAAATTTCAAGTCATTCTGAGTGGTATAGACCAAGGTATGATCAATTTACTAAAGCTGGACAGATTGCACCTTTAGTGCAAAATTTGGTGAATTTTAGGTCACTTTTAGTTCAGGCAGTTTTGATACCCATTCTTGTGCAAGCTGTTTGACTTGGTTCTAGCCATTTCTGGGCTTTAGTGTCTTCATAGGAATTGTAGCTCTCTGTCATATTGCAGTCTGGCCACAATTTCAAGTCATTCTGAGTTGTATAGACCAAGATATGGTCAATTTACTAAAGCTGGACAGATTAGACCTTTAGTGCAAAATTTGATCAATTTTAGGTCGTTTTTAGCTCTGGCAGTTTTTGTACCCGTACTTGTGCAAGCTATTTGACTTGGTTCTGGCCATTTCTGGGCTTTGGTGTCTTCAGAAGAATTGTAGCTCTTTGTCTTATTGCACTCTGGCCAAAATTTCAAGTCATTCTGAGTAGTATAGAATATATGGTAAACTTATTAAAGCTGGACAGATTGCACATTTAGTGCAAAATTCGGTCAATTTTAGGTCACTTTTAGTTCAGGCAGTTTTGATACCCATACTTGTGCTAGCTATTTGATTTGGTTCTGGCTTTTTCTGGGCTTTGGTGTCTTCATAAGAATTGTAGCTCATTTTTTTGCACTGGGAAAAATTTCAAGTCATTCTGAGTTGTATAGACCGAGATATGGTCAATTTAATATAGCTGGACAGATTGCACCATTAGTGCAAACTTTGGTCAATTTTAGGTCACTTTTAGTTCAAGCAGTTTTGGTACCTGAAATTGTGCAAGCTGTTTGACTTAGTTCTGGCCATTTCTGGGCTTTGGTGTCTTCATAAGAATTGTAGCTCTACGTTTTATTGCACTTTGGGCAAAATTTCAAGTCATTCTGAGTTGTGTAGACCAAGACATGGTCAATTTATTAAAGCTAGACATTGCCCCTTTAGTGCAAAATTTGATCTACTTTATGTCACTTTTAGCTCTAGAGTTTTGGTACCCATTTGTGCAAGCTATTTAACTTGGTTCGCCATTTCTCGGCTTTGGTATCTTCATAGGAATTGTAGCTCTCTGTCTTATTGCACTCCGGCAAAATTTCAAGTCATTCGAGTCAGATAGACCAAGATATGGTCAATTTACTAAAGCTGGACAGATTGCACCTTTAGTGCAAAATTTGGTCAATTTTACGTCAATTTTAGTTCATGCAGTTTTGGTACCCGAAATTAAGCAAGCTATTTGGCTTGGTTCTGGCCATTTCTGGGCTATGGTGTCTTCATAAGAATTATAGCTCTATGTCTTATTGCACTCCGGGCAAAATTTCAAGTCATTCTGAGTTGTATGGAACGTATGGTCAATTTACTAAAGTCGATGATTGCACCTTTAGTGCAAAATTTGATCAATTTTAGGTCACTTTTAGCTCTAGAGTTTTTGTACCCGTATTTTTGCAAGCTATTTGACTTGGTTCTGGCTATTTCTGGGCTTTGGTGTCTTCATAAGAATTGTAGCTCTCTGTCTTATGGCACTCTAGGCAAAATTTCAAGTCATTCTGAGTTGTATAGACTAAGATATGGTAAATTTACTAAAAGATTGCCCCTTTAGTGCAAAATTTGATTAATTTTAGGTCACTTTTAGCTCTAGAGTTTTGGTACCCGTATTTGTGCAAGCTATTTGACTTGGTTACGGCTATTTCAGGCTTTGGCGTCTTCATAAGAATTGTAGCTCTCTGTCTTATGGCACTCTGGACAAAATTTCAAGTCATTCTGAGTTGTATAGACTAAGATATGGTCAATTTACTAAAGCTGGACAGATTGCCCCTTTAGTGCAAAATTTGATCAAATTTAGGTCACTTTTAGCTTTAGAGTTTTGGTACCCGTATTTGTGCAAGATATTTGACTTGATTCTTGCCATTTCTGGGCTTTGGTATCTTCATAGGAATTGTAGCTCTATGTCTTATTGCACTCCGGGCAAAATTTCAAGTCATTCGAGTTGTATAGACCAAGATATGGTCAATTTGCTAAAGCCGACAGATTACACCTTTAGTGCAAAAGTTGGTCAATTTTAGGTCACTGTTAGCTCTGGTAGTTTTGGTACCTGAAATTATGCAAGCTATTTGAAGTTGGTCCTGGCCATTTCTGGGCTTTGGTGCCTCTATAAGAATTGTAGACCTATGTCTTATTGCACTCTGGGCAAAATTTAAAGTCATTCTGAGTTGTATAGACCAAGATATGGTCAATTTACTAAAACTGGACAGATTGCACCTTTAGGGCAATATTTAGTCAATTTTTGGTCACTTTTTGTTTTGGCACTTTTGGTACCCAAACTTGTGCAAGCTAATTGACTTGGTTCTGGCTAATTCTTGGCTTTGGTGTCTTCATAAGAATTGTAGCTTTATGTCTTATTGCAGTCTGGGCAAAATTTCAAGTCATTCTGAGTTGTATAGACCAAGATATGGTCAATTTAGTAAAGCTGGACAGATTGCACCATTAGTGCAAAATTTGGTGAATTTTACGTCACTTTTAGTTCAGGCAGTATTGGTACCCGAAATTGTGCAAGCTACTTGACTTGGTTCAGGCCATTTTTGGGCTTTGGTGTCTTCATAAGAATTGTAGTTCTATTTCTTATTGCACTCTGGGCAAAATTTCAAGTTATTCTGAGTTGTATAGAACATAAGATCAACTTACTAAACTTGGACAGATTGCACCTTTAGTGCAAAATTCGGACAATTTTAGGTTACTTTTAGTTCAGGCAGTTTTGATACCCGTACTTGTGCAAGCTATTTGACTTGTTTCTGGCTATTTCTGGGCTTTGGTGTTTTCATAAGAATTATAGCTCTCTGTCTTATTGCACTCTAAGCAAAATTTCAAGACATTCCGAGTTGTATCAACCAAGATATGGTCAATTTACTAAAGCTGGACAGATTGAACCTTTAGTGCAAAATTTGGTGAATTTTAGGTCACTTTTAGTTCTGGCAGTTTTGGTACCCGAAATTGTGCAAGCTATTTGACTTGGTTCTGGCCATTTCTGGGCTTTGGTGTCTCCATAAGAATTGTAGCTCTATGTCTTATTGCACTCTTGGCAAAATTTCAAGTCTTTCTGAGTTGTATAGACCAAGATATGGTCAATTTACTAAAGCTAGACAGATTAGACCTTTAGTGCAAGATTTGGTCAACTTTAGGTAACTTTTAGCTATGGTAGTTTTGGTACCTGAAATTGTGCAAGCTAGTTGACTTGGTCTTGGCCATTTCTGGGCTTTGGTGCCTTCATAAGAATTGTAGCTCTATGTCTTATTGCACTCAAGGCAAAATTTCAAGTCATTCTGGGTTGTATAGACCAAGATATGGTAAATTTACTAAAGCTGGACGGATTGCACCTTTAGTGCAAAATTTGGTCAATTTTAGGTCACTTTTAGTTCTGGCCGTTTTGGTACCTGAAATTGTGCAAGCTATTTGACTTGGTTCTAGCTATTTCTGGGCTTTGGAATCTTCATAAGAATTGTAGCTCTCTATCTTATTGCACTCTGGGCAAAATTTCAAGTCATTCTGAGTTGTATAGACCAAGATATGGTCAATTTAGTAAAACTGGACAGATTGCACCATTAGTGCAAAATTTGGTCAATTTTACGTCACTTTTAGTTCAGGCAGTATTGGTACCCGAAATTGTGCAAGCTATTTGACTTGGTTCAGGCCATTTTTGGGCTTTGGTGTCTTCATAAGAATTGTAGTTCTATTTCTTATTGCACTCTGGGCAAAATTTCAAGTTATTCTGAGTTGTATAGAACATATGATCAACTTACTAAACTTGGACAGATTGCACCTTTAGTGCAAAATTCGGTCAATTTTAGGTCACTTTTAGTTCAGGCAGTTTTGATACCCGTACTTGTGCAAGCTATTTGACTTGTTTCTGGCTATTTCTGGGTTTTGTGTTTTCATAAGAATTATAGCTCTCTGTCTTATTGCACTCTAAGCAAAATTTCAAGACATTCCGAGTTGTATCGACCAAGATATGGTCAATTTACTAAAGCTGGACAGATTGAACCTTTAGTGCAAAATTTGGTGAATTTTAGGTCACTTTTAGTTCTGGCAGTTTTGGTACCCATATTTGTGCAAGTTATTTGACTTGGTTTTGGCTATTTCTGTGCTTTGGTGTCTTCATAAGAAATGTAGCTCTCTGTCTTATGGCACTCTGGGCAAAATTTCAAGTCATTCTGAGTGGTATAGACCAAGGTATGATCAATTTACTAAAGCTGGACAGATTGCACCTTTAGTGCAAAATTTGGTGAATTTTAGGTCACTTTTAGTTCAGGCAGTTTTGATACCCATTCTTGTGCAAGCTGTTTGACTTGGTTCTAGCCATTTCTGGGCTTTGGTATGGTAGTTTTGGTACCTGAAATTGTGCAAGCTAGTTGACTTGGTCTTGGCCATTTCTGGGCTTTGGTGCCTTCATAAGAATTGTAGCTCTATGTCTTATTGCACTCAAGGCAAAATTTCAAGTCATTCTGGGTTGTATAGACCAAGATATGGTAAATTTACTAAAGCTGGACGGATTGCACCTTTAGTGCAAAATTTGGTCAATTTTAGGTCACTTTTAGTTCTGGCCGTTTTGGTACCTGAAATTGTGCAAGCTATTTGACTTGGTTCTAGCTATTTCTGGGCTTTGGAATCTTCATAAGAATTGTAGCTCTCTATCTTATTGCACTCTGGGCAAAATTTCAAGTCATTCTGAGTTGTATAGACCAAGATATGGTCAATTTAGTAAAACTGGACAGATTGCACCATTAGTGCAAAATTTGGTCAATTTTACGTCACTTTTAGTTCAGGCAGTATTGGTACCCGAAATTGTGCAAGCTATTTGACTTGGTTCAGGCCATTTTTGGGCTTTGGTGTCTTCATAAGAATTGTAGTTCTATTTCTTATTGCACTCTGGGCAAAATTTCAAGTTATTCTGAGTTGTATAGAACATATGATCAACTTACTAAACTTGGACAGATTGCACCTTTAGTGCAAAATTCGGTCAATTTTAGGTCACTTTTAGTTCAGGCAGTTTTGATACCCGTACTTGTGCAAGCTATTTGACTTGTTTCTGGCTATTTCTGGGTTTTGTGTTTTCATAAGAATTATAGCTCTCTGTCTTATTGCACTCTAAGCAAAATTTCAAGACATTCCGAGTTGTATCGACCAAGATATGGTCAATTTACTAAAGCTGGACAGATTGAACCTTTAGTGCAAAATTTGGTGAATTTTAGGTCACTTTTAGTTCTGGCAGTTTTGGTACCCATATTTGTGCAAGTTATTTGACTTGGTTTTGGCTATTTCTGTGCTTTGGTGTCTTCATAAGAAATGTAGCTCTCTGTCTTATGGCACTCTGGGCAAAATTTCAAGTCATTCTGAGTGGTATAGACCAAGGTATGATCAATTTACTAAAGCTGGACAGATTGCACCTTTAGTGCAAAATTTGGTGAATTTTAGGTCACTTTTAGTTCAGGCAGTTTTGATACCCATTCTTGTGCAAGCTGTTTGACTTGGTTCTAGCCAAAATTTCAAGTCATTCTGAGTAGTATAGAATATATGGTAAACTTATTAAAGCTGGACAGATTGCACATTTAGTGCAAAATTCGGTCAATTTTAGGTCACTTTTAGTTCAGGCAGTTTTGATACCCATACTTGTGCTAGCTATTTGATTTGGTTCTGGCTTTTTCTGGGCTTTGGTGTCTTCATAAGAATTGTAGCTCTCTGTCTTTTTGCACTCTGGGAAAAATTTCAAGTCATTCTGAGTTGTATAGACCGAGATATGGTCAATTTAATATAGCTGGACAGATTGCACCATTAGTGCAAACTTTGGTCAATTTTAGGTCACTTTTAGTTCAAGCAGTTTTGGTACCTGAAATTGTGCAAGCTGTTTGACTTAGTTCTGGCCATTTCTGGGCTTTGGTGTCTTCATAAGAATTGTAGCTCTACGTTTTATTGCACTTTGGGCAAAATTTCAAGTCATTCTGAGTTGTGTAGACCAAGACATGGTCAATTTATTAAAGCTAGACATTGCCCCTTTAGTGCAAAATTTGATCTACTTTATGTCACTTTTAGCTCTAGAGTTTTGGTACCCGTACTTGTGCAAGCTATTTAACTTGGTTCTGGCCATTTCTCGGCTTTGGTATCTTCATAGGAATTGTAGCTCTCTGTCTTATTGCACTCCGGGCAAAATTTCAAGTCATTCTGAGCTGTATAGACCAAGATATGGTCAATTTACTAAAGCTGGACAGATTGCACCTTTAGTGCAAAATTTGGTCAATTTTACGTCAATTTTAGTTCATGCAGTTTTGGTACCCGAAATTAAGCAAGCTATTTGGCTTGGTTCTGGCCATTTCTGGGCTATGGTGTCTTCATAAGAATTATAGCTCTATGTCTTATTGCACTCCGGGCAAAATTTCAAGTCATTCTGAGTTGTATGGAACTTATGGTCAATTTACTAAAGCTGGACAGATTGCACCTTTAGTGCAAAATTTGATCAATTTTAGGTCACTTTTAGCTCTAGAGTTTTTGTACCCGTATTTTTGCAAGCTATTTGACTTGGTTCTGGCTATTTCTGGGCTTTGGTGTCTTCATAAGAATTGTAGCTCTCTGTCTTATGGCACTCTAGGCAAAATTTCAAGTCATTCTGAGTTGTATAGACTAAGATATGGTAAATTTACTAAAAGATTGCCCCTTTAGTGCAAAATTTGATTAATTTTAGGTCACTTTTAGCTCTAGAGTTTTGGTACCCGTATTTGTGCAAGCTATTTGACTTGGTTCTGGCTATTTCTGGGCTTTGGCGTCTTCATAAGAATTGTAGCTCTCTGTCTTATGGCACTCTGGACAAAATTTCAAGTCATTCTGAGTTGTATAGACTAAGATATGGTCAATTTACTAAAGCTGGACAGATTGCCCCTTTAGTGCAAAATTTGATCAAATTTAGGTCACTTTTAGCTTTAGAGTTTTGGTACCCGTATTTGTGCAAGCTATTTGACTTGATTCTTGCCATTTCTGGGCTTTGGTATCTTCATAGGAATTGTAGCTCTCTGTCTTATTGCACTCCGGGCAAAATTTCAAGTCATTCTGAGTTGTATAGACCAAGATATGGTCAATTTGCTAAAGCTGGACAGATTACACCTTTAGTGCAAAAGTTGGTCAATTTTAGGTCACTGTTAGCTCTGGTAGTTTTGGTACCTGAAATTATGCAAGCTATTTGAAGTTGGTCCTGGCCATTTCTGGGCTTTGGTGCCTCTATAAGAATTGTAGACCTATGTCTTATTGCACTCTGGGCAAAATTTAAAGTCATTCTGAGTTGTATAGACCAAGATATGGTCAATTTACTAAAACTGGACAGATTGCACCTTTAGGGCAATATTTAGTCAATTTTTGGTCACTTTTTGTTTTGGCACTTTTGGTACCCAAACTTGTGCAAGCTAATTGACTTGGTTCTGGCTAATTCTTGGCTTTGGTGTCTTCATAAGAATTGTAGCTTTATGTCTTATTGCAGTCTGGGCAAAATTTCAAGTCATTCTGAGTTGTATAGACCAAGATATGGTCAATTTAGTAAAGCTGGACAGATTGCACCATTAGTGCAAAATTTGGTGAATTTTACGTCACTTTTAGTTCAGGCAGTATTGGTACCCGAAATTGTGCAAGCTACTTGACTTGGTTCAGGCCATTTTTGGGCTTTGGTGTCTTCATAAGAATTGTAGTTCTATTTCTTATTGCACTCTGGGCAAAATTTCAAGTTATTCTGAGTTGTATAGAACATAAGATCAACTTACTAAACTTGGACAGATTGCACCTTTAGTGCAAAATTCGGACAATTTTAGGTTACTTTTAGTTCAGGCAGTTTTGATACCCGTACTTGTGCAAGCTATTTGACTTGTTTCTGGCTATTTCTGGGCTTTGGTGTTTTCATAAGAATTATAGCTCTCTGTCTTATTGCACTCTAAGCAAAATTTCAAGACATTCCGAGTTGTATCGACCAAGATATGGTCAATTTACTAAAGCTGGACAGATTGAACCTTTAGTGCAAAATTTGGTGAATTTTAGGTCACTTTTAGTTCTGGCAGTTTTGGTACCCGAAATTGTGCAAGCTATTTGACTTGGTTCTGGCCATTTCTGGGCTTTGGTGTCTCCATAAGAATTGTAGCTCTATGTCTTATTGCACTCTTGGCAAAATTTCAAGTCTTTCTGAGTTGTATAGACCAAGATATGGTCAATTTACTAAAGCTAGACAGATTAGACCTTTAGTGCAAGATTTGGTCAACTTTAGGTAACTTTTAGCTATGGTAGTTTTGGTACCTGAAATTGTGCAAGCTAGTTGACTTGGTCTTGGCCATTTCTGGGCTTTGGTGCCTTCATAAGAATTGTAGCTCTATGTCTTATTGCACTCAAGGCAAAATTTCAAGTCATTCTGGGTTGTATAGACCAAGATATGGTAAATTTACTAAAGCTGGACGGATTGCACCTTTAGTGCAAAATTTGGTCAATTTTAGGTCACTTTTAGTTCTGGCCGTTTTGGTACCTGAAATTGTGCAAGCTATTTGACTTGGTTCTAGCTATTTCTGGGCTTTGGAATCTTCATAAGAATTGTAGCTCTCTATCTTATTGCACTCTGGGCAAAATTTCAAGTCATTCTGAGTTGTATAGACCAAGATATGGTCAATTTAGTAAAACTGGACAGATTGCACCATTAGTGCAAAATTTGGTCAATTTTACGTCACTTTTAGTTCAGGCAGTATTGGTACCCGAAATTGTGCAAGCTATTTGACTTGGTTCAGGCCATTTTTGGGCTTTGGTGTCTTCATAAGAATTGTAGTTCTATTTCTTATTGCACTCTGGGCAAAATTTCAAGTTATTCTGAGTTGTATAGAACATATGATCAACTTACTAAACTTGGACAGATTGCACCTTTAGTGCAAAATTCGGTCAATTTTAGGTCACTTTTAGTTCAGGCAGTTTTGATACCCGTACTTGTGCAAGCTATTTGACTTGTTTCGCTATTTCGGGTTTTGTGTTTTCATAAGAATTATAGCTCTGTCTTATTGCACTCTAAGCAAAATTTCAAGACATTCGAGTTGTATCGACCAAGATATGGTCAATTTACTAAAGTCGAATGATTGAACCTTTAGTGCAAAATTTGGTGAATTTTAGGTCACTTTTAGTTCTGGCAGTTTTGGTACCCGAAATTGTGCAAGCTATTTGACTTGGTTCTGGCCATTTCTGGGCTTTGGTGTCTCCATAAGAATTGTAGCTCTATGTCTTATGGCACTCTAGGCAAAATTTCAAGTCATTCTGAATTGTATATACTAAGATATGGTAAATTTACTAAAAGATTGCCCCTTTAGTGCAAAATTTGATCAATTTTAGGTCACTTTTAGCTCTAGAGTTTTGGTACCCGTATTTGTGCAAGCTATTTGACTTGGTTCTGGCTATTTCTGGGCTTTGGTGTCTTCATAAGAATTGTAGCTCTCTGTCTTATGGCACTCTGGACAAAATTTCAAGTCATTCTGAGTGGTATAGACCAAGATATGGTCAATTTACTAAAGCTAGACAGATTAGACCTTTAGTGCAAAATTTGGTCAACTTTAGGTAACTTTTAGCTATGGTAGTTTTGGTACCTGAAATTGTGCAAGCTAGTTGACTTGGTCTTGGCCATTTCTGGGCTTTGGTGCCTTCATAAGAATTGTAGCTCTATGTCTTATTGCACTCAGGGCAAAATTTCAAGTCATTCTGGGTTGTATAGACCAAGATATGGTAAATTTACTAAAGCTGGACGGATTGCACCTTTAGTGCAAAATTTGGTCAATTTTAGGTCACTTTTAGTTCTGGCCGTTTTGGTACCTGAAATTGTGCAAGCTATTTGACTTGGTTCTAGCTATTTCTGGGCTTTGGAATCTTCATAAGAATTGTAGCTCTCTATCTTATTGCACTCTGGGCAAAATTTCAAGTCATTCTGAGTTGTATAGACCAAGATATGGTCAATTTACTAAAGCTGGACAGATTGCACCTTTAATGCAAAATTTGGTCAATTTTTGGTCACTTTTAGTTCAGGCAGTTTTGATACCCAAACTTGTGCAAGCTATTTGACTTGGTTTTGGCTGTTTCTGGGCTTTGGTGTCTCCATAAGAATTGTAGCTCTCTGTCTTGTGCCACTCTGTGGAAAATTTCAAGTCATTTTGAGTTGTATAGAACATATGGTCAACTTACTAAAGCGGGACAGATTGCACCTTTAGTGCAAAATTTGGTCAATTTTAGGTCACTTTTAGTTCAGGCAATTTTGGTACCCAAAATTTGGCAAGCTATTTGACTTGGTTCTGGCTATTTCTGGGTTTTGGTATCTTTATAAGAATTATAGCTCTATGTCTTATTGCACTGTGGGCAAAATTTCAAGTCATTCTGAGTTGTATAGACCAAGATATGGTCAATTTACTAAAGCTGGACATATTGCACCTTTAGTGCAAAATTTGGTCAATTTTAGGTCACCTTTAGTTTAGGCAATTTTGATACTCGTACTCGTGCAAGCTATTTTACTTGGTTCTGGCCATTTCTGGGCTTTGATGCCTTCATAAGAATTGTAGCTCTCTGTCTTATTGCTGTCTAGGCTAAATTTCAAGTCATTCTAAGTTCTACAGACCAAAATAGGGTCAATTTACTAAAGCTGGACAGATTGCACATTTAGTGCAAAATTTGGTCAATTTTAGGTCACTTTTAGTTCTGGCAGTTTTAGTACCTGAACTTCTGCAAGCTATTTGACTTGGTTCTTGCCATTTCTGGGCTTTGGTGTCTTCATAAGAATTGTAGCTCTATGACTTATTGCACTCTGGGTAAAATTTCAAGTCATTCTTAGTTGTATAAACCTAGATATGGTCAATTTACTAAAGCTGGACAGATTGCACCTTTAGTGCAAAATTTGGTCAATTTTAGGTCACTTTTAGTTCAGGCAATTTTGATAGACGTACTTGTGCAAGCTATTTTACTTGGTTCTGGCTATTTCTGGGATTTGGTGTCTTCATAAGAATTGTAGCTCTCTATCTTATTGCACTCTGGGAAAAATTTCAAGTCATTCTCAGTTGTACAGACCAAGATATGGTCAATTTACTAAAGCTGGACAGATTGCACCTTTAGTGCAAAATTTGGTCAATTTTAGGTCAATTTTAAAACTGGCAGTTTTGGTACCCGAAATTGTGCAATCTATTTGACTTCGTTCCAGCCATTTCTGGGCTTTGGTGTCTGCATAAGAATTGTAGATCTATGTCTAATTGCACTCTAGAAAAAATTTCAAGTCATTCTGAGTTGTATAGACCAAGATATGGTCAACTTACTAAAGCTGGACAGATTGCACATTTGGCGCAAAATTTGATCAATTTTAGGTCACTTTTAGTTTTGGCAGTTTTGGTGCCCAAAATTCTGCAAGCTATTTGACTTGGTTCTGGCCATTTTTGGGCTTTGGTGTTTTCATAAGAATTGCAGCTCTATGTCTTATTGCACTCTGGGCAAAATTTCAAGTCATTATGAGTTGTATAGAACATATGGTCAACTTGCTAAAGCTGGACAGATTGTACCTTTAGTGGAAAATTTGGTCAATTTTAGGTCACCTTTATTTCAGGAAGTTTTGGTACCCGTACTTGTGCAACCTATTTGACTTGGTTCTGGCCATTTCAGGGCTTTGGTGCCTTCATAAGAATTGTAGCTCTCTTTCTTATTGCACTCTGGCCAAAATTCTGAGTCATTCTAAGTTGTATAGACCAAGATATGGTCAATTTACTAAAGTTGGACAGATTGCACCTTTTTTGCAAAATTTGGTCAATTTTAGGTCAATTCTAGTTCCGGCAGTTTTGGTACCCAAAATTATGCAAGCTATTTGACTTCGTTCCAGCCATTTCTAGGCTTTGGTGTCTTCATAAGAATTGTAGCTCTATGTCTTATTGCACTTTGGGCGAAATTTCAATTCATTCTGAGTTGTATAGACCAAGATTGGGTCAATTTACTAAAGCTGGAAAGATTGCACCTTTAGTGCAAAATTTGGTCAATTTTACGTCACTTTTAGTTCAGGCAGTTTTGGTACCTGAAATTGAGCAAGCTATTTGGCTTGGTTCTAGCCATTTCTGGGCTTTGGTATCTTCATAAGAATTATAGCTCTATGTCTTATTGCACTTTAGGCAAAATTTCAAGTCATTCTAAGTTGTATAGACCAAGATATGGTCAATTTAGTAAAGCTGGACAGATTGCACCATTAGTGCAAAATTTGGTCAATTTTACGTCACTTTTAGTTTAGGCAGTATTGGTACCCGAAATTGTGCAAGCTATTTTACTTGGTTCTTGCCATTTTTGGGCTTTGGTGTCTTCATAAGAATTGTAGTTCTATTTCTTATTGCACTCTGGGCAAAATTTCAAGTCATTCTGAGTTGTATAGAACATATGGTCAACTTACTAAACCTGGACAGATTGCACCTTTAGTGCAAAATTCGGTCAGTTTTAGGTCACTTTTAGTTCAGGCAGTTTTGATACCCGTACTTGTGCAAGCTATTTGACATGTTTCTGGCTATTTCTGGGCTTTGGTGTTTTCATAAGTATTATAGCTCTCTGTCTTATTGCACTCTAAGCAAAATTTCAAGACATTCCGAGTTGTATCGTCCAAGATATGGTCAATTTACTAAAGCTGGACAGATTGAACCTTTAGTGCAAAATTTGGTGAATTTTAGGTCACTTTTAGTTCTGGCAGTTTTGGTACCCGAAATTGTGCAAGCTATTTGACTTGGTTCTGGCCATTTCTGGGCTTTGGTGTCTTCATAAGAATTGTAGCTCTATGTCTTATTGCACTCTTGGCAAAATTTCAAGTCTTTCTGAGTTGTATAGACCAAGATATGGTCAATTTACTAAAGCTAGACAGATTAGACCTTTAGTGCAAAATTTGGTCAACTTTAGGTAACTTTTAGCTATGATAGTTTTGGTACCTGAAATTGTGCAAGCTAGTTGACTTGTTCCTGGCCATTTCTGGGCTTTTGTGCCTTCATAAGAATTGTAGCTCTATGTCTAATTGCACTCAGGGTAAAATTTCAAGTCATTCTGGGTTGTATAGACCAAGATATGGTAAATTTACTAAAGCTGGACGGATTGCACCTTTAGTGCAAAATTTGCTCAATTTTAGGTCACTTTTAGTTCTGGCCGTTTTGGTACCCGAAATTGTGCAAGCTATTTGACTTGGTTCTGGCTATTTCTGGGCTTTGGAGTCTTCATAAGAATTGTAGCTCTCTATCTTATTGCACTATGGGCAAAATTTCAAGTCATTCTGAGTGGTATAGACCAAGATATGGTCAATTTACTAAAGCTGGACAGATTGCACCTTTAATGCAAAATTTGGTCCATTTTAGGTCACTTTTAGTTTAGGCAGTTTTGATACCCATATTTGTGCAAGCTATTTGACTTGGTTTTGGCTATTTTCTGGGCTTTGGTGTCTTCATAAGAAATGTAGCTCTCTGTCTTATGGCACTCTGGGCAAAATTTCAAGTCATTCTGAGTGGTATAGACCAAGGTATGATCAATTTACTAAAGCTGGACAGATTGCACCTTTAGTGCAAAATTTGGTGAATTTTAGGTCACTTTTAGTTCAGGCAGTTTTGATACCCGTTCTTGTGCAAGCTGTTTGACTTGGTTCTGGCCATTTCTGGGCTTTAGTGTCTTCATAGGAATTGTAGCTCTCTGTCATATTGCAGTCTGGCCAAAATTTCAAGTCATTCTGAGTTGTATAGACCAAGATATGGTCAATTTACTAAAGCTGGACAGATTAGACCTTTAGTGCAAAATTTGATCAATTTTAGGTCGTTTTTAGCTCTGGCAGTTTTTGTACCCGTACTTGTGCAAGCTATTTGACTTGGTTCTGGCCATTTCTGGGCTTTGGTGTCTTCATCAGAATTGTAGCTCTTTGTCTTATTGCACTAGGGGCAAAATTTCAAGTCATTCTGAGTGGTATAGACCAAGATATGGTCAATTTACTAAAGCTGGACAGATTGCACCTTTAATGCAAAATTTGGTCCATTTTAGGTCACTTTTAGTTTAGGCAGTTTTGATACCCGTATTTGTGCAAGCTATTTGACTTGGTTTTGGCTATTTCTGGGCTTTGGTGTCTTCATAAGAAATGTAGCTCTCTGTCTTATGGCACTCTGGGCAAAATTTCAAGTCATTCTGAGTGGTATAGACCAAGGTATGATCAATTTACTAAAGCTGGACAGATTGCACCTTTAGTGCAAAATTTGGTGAATTTTAGGTCACTTTTAGTTCAGGCAGTTTTGATACCCGTTCTTGTGCAAGCTGTTTGACTTGGTTCTGGCCATTTCTGGGCTTTAGTGTCTTCATAGGAATTGTAGCTCTCTGTCATATTGTAGTCTGGCCAAAATTTCAAGTCATTCTGAGTTGTATAGGCCAAGATATGGTCAATTTACTAAAGCTGGACAGATTAGACCTTTAGTGCAAAATTTGATCAATTTTAGGTCGTTTTTAGCTCTGGCAGTTTTTATACCCGTACTTGTGCAAGCTATTTGACTTGGTTCTGGCCATTTCTGGGCTTTGGTGTCTTCATAAGAATTGTAGCTCTTTGTCTTATTGCACTCTGGCCAAAATTTCAAGTCATTCTGAGTTGTATAGAATATATGGTCAACTTATTAAAGCTGGACAGATTGCACATTTAGTGCAAAATTCGGTCAATTTTAGGTCACTTTTAGTTCAGGCAGTTTTGATACCCATTTTTGTGCTAGCTATTTGATTTGGTTCTGGCTATTTCTGGGCTTTGGTGTCTTCATAAGAATTGTAGCACTCTGTCTTTTTGCACTCTGGGAAAAATTTCAAGTCATTCTGAGTTGTATAGACCGAGATATGGTCAATTTACTATAGCTGGACAGATTGCACCATTAGTGCAAACTTTGGTCAATTTTAGGTCACTTTTAGTTCAAGCAGTTTTGGTACCCGAAATTGTGCAAGCTGTTTGACTAAGTTCTGGCCATTTCTGGGCTTTGGTGTCTTCATAAGAATTGTAGCTCTACGTTTTATTGCACTTTGGGCAAAATTTCAAGTCATTCTGAGTTGTGTAGACCAAGACATGATCAATTTATTAAAGCTAGACATTGCCCCTTTAGTGCAAAATTTGATCTACTTTATGTCACTTTTAGCTCTAGAGTTTTGGTACCCGTACTTGTGCAAGCTATTTAACTTGGTTCTGGCCATTTCTCGGCTTTGGTATCTTCATAGGAATTGTAGCTCTCTGTCTTATTGCACTCCGGGCAAAATTTCAAGTCATTCTGAGCTGTATAGACCAAGATATGGTCAATTTACTAAAGCTGGACAGATTGCACCTTTAGTGCAAAATTTGGTCAATTTTACGTCACTTTTAGTTCATGCAGTTTTGGTACCCGAAATTAAGCAAGCTATTTGGCTTGGTTCTGGCCATTTCTGGGCTATGGTGTCTTCATAAGAATTATAGCTCTATGTCTTATTGCACTCCGGGCAAAATTTCAAGTCATTCTGAGTTGTATGGAACTTATGGTCAATTTACTAAAGCTGGACAGATTGCACCTTTAGTGCAAAATTTGATCAATTTTAGGTCACTTTTAGCTCTAGAGTTTTTGTACCCGTATTTTTGCAAGCTATTTGACTTGGTTCTGGCTATTTCTAGGCTTTGGTGTCTTCATAAGAATTGTAGCTCTCTGTCTTATGGCACTCTAGGCAAAATTTCAAGTCATTCTGAGTTGTATAGACTAAGATATGGTAAATTTACTAAAAGATTGCCCCTTTAGTGCAAAATTTGATCAATTTTAGGTCACTTTTAGCTCTAGAGTTTTGGTACCCGTATTTGTGCAAGCTATTTGACTTGGTTCTGGCTATTTCTGGGCTTTGGTGTCTTCATAAGAATTGTAGCTCTCTGTCTTATGGCACTCTGGACAAAATTTCAAGTCATTCTGAGTTGTATAGACTAAGATATGGTCAATTTACTAAAGCTGGACAGATTGCCCCTTTAGTGCAAAATTTGATCAATTTTAGGTCACTTTTAGCTCTAGAGTTTTGGTACCCGTATTTGTGCAAGTTATTTGACTTGGTTCTTGCCATTTCTGGGCTTTGGTATCTTCATAGGAATTGTAGCTCTCTGTCTTATTGCACTCCGGGCAAAATTTCAAGTCATTCTGAGTTGTATAGACCAAGATATGGTCAATTTGCTAAAGCTGGACAGATTACACCTTTAGAGCAAAATTTGGTCAATTTTAGGTCACTGTTAGCTCTAGTAGTTTTGGTACCTGAAATTATGCAAGCTATTTAAAGTTGGTCCTGGCCATTTCTGGGCTTTGGTGCCTTTATAAGAATTGTAGACCTATGTCTTATTGCACTCTGGGCAAAATTTAAAGTCATTCTGAGTTGTATAGACCAAGATATGGTCAATTTACTAAAGCTGGACAGATTGCTCCTTTAGTGCTATATTTGGTCAATTTTAGGCCACTTTTAGTTCTGGCCATTTTGGTACTCGAAATTGTGCAAGCTATTTGACTTGGTTCTGGCTATTTCTAGGCTTTGGTATCTTCATAAGAATTATAGCTCTATGTCTTATTGCACTCTGGGCAAAATTTCAAGTCATTCTGAGTTCTATAGAATATATGGTCAATTTACTAAAGCTGGACAGATTGCACCTTTAGTGCAAAATTTTGTCGATTTTAGGTCACTTTTAGTTCAGGCAGTTTTGATACCCACACTTGTGCAAGCTATTTGACTTGGTTCTGGCCTTTTCTGGGCTTTGGTGTCTTCATAAGAATTGTAGCTCTCTGTCTTATGGCACTCTGTGCAAAATTTGAAGTCATTCTGAGTTGTATAGACCAAGATATGGTCAATTTCCTAAAGCTGAATAGATTGCCCTTTAAGTGCAAAATTTGATCAACTTTAGGTCACTTATATCTCTAGAGTTTTGGTACCTGTACTTGTGCAAGCTATTTGACTTGGTTCTGGCCATTTCTGGGCTTTAGTGTCGTCATAAGAATCGTAGCTCTCTGTCTTATTGCACTCTGGGCAATATTTCAAGTCATTCTGAGTTGTATAGAACATATGGTCAACTTACTAAAGCTGGACAGATTGCACCTTTAGTGCAAAATTTGGTCAATTTTAGGTCACCTTTATTTCAGGAAGTTTTGGTACCCGTACTTGTGCAAGCTATTTGACTTGGTTCTGGCCATTTCTGGACATTGGTGCCTTCATAAGAATTGTAGCTCTCTTTCTTATTGCACTCTGGCCAAAATTCTGAGTCATTCTAAGTTGTTTACACCAAGATGTGTTCAATTTACTAAACATGGACAGATTGCACCTTTAGTGCAAAATTTGGTCAATTTTAGGTCACTTCTAGTTCTGGCATTTTTGGTACTCAAAATTATGCAAGCTATTTGACTTCGTTCCAGCCATTTCTTGGCTTTGGTGTCTTCATAAGAATTGTAGCTCTATGTCTTATTGCACTCTGGGCAAAATTTCAAGTCATTCTGAGTTGTATAGACCAAGATATGGTCAATTTACTAAAGCTGGAAAGATTGCACCTTTAGTGCAACATTTGATCGAATTTAGGTCACTTTTAGCTCTAGAGTTTTGGTACCCGAACATGTGCAAGCTATTTGACTTGGCTCTGGCTATTTCTAGGCTTTGGTGTCTTCATAAGAATTGTAGCTCTCTGTCTTATTGCACTCTGGGTAAAATTTCATGTCATTGTGAGTTGTATAGACCAAGATATAGTCAATTTACTAAAGCTGGATAGATTCCACCATTAGTGCAAAATTTGGTCAATTTTAGGTCACTTTTAGTTCTAGAGTTTTGGAACTCGTATTTGTGCAAGCTATTTGACTTGGTTCTGGCCATTTCTAGGCTTTGGTATCTTCATAGGAATTGTAGCTCTCTGTCTTATTGCACTCTGGGAAAAATTTCAAGTCATTCTGAGTTGTATAGACCAAGATATGGTCAATTTACTAAAGCTGGACAGATTACACCATTTGTGCAAAATTTGGTCAATTTTAGGTCACTTTTAAATCTGGTAGTTTTGGTACCTGAATTTGTGCAAGCTATTTGACTTGGTCCTGGTCATTTCTGGGCTTTCGTGCCTTCATAAGAATTGTAGCTCTATGTCTTATTGCACTCTGGGCAAAATTTCAAGTCATTCTGAGTTGTATAGACCAAGATATGGTCAATTTACTAAAGCTGGAAAGATTGCACCTTTAGTGCAAAATTTGATCGATTTTAGGTCACTTTTAGCTCTAGAGTTTTGGTACCCGAACATGTGCAAGCTATTTGACTTGGCTCTGGCTATTTCTAGGCTTTGGTGTCTTCATAAGAATTGTAGCTCTCTGTCTTATTGCACTCTGGGTAAAATTTCAAGTCATTGTGAGTTGTATAGACCAAGATATAGTCAATTTACTAAAGCTGGACAGATTACACCATTAGTGCAAAATTTGGTCAATTTTAGGTCACTTTTAGTTCTAGAGTTTTGGAACTCGTATTTGTGCAAGCTATTTGACTTGGTTCTGGCCATTTCTAGGCTTTGGTATCTTCATAGGAATTGTAGCTCTCTGTCCTATTGCACTCTGGGAAAAATTTCAAGTCATTCTGAGTGGTATAGAACATATGGTCAATTTACTAAAGCTGGGCAGATTGCCCCGTTAGTGCAAAATTTGATCAATTTTAGGTCACTTTTAGCTCTAGAGTTTTGGTACTCGTATTTGTGCAAGCTATTTGACTTGGTTCTGGCCATTTCTAGGCTTTGGTATCTTCAAAGGAATTGTAGCTCTCTGTCTTATTGCACTCTGGGAAAAATTTCAAGTCATTCTGAGTTGTATAGACCAAGATATGGTCAATTTACTAAAGCTGGATAGATTGCCCCGTTAGTGCAAAATTTGATCAATTTTATGTCACTTTTAGCTCTAGAGTTTTGGTACTCGTATTTGTGCAAGCTATTTGACTTGGTTCTGGCCATTTCTAGGCTTTGGTATCTTCATAGGAATTGTAGCTCTCTGTCTTATTGCACTCTGGGAAAAATTTCAAGTCATTCTGAGTTGTATAGACAAAGATATGGTCAATTTACTAAAGCTGGATAGATTGCCCCGTTAGTGCAAAATTTGATCAATTTTAGGTCACTTTTAGCTCTAGAGTTTTGGTACTCGTATTTGTGCAAGCTATTTGGCTTGGTTCTGGCCATTTCTAGGTTTTGGTATCTTAATAGGAATTGTAGCTCTCTGTCTTATTGCACTCTGGGAAAATTTTCAATTCATTCTGAGTTGTATAGACCAAGATATGGTCAATTTACTAAAGCTGGACAGATTACACCATTTGTGCAAAATTTGGTTGATTTTAGGTCACTTTTAGCTCTGGTAGTTTTGGTACCTGAATTTGTGCAAGCTATTTGACTTGGTCCTGGCCATTTCTGGGCTTTGGTGCCTTCATAAGAATTGTAGCTCTATGTCTTATTGCACCCTTGGCAAAATTTCAAGTCATTCTGATTTGTATAGACCAAGATATGGTCAATTTACTAAAGCTGGACAGATTAGACCCTTAGTGCAAAATTTGGTCAATTTTAGGTAACTTTTAGCTATGGTAGTTTTGGCGCCAGAAATTGTGCAAGCTATTTGGCTTGGTTCTGGCCATTTTTGGGCTTTGGTGTCTTCATAAGAAATATAGCTCTATGTCTTTTTGCACTCTGGGCAAAATTTCAAGTCATTCTGAGTTGTATAGAACATATGGTCAATTTACTAAACCTGGACAGATTGCCCCGTTAGTGCAAAATTTGATCAATTTTAGGTCACTTTTAGCTCTAGAGTTTTGGCACTCGTATTTGTGCAAGCTATTTGACTTGGTTCTGGCCATTTCCAGGCTTTGGTATCTTCAAAGGAATTGTAGCTCTCTGTCTTATTGCACTCTGGGAAAAATTTCAAGTCATTCTGAGTTGTATAGACCAAGATATGGTCAATTTACTAAAGCTGGATAGATTGCCCCGTTAGTGCAAAATTTGATCAATTTAATGTCACTTTTAGCTCTAGAGTTTTGGTACTCGTATTTGTGCAAGCTATTTGACTTGGCTCTGGCTATTTCTAGGCTTTGGTGTCTTCATAAGAATTGTAGCTCTCTGTCTTATTGCACTCTGGGTAAAATTTCAAGTCATTCTGAGTTGTATAGACCAAGATATAGTCAATTTACTAAAGCTGGACAGATTACACCATTAGTGCAAAATTTGGTCAATTTTAGGTCACTTTTAGTTTTGGCAGTTTTGGTACCCAAAATTCTGCAAGCTATTTGACTTTGTTCTGGCTATTTCTGGGCTTTGGGGTCTCCATAAGAATTGTAGCTCAAAGTCTTATTGCACTCTGGGCAAAATTTCAAGTCATTCTGAGTTGTATAGACCAAGATATGGTCAATTTACTAAAGCTGGATAGATTGCCCCGTTAGTGCAAAATTTGATCAATTTTAGCTCACTTTTAGCACTAGAGTTTAGGTACTCGTATTTGTGCAAGCTATTTGACTTGGTTCTGGCCATTTCTAGGCTTTCGTATCTTCATAAGAATTGTAGCTCTTTGTCTTATTGTACTCTGGGAAAAATTTCAAATCATTCTGAGTTGTATAGACCAAGATATGGTCAATTTACTAAATCTGGATAGATTGCCCCGTTAGTGCAAAATTTGATCAATTTTGGGTCACTTTTAGCTCTAGAGTTTTGGTACTCGTATTTGTGCAAGCTATTTGACTTGGTTCTGGCCATTTCTAGGCTTTGGTATCTTCATAGGAATTGTAGCTCTCTGTCTTATTGCACTCTGGGAAAAATTTCAAGTCATTCTGAGTTGTATAGACAAAGATATGGTCAATTTACTAAAGCTTGATAGATTGCCCCGTTAGTGCAAAATTTGATCAATTTTAGGTCACTTTTAGCTCTAGTGTTTTGGTACTTGTATTTGTGCAAGCTATTTTGTTTGGTTCGGGCCATTTCTAGGCTTTGGTATCTTCATAGGAATTGTAGCTTTCTGTCTTATTGCACTCTGGGAAAAATTTCAAGTCATTCTGAGTTGTATAAACCAAGATATGGTCAATTTACTAAAGCTGGACAGATTACACCATTTGTGCAAAATTTGGTCAATTCTAGGTCACTTTTAGCTCTGGTAGTTTTGGTGCCTGAATTTGTGCAAGCTATTTGACTTGGTCCTGGCCATTTCTGGGCTTTGGTGCCTTCATAAGAATTGTAGCTCTATGTCTTATTGCACCCTTGGCAAAATTTCAAGTCATTCTGAGTTGTATAGACCAAGATATGGTCAATTTACTAAAGCTGGACAGATTAGACCCTTAGTGCAAAATTTGGTCAATTTTAGGTAACTTTTAGCTATGGTAGTTTTGGCGCCAGAAATTGTGCAAGCTATTTGGCTTGGTTCTGGCCATTTTTGGGCTTTGGTGTCTTCATAAGAATTATAGCTCTATGTCTTTTTGCACTCTGGGCAAAATTTCAAGTCATTCTGAGTTGTATAGAACATATGGTCAATTTAGTAAAGCTGGACAGATTGCCCCGTTAGTGCAAAATTTGATCAATTTTAAGTCACTTTTAGATCTAGAGTTTTGGTACTCGTATTTGTGCAAGCTCTTTGACTTGGTTCTGGCCATTTCTAGGCTTTGGTATCTTCAAAGGAATTGTAGCTCTCTGTCTTATTGCACTCTGGGAAAAATTTCAAGTCATTCTGAGTTGTATAGACCAAGATATGGTCAATTTACTAAAGCTGGATAGATTGCCCCGTTAGTGCAAAATTTGATCAATTTTATGTCACTTTTAGCTCTAGTGTTTTGGTACTCGTATTTGTGCAAGCTATTTGACTTGGTTCTGGCCATTTCTAGGCTTTGGTATCTTCATAGGAATTGTAGCTCTCTGTCTTATTGCACTCTGGGAAAAATTTCAAGTCATTCTGAGTTGTATAGACCAAGATATGGTCAATTTACTAAAGCTGGACAGATTACACCATTTGTGCAAAATTTGGTCAATTCTAGGTCACTTTTAGCTCTGGTAGTTTTGGTACCTGAATTTGTGCAAGCTATTTGACTTGGTCCTGGCCATTTCTGGGCTTTGGTGCCTTCATAAGAATTGTAGCTCTATGTCTTATTGCACCCTTGGCAAATTTTCAAGTCATTCTGAGTTGTATAGACCAAGATATGGTCAATAAACTAAAGCTGGACAGATTACACCATTTGTGCAAAATTTGGTCGATTTTAGGTCACTTTTAGCTCTGGTAGTTTTGGTACCTTAATTTGTGCAAGCTATTTGACTTGGTCCTGGCCATTTCTGGGCTTTGGTGCCTTCATAAGAATTGTAGCTCTATGTCTTATTGCACCCTTGGCAAAATTTCAAGTCATTCTGAGTTGTATAGACCAAGATATGGTCAATTTACTAAAGCTAGACAGATTAGACCCTTAGTGCAAAATTTGGTCAATTTTAGGTAACTTTTCGCTATGGTAGTTTTGGCGCCAGAAATTGTGCAAGCTATTTGGCTTGGTTCTGGCCATTTTTGGGCTTTGGTGTCTTCATAAGAATTATAGCTCTATGTCTTTTTGCACTCTGGGCAAAATTTCAAGTCATTCTGAGTTGTATAGAACATATGGTCAATTTAGTAAAGCTGGACAGATTGCCCCGTTAGTGCAAAATTTGATCAAATTTAGGTCACTTTTAGCTCTAGAGTTTTGGTTCTCGTATTTGTGCAAGATCTTTGACTTGGTTCTGGGCATTTCCAGGCTTTGGTATCTTCATAGGAATTGTAGCTCTCTGTCTTATTGCACTCTGGAAAAAATTTCAAGTCATTCTGAGTTGTATAGATAAAGTTATGGTCAATTTACTAAAGCTGGATAGATTGCCCCGTTAGTGCAAAATTTGATCAATTTTAGGTCACTTTTAGCTCTAGAGTTTTGGTACTCATATTTGTGCAAGCTATTTAGCTTGGTTCTGGCCATTTCTAGGCTTTGGTATCTTAATAGGAATTGTAGCTCTCTGTCTTATTGCACTCTGGGAAAAATTTCAAGTCATTCTGAGTTGTATAGACAAAGATATGGTCAATTTACTAAAGCTGGACAGATTACACCATTTGTGCAAAATTTGGTCGATTTTAGGTCACTTTTAGCTCTAGTAGTTTTGGTACCTGAATTTGTGCAAGCTATTTGACTTGGTCCTGGCCATTTCTGGGCTTTGGTGCCTTCATAAGAATTGTAGCTCTATGTCTTATTGCACCCTTGGCAAAATTTCAAGTCATTCTGAGTTGTATAGACCAAGATATGGTCAATTTACTAAAGCTGGACAGATTAGACCCTTAGTGCAAAATTTGGTCAATTTTAGGTAAATTTTAGCTATGGTAGTTTTGGCGCCAGAAATTGTGCAAGCTATTTGGCTTGGTTCTGGCCATTTTTGGGCTTTGGTGTCTTCATAAGAATTATAGCTCCATCTCTTTTTGCACTCTTGACAAAATTTCAAGTCATTCTGAGTTGTATAGAACATATGGTCAATTTAGCAAAGCTGGATAGATTGCCCCGTTAGTGCAAAATTTGATCAATTTTAGGTCACTTTTAGTTCTAGAGTTTTGGTACTCGTATTTGTGCAAGCTATTTGACTTGGTTCTGGCCATTTCTAGGCTTTGGTATCTTCAAAGGAATTATAGCTCTCTGTCTTATTGCACTCTGGGAAAAATTTCAAGTCATTCTGAGTTGTATAGACCAAGATATGGTCAATTTACTAAAGCTGGATAGATTGCCCCGTTAGTGCAAAATTTGATCAATTTTATGTCACTTTTAGCTCTAGAGTTTTGGCACTCGTATTTGTGCAAGCTATTTGACTTGGCTCTGGCTATTTCTAGGCTTTGGTGTCTTCATAAGAATTGTAGCTCTCTGTCTTATTGCACTATGGGTAAAATTTCAAGTCATTCTGAGTTGTATAGACCAAGATATAGTCAATTCACTAAAGCTGGACAGATTACACCATTAGTGCAAAATTTGGTCAATTATAGGTCACTTTTAGTTCTGGCAGTTTTGGTACCCAAAATTCTGCAAGCTATTTGACTTTGTTCTGGCTATTTCTGGGCTTTGGGGTCTGCATAAGAATTGTAGCTCAAAGTCTTATTGCACTCAGGGCAAAATTTCAAGTCATTCTGAGTTGTATAGACCAAGATATGGTCAATTTACTAAAGCTGGATAGATTGCCCCGTTAGTGCAAAATTTGATCAATTTTAGCTCACTTTTAGCACTAGAGTTTTGGTACTCGTATTTGTGCAAGCTATTTGACTTGGTTCTGGCCATTTCTAGGCTTTCGTATCTTCATAGGAATTGTAGCTCTCTGTCTTATTGCACTCTGGGAAAAATTTCAAATCATTCTGAGTTGTATAGACCAAGATATGGTCAATTTACTAAAGCTGGATAGATTGCCCAGTTAGTGCAAAATTTGATCAATTTTAGGTCACTTTTAGCTCTAGAGTTTTGGTACTCGTATTTGTGCAAGCTATTTGACTTGGTTTTGGCCATTTCTAGGCTTTGGTATCTTTATAGGAATTGTAGCTCTCTGTCTTATTACACTCTGGGAAAAATTTCAATTCATTCTGAGTTGTATAGACTAAGATATGGTCAATTTACTAAAGCTGGAAAGATTACACCATTTGTGCAAAATTTGGTCAATTATAGGTCACTTTTAGTTCTGGCAGTTTTGGTACCCAAAATTCTGCAAGCTATTTGACTTTATTCTGGCTATTTCTGGGCTTTGGGGTCTGCATAAGAATTGTAGCTCAAAGTCTTATTGCACTCTGGGCAAAATTTCAAGTCATTCTGAGTTGTATAGACCAAGATATGGTCAATTTACTAAAGCTGGATAGATTGCCCCGTTAGTGCAAAATTTGATCAATTTTAGGTCACTTTTAGCTCTGGTAGTTTTGGTACCTAAATTTGTGCAAGCTATTTGACTTGGTCCTGGCCATTTCTAGGCTTTAGTGCCTTCATAAGAATTGTAGCTCGATGTCTTATTGCACCCTTAGCAAAATTTCAAGTCATTCTGAGTTGTATAGACCAAGATATGGTCAATTTACTAAAGCTGGACAGATTAGACCTTTAGTGCAAAATTTGGTCAATTTTAGGTAACTTTCAGCTATGGTAGTTTTGGCGCCTGAAATTGTGGAAGCTATTTGACTTGGTCCTGGCCATTTCTGGGCTTTGTTGCCTTCATAAGAATTGTAACTCTATGTCTTATTGCACTCTGGGCAAAATTTCAAGTCATTCTGAGTTGTATAGACCAAGATATGGTCAATTTACTAAAGCTGGACAGATTGCACATTTAGTGCAATATTTGGTCAATTTTAGGCCACCTTTAGTTCTGGCCGTTTTGGTACCCGAAATTGTGCAAGCTATTTGACTTTGTTCTGGCTATTTCTTGGCTTTGGTATCTTCATAAGAATTATAGCTCAATGTCTTATTGCACTCTGGTCAAAATTTCAAGTCATTCTGAGTTGTATAGACCAAGATATGATCAATTTACTAGAGCTGGACAGATTGCACCATTAGGGCAAAATTTGGTCAATTTTACGTCACTTTTAGTTCAGGAAGTTTTGGTACCCGAAATTAAGCAAGCTATTTGGCTTGGTTCTGGCCATTTTTGGGCTTTGGTGTCTTCATAAGAATTATAGCTCTATGTCTTTTATCACTCTGGGCAAAATTTCAAGTCATTCTGAGTTGTATAGAACATATGGTCAATTTACTAAAGCTGGACAGATTGCACTTTTAGTGCAAAATTTGGTCAATTTTAGGTCACTTTTAGTTCAGGCAGTTTTGATACCCACACTTGTGCAAGCTATTTGACTTGGTTCTGGCCATTTCTGGGCTTTGGTGTCTTCATAAGAATTGTAGCCCTCTGTCTTATGGCACTCTGTGCAAAATTTGAAGTCATTCTGAGTTGTATAGACCAAGATATGGTCATTTTCCTAAAGCTGAATAGACTGCCCCTTTAGTTCAAAATTTGATCAATTTTAGGTCACTTATATCTCTAGAGTTTTGGTACCCGTACTTGTGCAAGCTATTTGACTTGCTTCTGGCCATTTCTGGGCTTTGGTGTTTTCATAAGAATTGTAGCTCTCTGTCTTATTGCACTCTGGGCAAAATTTCAAGTCATTCTGAGTTGTATAGAACATATGGTCAACTTACAAAAGCTGGACAGATTGCACCTTTAGTGCATAATTCGGTCAACTTTAGGTCACTTTTAGTTTAGGCAGTTTTGATACTTATACTTGTGCAAGCAATTTGACTTGGTTTTGGCTATTTCTGGGCTTTGGCGTCTTCATAAGAATTGTAGCTCTCTGTCTTATTGCACTCTGGGCAAAATTTCAAGTCATTCTGAGTTGTATAGACCAAGATATGGTCAATTTACAAAAGCTGGACAGATTGCACCTTTAGTGCAAAATTAGGTAAATTTTAGGTCACTTTTAGCTCTAGAGTTTTGGTACTCGTATTTGTGCAAGCTATTTGACTTGGTTATGGCCATTTCTAGGCTTTGGTATCTTCAAAGGAATTGTAGCTCTCTGTCTTATTGCACTCTGGGAAAAATTTCAAGTCATTCTGAGTTGTATAGACCAAGATATGGTCAATTTACTAAAGCTGGATAGATTGCCCCGTTAGTGCAAAATTTGATCAATTTTATGTCACTTTTAGCTCTAGAGTTTTGGTACTCGTATTTGTGCAAGCTATTTGACTTGGCTCTGGCTATTTCTAGGCTTTGGTGTCTTCATAAGAATTGTAGCTCTCTGTCTTATTGCACTCTGGGTAAAATTTCAAGTCATTCTGAGTTGTATAGACCAAGATATAGTCAATTTACTAAAGCTGGACAGATTACACCATTAGTGCAAAATTTGGTCAATTATAGGTCACTTTTAGTTACGCGGTTTGGTACCCAAAATTCTGCAAGCTATTTGACTTTATTCTGGCTATTTCTGGGCTTTGGGGTCTGCATAAGAATTGTAGCTCAAAGTCTTATTGCACTCTGGGCAAAATTTCAAGTCATTCTGAGTTGTATAGACCAAGATATGGTCAATTTACTAAAGCTGGATAGATTGCCCCGTTAGTGCAAAATTTGATCAATTTTAGCTCACTTTTAGCACTAGAGTTTTGGTACTCATATTTGTGCAAGCTATTTGACTTGGTTCTGGCCATTTCTAGGCTTTGGTATCTTTATAGGAATTGTAGCTCTCTGTTTTATTACACTCTGGGAAAAAATTTCAAGTCATTCTGAGTTGTATAGACTAAGATATGGTCAATTTACTAAAGCTGGACAGATTACACCATTTGTGCAAAATTTGGTCAATTTTAGGTCACTTTTAGCTCTGGTAGTTTTGGTACCTGAATTTGTGCAAGCTATTTGACTTGGTCCTGGCCATTTCTGGGCTTTAGTGCCTTCATAAGAATTGTAGCTCGATGTCTTATTGCACCCTTAGCAAAATTTCAAGTCATTCTGAGTTGTATAGACCAAGATATGGTCAATTTACTAAAGCTGGACAGATTATACCTTTAGTGCAAAATTTGGTCAATTTTAGGTAACTTTTAGCTATGGTAGTTTTGGCGCCTGAAATTGTGCAAGCTATTTGACTTGGTCCTGGCCATTTCTGGGCTTTGTTGCCTTCATAAGAATTGTAGCTCTATGTCTTATTGCACTCTGGGCAAAATTTCAAGTCATTCTGAGTTGTATAGACCAAGATATGGTCAATTTACTAAAGCTGGACAGATTGCACATTTAGTGCAATATTTGGTCAATTTTAGGCCACCTTTAGTTCTGGCCGTTTTGGTACCCGAAATTGTGCAAGCTATTTGACTTTGTTATGGCTATTTCTGGGCTTTGGTATCTTCATAAGAATTATAGCTCTATGTCTTATTGCACTCTGGGCAAAATTTCAAGTCATTCTGAGTTGTATAGAACATATGGTCAATTTACTAAAGCTGGACAGATTACACTTTTAGTGAAAAATTTGTTCAATTTTAGGTCACTTTTAGTTCAGGCAGTTTTGATACCCACACTTGTGCAAGCTATTTGACTTGGTTCTGGCCATTTCTGGGCTTTGGTGTCCTCATAAGAATTGTAGCTCTCTGTCTTATGGCACTCTGTGCAAAGTTTGAAGTCATTCTGAGTTGTATAAACCAAGATATGGTCAATTTCCTAAAGCTGAATAGATTACCCCTTTTGTGCAAAATTTGATATATCTCTAGTGTTTTGGTACCCGTACTTGTGCAAGCTATTTGACTTGCTTTTGGCCATTTCTGGGCTTTGGTGTCTTCATAAGAATTGTAGCTCTCTATCTTATTGCTCTCTGGGAAAAATTTCAAGTCATTCTGAGTTGTATAGAACACATGGTCAACTTACTAAATCTGGACAGATTGCACCTTTAGTGCATAATTCGGTCAACTTTAGGTCACTTTTAGTTCAGGCTGTTTTGATACTTATACTTGTGCAGGCTATTTGACTTGGTCCTGGCCATTTCTGGGCTTTGTTGCCTTCATAAGAATTGTAGCTCTATGTCTTATTGCACTCTGGGCAAAATTTCAAGTCATTCTGAGTTGTATAGACAAAGATATGGTCAATTTACTAAAGCTGGACAGATTGCCCCTTTAGTGCAAAATTTGATCAATTTTAGGTCACTTTTAGCTCTAGAGTTTTGGTACCCGAACTTGTGCAAGCTATTTGACTTGGTTCTGGCCATTTCTGGGCTTTGGTATCTTCATAGGAATTATAGCTCTCTGTCTTATTGCACTCTGGGCAAAATTTCAAGTCATTCTGAGTTGTATAGACCAAGATATGGTCAATTTACTAAAGCTGGATAGATTGCACCATTAGTGCAAAATTTGGTCAATTTTAGGTCACTTTTAGTTCAGGCAATTTTGATACTCGTACTTGTGCAAGCTATTTGACTTGGTTCTGGCTATTTCTAGGCTTTGGTATCTTCATAAGAATTATAGCTCTATGTCTTATTGCACTCTGGGCAAAATTTCAAGTCATTCTGAGTTGTATAGACAAAGATATGGTCAATTTACTAAAGCTGGACAGATTGCCCCTTTAGTGCAAAATTTGATCAATTTTAGGTCACTTTTAGCTCTAGAGTTTTGGTACCCGTACTTGTGCAAGCTATTTGACTTGGTTCTGGCCATTTCTGGGCTTTGGTATCTTCATAGGAATTATAGCTCTCTCTGTCTTGTTCCACTCTGGGAAAAATTTCAAGTCATTCTGAGTTGTATAGAACATATGGTCAACTTACTAAAGCAGGACAGATTGCACCTTTAGTGCAAAATTTGGTCAATTTTAGGTCACTTTTAGTTCAAGTAATTTTGGTAGCCGAAATTGGGCAAGCTATTTGACTTGGTTCTGGCTATTTCAGGGTTTGGTATCTTTATAAGAACAATAGCTCTATGTCTTATTGCACTGTGGGCAAAATTTCAAGTCATTCTGAGTTGTATAGACCAAGATATGGTCAATTTACTAAAGCTGGACATATTGCACCTTTAGTGCAAAATTTGGTCAATTTTAGGTCACCTTTAGTTCAGGCAATTTTGATACTCGTACTTGTGCAAGCTATTTGACTTGGTTCTGGCCATTTCTTGGCTTTGGTGCCTTCATAAGAATTGTAGCTCTTTGTCTTATTGCTGTCTAGGCAAAATTTCAAGTCATTCTAAGTTCTACAGACCAAAATATGGTCAATTTACTAAAGCTGGACAAATTGCACTTTTAGTGCAAAATTTGGTCAATTTTAGGTCACTTTTAGTTCTGGCAGTTTTAGTTTCTGAACTTCTGCAAGCTATTTGACTTGGTTCTGGCTATTTCTGGGCTTTGGTGCCTTCATAAGAATTGTAGCTCTCTTTCTTATTGCACTCTGGCCAAAATTTCGAGTCATTCTAAGTTGTGTAGACTAAGATATGGTCAATTTACTAAAGCTGGACAGATTGCACTTTTAGTGCAAAATTTGGTCAATTTTAGGTCACTTCTAGTTCTGGCAATTTTTGTACCCGAAATTATGCAAGATATTTGACTTCGTTCCAGCCATTTCTGGGCTTTAGTGTCTTCATAAGAATTGTAGCTCCATGTCTTATTGCACTCTGTGCAAAATTTCAAGTCATTCTGAGTTGTATAAACCAAGATATGGTCAATTTACTAAAGCTGGAAAGATTGCACCTTTAGTGCAAAATTTGATCGATTTTAGGTCACTTTTAGCTCTAAAGTTTTGGTACCCGAACTTGTGCAAGCTATTTGACTTGGCTCTGGCTATTTCAAGGCTTTGGTGTCTTCATAAGAATTGTAGCTCTCTGTCTTATTGCACTCTGGGTAAAATTTCAAGTCATTCTGAGTTGTATTGACCAAGATATGGTCAATTTACTAAAGCTGGACAGATTGCACCTTTAGTGCAATATTTGGTCAATTTTAGGCCACTTTTAGTTCTGGCCGTTTTGGTTCCCGAAATTGTGCAAGCTATTTGACTTTGTTCTGGCTATTTCTTGGCTTTGGTATCTTCATAAGAATTATAGCTCAATGTCTTATTGCACTCTGGGCAAAATTGAAAGTCATTCTGAGTTGTATAGACCAAGATATGATCAATTTACTAGAGCTGGACAGATTGCACCATTAGGGCAAAATTTGGTCAATTTTACGTCACTTTTAGTTTAGGAAGTTTTGGTACCCGAAATTAAGCAAGCTATTTGGCTTGGTTCTGGCCATTTTTGGGCTTTGGTGTCTTCATAAGAATTATAGCTCTATGTCTTTTATCACTCTGGGCAAAATTTCAAGTCATTCTGAGTTGTATAGAACATATGGTCGATTTACTAAAGCTGGATAGATTGCACTTTTAGTGCAAAATTTGGTCAATTTTAGGTCACTTTTAGTTCAGGCAGTTTTGATACCCACACTTGTGCAAGCTATTTGACTTGGTTCTGGCCATTTCTAGGCTTTGGTGTCTTCATAAGAATTGTAGCTCTCTGTCTTATGGCACTCTGTGCAAAATTTGAAGTCATTCTGAGTTGTATAGACCAAGATATGGGCAATTTCCTAAAGCTGAATAGATTGCCCCTTTAGTGCAAAATTTGATCAATTTTAGGTCACTTATATCTCTAGATTTTTGGTACCCGTACTTGTGCAAGCTATTTGACTTGCTTCTGGCCATTTCTGGGCTTTGGTGTTTTCATAAGAATTGTAGCTCTTTGTCTTATTGCACTCTAGGCAAAATTTCAAGTCATTCTGAGTTGTATAAAACATATGGTCAACTTACTAAAGCTGGACAGATTGCACCTTTAGTGCATAATTCGGTCAACTTTAGGTCACTTTTAGTTCAGGCAGTTTTGATACTTATACTTGTGCAAGCAATTTGACTTGGTTTTGGCTATTTCTGGGCTTTGGCGTCTTCATAAGAATTGTAGCTCTCTGGCTTATTGCACTCTGAGCAAAATTTCAAGTCATTCTGAGTTGTATAGACCAAGATATGGTCAATTTACAAAAGCTGGACAGATTGCACCTTTAGTGCAAGATTAGGTCAATTTTAGGTCACTTTTAGCTCTAGAGTTTTGGTACTCGTATTTGTGCAAGCTATTTGACTTGGTTCTGGCCATTTCTATGCTTTGGTATCTTCAAAGGAATTGTAGCTCTCTGTCTTATTGCAGTCTGGGAAAAATTTCAACTCATTCTGAGTTGTATAGACCAAGATATGGTCAATTTACTAAAGCTGGATAGATTGCCCCGTTAGTGCAAAATTTGATCAATTTTATGTCACTTTTAGCTCTAGAGTTTTGGTACTCGTATTTGTGCAAGCAATTTGACTTGGCTCTGGCTATTTCTAGGCTTTGGTTTCTTCATAAGAATTGTAGCTCTCTGTCTTATTGCACTCTGGGTAAAATTTCAAGTCATTCTGAGTTGTATAGACCAAGATATAGTCAATTTTACTAAAGCTGGACAGATTACACCATTAGTGCAAAATTTGGTCAATTATAGGTCACTTTTAGTTACGCGGTTTGGTACCCAAAATTCTGCAAGCTATTTGACTTTGTTCTGGCTATTTCTGGGCTTTGGGGTCTGCATAAGAATTGTAGCTCAAAGTCTTATTGCACTCTGGGCAAAATTTCAAGTCATTCTGAGTTGTATAGACCAAGATATGGTCAATTTACTAAAGCTGGATAGATTGCCCCGTTAGTGCAAAATTTGATCAATTTTAGCTCACTTTTAGCACTAGAGTTTTGGTACTCGCATTTGTGCAAGCTATTTGACTTGGTTCTGGCCATTTCTAGGCTTTCGTATCTTCATAGGAATTGTAGCTCTCTGTCTTATTGCACTCTGAGAAAAATTTCAAATCATTCTGAGTTGTATAGACCAAGATATGGTCAATTTACTAAAGTTGGATAGATTGCCCCGTTAGTGCAAAATTTGATCAATTTTAGGTCACTTTTAGCTCTAGAGTTTTGGTACTCGTATTTGTGCAAGCTATTTGACTTGGTTCTGGCCATTTCTAGGCTTTGGTATCTTTATAGGAATTGTATCTCTCTGTCTTATTACACTCTGGGAAAAATTTCAAGTCATTCTGAGTTGTATAGACTAAGATATGGTCAATTTACTAAAGCTAGACAGATTACACCATTTGTGCAAAATTTGGTCAATTTTAGGTCACTTTTTGCTCTGGTAGTTTTGGTACCTGAATTTGTGCAAGCTATTTGACTTGGTCCTGGCCATTTCTGGGCTTTAGTGCCTTCATAAGATTTGTAGCTCGATGTCTTATTGCACCCTTAGCAAAATTTCAAGTCATTCTGAGTTGTATAAACCAAGATATGGTCAATTTACTAAAGCTGGACAGATTAGACCTTTAGTGCAAAATTTGGTCAATTTTAGGTAACTTTTAGCTATGGTAGTTTTGGCGCCTGAAATTGTGCAAGCTATTTGATTTGGTCCTGGCCATTTCTGGGCTTTGTTGCCTTCATAAGAATTGTAGCTCTATGTCTTATTGCACTCTGGGCAAAATTTCAAGTCATTCTGAGTTGTATAGACCAAGATATGGTCAATTTACTAAAGCTGGACAGATTGCACATTTAGTGCAATATTTGGTCAATTTTAGGCCACCTTTAGTTCTGGCCGTTTTGTTACCCGAAATTGTGCAAGCTATTTGACTTTGTTTTGGCTATTTCTGGGCTTTGGTATCTTCATAAGAATTATAGCTCTATGTCTTATTGCACTCTGGGCAAAATTTCAAGTCATTCTGAGGTGTATAGAACATATGGTCAATTTACTAAAGCTGGACAGATTGCACTTTTAGTGCAAAATTTGTTCAATTTTAGGTCACTTTTAGTTCAGGCAGTTTTGATACCCACACTTGTGCAAGCTATTTGACTTGGTTCTGGCCATTTCTGGGCTTTGGTGTCCTCATAAGAATTGTAGCTCTCTGTCTTATGGCACTCTGTGCAAAATTTGAAGTCATTCTGAGTTGTGCAAACCAAGATATGGTCAATTTCCTAAAGCTGAATAGATTACCCCTTTTGTGCAAAATTTGATATATCTCTAGTGTTTTGGTACCCGTACTTGTGCAAGCTATTTGACTTGCTTCTGGCCATTTCTGGGCTTTGGTGTCTTCATAAGAATTGTAGCTTTCTGTCTTATTGCACTCAGGGCAAAATTTCAAGTCATTCTGAGTTGTATAGAACATATGGCCAACTTACTAAAGCTGGACAGATTGCACCTTTAGTGCACAATTCGGTCAACTTTAGGTCACTTTTAGTTCAGGCAGTTTTGATACTTATACTTGTGCAAGCTATTTGACTTGGTCCTGGCCATTTCTGGGCTTTGTTGCCTTCATAAGAATTGTAGCTCTATATCTTATTGCACTCTGGGCAAAATTTCAAGTCATTCTGAGTTGTATAGACAAAGATATGGTCAATTTACTAAAGCTGGACAGATTGCCCCTTTAGTGCAAAGTTTGATCAATTTTAGGTCACTTTTAGCTCTAGAGTTTTGGTACCCGTACTTGTGCAAGCTATTTGACTTGGTTCTGGCCATTTCTGGGCTTTGGTATCTTCATAAGAATTGTAGCTCTCTGTCTTATTGCACTCTGGGCAAAATTTCAAGTCATTCTGAGTTGTATAGACCAAGATATGGTCAATTTACTAAAGCTGGATAGATTGCACTATTAGTGCAAAATTTGGTCAATTTTAGGTCACTTTTAGTTCAGGCAATTTTGATACTCGTACTTGTGCAAGCTATTTGACTTGGTTCTAGCTATTTCTGGAATTTGGAGTCTTCATAAGAATTGTAGCTCTCTATCTTATTGCACTCTGGGCAAAATTTCAAATCATTCTGAGTTGTATAGACCAAGATATGGTCAATTTACTAAAGCTGGACAGATTGCACCTTTAATGCAAAATTTGGTCAATTTTAGGTCACTTTTGGTTCAGGCAGTTTTGATAACCATACTTGTGCAAGCTATTTGACTTGGTTTTGGCTGTTTCTGGGCTTTGGTGTCTCCATAAGAATTGTAGCTCTCTCTGTCTTGTTCCACTCTGGGCAAAATTTCAAGTCATTCTGAGTTGTATAGAACATATGGTCAACTTACTAAACCAGGACAGATTGCACCTTTAGTGCAAAATTTGGTCAATTTTAGGTCACTTTTAGTTCAAGTAATTTTGGTAGCCGAAATTGGGCAAGCTATTTGACTTGGTTCTGGCTATTTCTGGGTTTGGTATCTTTATAAGAACTATAGCTCTATGTCTTATTGCACTGTGGGCAAAATTTCAAGTCATTCTGAGTTGTATAGACCAAGATTTGGTCAATTTTAGGTCACCTTTAGTTCAGGCAATTTTGATACTCGTAATTGTGCAAGCTCTTTGACTTGGTTCTGGTCATTTCTGGGCTTTGGTGCCTTCATAAGAATTGTAGCTCTCTGTCTTATTGCTGTCTAGGCAAAATTTCAAGTCATTCTAAGTTCTACAGACCAAAATATGGTCAATTTACTAAAGCTGGACAAATTGCACTTTTAGTGTAAAATTTGGTCAATTTTAGGTCACTTTTAGTTCTGACAGTTTTAGTTCCTTAGCTTCTGCAAGCTATTTGACTTGGTTCTGGCCATTTCTGGGCTTTGGTGCCTTCATAAGAATTGTAGCTCTCTTTCTTATTGCACTCTGGCCAAAATTTCGAGTCATTCTAAGTTGTATAGACTAAGATATGGTCAATTTACTAAAGCTGGACAGATTGCACTTTTAGTGCAAAATTTGGTCAATTTTAGGTCACTTCTAGTTCTGGCAATTTTTGTACCCGAAATTATGCAAGCTATTTGACTTTGTTCCAGCCATTTCTGGGCTTTAGTGTCTTCATAAGAATTGTAGCTCCATGTCTTATTGCACTCTGTGCAAAATTTCAAGTCATTCTAAGTTCTACAGACCAAAATATGGTCACTTTACTAAAGCTGGAAAGATTGCACCTTTAGTGCAAAATTTGATCGATTTTAGGTCACTTTTAGCTCTAGAGTTTTGGTACCCGAACTTGTGCAAGCTATTTGACTTGGCTCTGGCTATTTCAAGGCTTTGGTGTCTTCATAAGAATTGTAGCTCTCTGTCTTATTGCACTCTGGGTAAAATTTCAAGTCATTCTGAGTTGTATAGACCAAGATATGGTCAATTTACTAACGCTGGACAGATTGCACCTTTAGTTCAATATTTGGTCAATTTTAGGCCACTTTTAGTTCTGGCCGCTTTGGTACCCGAAATTGTGCAAGCTATTTGACTTTGTTCTGGCTATTTCTGGGCTTTGGTATCTTCATAAGAATTATAGCTCAATGTCTTATTGCACTCTGGGCAAAATTTCAAGTCATTCTGAGTTGTATAGACCAAGATATGATCAATTTACTAGAGCTGGACAGATTGCACCATTAGGGCAAAATTTGGTCAATTTTACGCACTTTTAGTTCAGGAAGTTTTGGTACCCGAAATTAAGCAAGCTATTTGGCTTGGTTCTGGCCATTTTTGGGCTTTGGTGTCTTCATAAGAATTATAGCTCTATGTCTTTTATCACTCTGGGCAAAATTTCAAGTCATTCTGAGTTGTATAGAACATATGGTCAATTTACTAAAGCTGGACAGATTGCACTTTTAGTGCAAAATTTGGTCAATTTTAGGTCACTTTTAGTTCAGGAAGTTTTTATACCCACATATGTGCAAGCTATTTGACTTGGTTCTGGCCATTTCTGGGCTTTGGTGTCTTCATAAGAATTGTAGCTCTCTGTCTTATGGCACTCTGTGCAAAATTTGAAGTCATTCTGAGTTGTATAGACCAAGATATGGTCAATTTCCTAAAGCTGAAAAGACTGCCCCTTTAGTTCAAAATTTGATCAATTTTAGGTCACTTATATCTCTAGAGTTTTGGTACCCGTACTTGTGCAAGCTATTTGACTTGCTTCTGGCCATTTCTGGGCTTTGGTGTTTTCATAAGAATTGTAGCTCTCTGTCTTATTGCACTCTGGGCAAAATTTCAAGTCATTCTGAGTTGTATAGAACATATGGTCAACTTACTAAAGCTGGACAGATTGCACCTTTAGTGCATAATTCGGTCAACTTTAGGTCACTTTTAGTTCAGGCAGTTTTGATACTTATACTTGTGCAAGCAAATTGACTTGGTTTTGGCTATTTTTGGGCTTTGGCGTCTTCATAAGAATTGTAGCTCTCTGTCTTATTGCACTCTGGGCAAAATTTCAAGTCATTCTGAGTTGTATAGACCAAGATATGGTCAATTTACAAAAGCTGGACACATTGCACCTTTAGTGCAAAATTAGGTCAATTTTAGGTCACTTTTAGTTCTACCAGTTTTGGTACCCGAAATTGTCCAAGCTGTTTGACTTAGTTCTGGCCATTTCTGGGCTTTGGTGCCTTCATAAGAATTGTAGCTCTCTTTCTTATTGCACTCTGGCCAAAATTTCGAGTCATTCTAAGTTGTATAGACTAAGATATGGTCAATTTACTAAAGCTGGACAGATTGCACTTTTAGTGCAAAATTTGGTCAATTTTAGGTCACTTCTAGTTCTAGCAATTTTTGTACCCGAAATTATGCAAGCTATTTGACTTTGTTCCAGCCATTTCTGGGCTTTAGTGTCTTCATAAGAATTGTAGCTCCATGTCTTATTGCACTCTGTGCAAAATTTCAAGTCATTCTAAGTTCTACAGACCAAAATATGGTCAATTTACTAAAGCTGGAAAGATTGCACCTTTAGTGCAAAATTTGATCGATTTTAGGTCACTTTTAGCTCTAGAGTTTTGGTACCCGAACTTGTGCAAGCTATTTGACTTGGCTCTGGCTATTTCAAGGCTTTGGTGTCTTCATAAGAATTGTAGCTCTCTGTCTTATTGCACTCTGGGTAAAATTTCAAGTCATTCTGAGTTGTATAGACCAAGATATGGTCAATTTACTAACGCTGGACAGATTGCACCTTTAGTTCAATATTTGGTCAATTTTAGGCCACTTTTAGTTCTGGCCGCTTTGGTACCCGTAATTGTGCAAGCTATTTGACTTTGTTCTGGCTATTTCTGGGCTTTGGTATCTTCATAAGAATTATAGCTCAATGTCTTATTGCACTCTGGGCAAAATTTCAAGTCATTCTGAGTTGTATAGACCAAGATATGATCAATTTACTAGAGCTGGACAGATTGCACCATTAGGGCAAAATTTGGTCAATTTTACGTCACTTTTAGTTCAGGAAGTTTTGGTACCCGAAATTAAGCAAGCTATTTGGCTTGGTTCTGGCCATTTTTGGGCTTTGGTGTCTTCATAAGAATTATAGCTCTATGTCTTTTATCACTCTGGGCAAAATTTCAAGTCATTCTGAGTTGTATAGAACATATGGTCAATTTACTAAAGCTGGACAGATTGCACTTTTAGTGCAAAATTTGGTCAATTTTAGGTCACTTTTAGTTCAGGAAGTTTTTATACCCACACTTGTGCAAGCTATTTGACTTGGTTCTGGCCATTTCTGGGCTTTGGTGTCTTCATAAGAATTGTAGCTCTCTGTCTTATGGCACTCTGCGCAAAATTTGAAGTCATTCTGAGTTGTATAGACCAAGATATGGTCAATTTCCTAAAGCTGAATAGATTGCCGCTTTAGTGCAAAATTTGATCAATTTTAGGTCACTTATATCTCTAGAGTTTTGGTACCCGTACTTATGCAAGCTATTTGACTTACTTCTGGCCATTTCTGGGCTTTGGTGTTTTCATAAGAATTGTAGCTCTCTGTCTTATTGCACTCTGGGCAAAATTTCAAGTCATTCTGAGTTGTATAGAACATATGGTCAACTTACTAAAGCTGGACAGATTGCACCTTTAGTGCATAATTCGGTCAACTTTAGGTCACTTTTAGTTCAGGCAGTTTTGATACTTATACTTGTGCAAGCAATTTGACTTGGTTTTGGCTATTTCTGGGCTTTGGCGTCTTCATAAGAATTGTAGCTCTCTGTCTTATTGCACTCTGGGCAAAATTTCAAGTCATTCTGAGTTGTATAGACCAAGATATGGTCAATTTACAAAAGCTGGACACATTGCACCTTTAGTGCAAAATTAGGTCAATTTTAGGTCACTTTTAGTTCTACCAGTTTTGGTACCCGAAATTGTCCAAGCTGTTTGACTTAGTTCTGGCCATTTCTGGGCTTTGGTGTCTTTATAAGAATTGTAGCTCTATGTCTTATTGCACTCTGGGCAAAATTTCAAGTCATTCTGAGTTGTATAGACCAAGATATGGTCAATTTACTAAAGCTAGACAGATTGCCCCTTTAGTGCAAAATTTGATCAATTTTAGGTCACTTTTAGCTCTAGAGTTTTGGTACCCGTACTTGTGCAAGCTATTTGACTTGGTTCTGGCCATTTCTGGGCTTTGGTATCTTTATAGGAATTGTAGCTCTCTGTCTTATTGCACTCTGGGCAAAATTTCAAGTCATTCTGAGTTGTATAGACCAAGTTATGGTCAATTTACTAAAGCTGGATAGATTGCACCATTAGTGCAAAATTTAGTCAATTTTAGGTCACTTTTAGTTTAGGCAATTTTGATACTCGTACTTGTGCAAGCTATTTGACTTGGTTCTGGCTATTTCTGGGCTTTGAAGTCTTCATAAGAGTTGTAGCTCTCTATCTTATTGCACTCTGGGCAAAATTTCAAATCATTCTGAGTTGTATAGGCCATGATATGGTCAATTTACAAAAGCTGGACAGATTGCACCTTTAATGCAAAATTTGGTCAATTTTAGGTTACTTTTAGTTCAGGTAGTTTTGATACTCATACTTGTGCAAGCCATTTGACTTGGTTTTGGCTGTTTCTGGGCTTTGGTGTCTGCATAAGAATTGTAGCTCTCTGTCTTGTGCCACTCTGGGCAAAATTTCAAGTCATTCTGAATTGTATAGAACATATGGTCAACTTACTAAAGCGGGACAGATTGCACCTTTAGTGCAAAATTTGGTCAATTTTAGGTCACTTTTAGTTCAGGTAATTTTGGTAGCCGAAATTGGGCAAGCTATTTGACTTGGTTCTGGCTATTTCTGGGTTTGGTATCTTTATAAGAATTATAGCTCTATGTCTTATTGCACTGTGGGCAAAATTTCAAGTCATTCTGAGTTGTATAGACCAAGATATGGTCAATTTACTAAAGCTGGACATATTGCACCTTTAGTGAAAAATTTGGTCAATTTTAGGTCACCTTTAGTTCAGGCAATTTTGATACTCGTACTTGTGCAAGCTATTTGACTTGGTTCTGGCCATTTCTCGGCTTTGGTGAGTTCATAAGAATTTTAGCTCTCTATCTTACTGCTGTCTGGGCAAAATTTCAAGTCAATCTAAGTTCTACAGACCAAAATATGGTCAATTTACTAAAGCTGGATAGATTGCACCTTTAGTGCAAAATTTGGTCAATTTTAGGTCACTTTTAGTTCTTGCAGTTTTAGTTCCTGAACTTCTGCAAGCTATTTGACTTGGTTCTGGCCATTTCTGGGCTTTGGTGCCTTCATAAGAATTGTAGCTCTCTTTCTTATTGCACTCTGGCCAAAATTCCGAGTCATTCTAAATTATATAGACTAAGATATGGTCAATTTACTAAAGCTAGATAGATTGCACTTTTAGTGCAAAATTTTGTCAATTTCAGGTCACTTCTAGTTCTGGCAGTTTTTGTACCCAAAATTATGCAAGCTATTTGACTTCGTTCCAGCCATTTCTGGGCTTTAGTGTCTTCATAAGAATTGTAGCTCCATGTCTTATTGCACTCTGTGCAAAATTTCAAGTCATTCTGAGTTGTATAGACCAAGATATGGTCAATTTACAAAAGCTGGAAAGATTGCACCTTTAGTGAAAAATTTGATTGATTTTAGGTCACTTTTAGCTCTAGAGTTTTGGTACCCGAACTTGTACAAGCTATTTGACTTGGCTCTGGCTATTTCAAGGCTTTGGTGTCTTCATAAGAATTGTAGCTCTCTGTCTTATTGCACTCTGGGTAAAATTTCAAGTCATTCTGAGTTGTATAGACCAAGATATAGTCAATTTACTAAAGCTGGACACATTGCACCATTAGAAGAAAATTTGATCAATTTTAGGTCACTTTTAGTTCTGGCAGTTTTGGCACCCAAAATTTTGCAAGCTATTTGACTTTGTTCTGGCTATTTCTGGGCTTTGGGTTCTCCATAAGAATTGTAGCTCAATGTCTTATTGCATTCTAGGCAAAATTTCAAGTCATTCTGAGTTGTATAGACCAAGATATGGTCAATTTACTAAAGCTGGATAGATTGCCCCTTTAGTGCAAAATTTAATCAATTTTAGGTCACTTTTAGCTTTATAGTTTTGGTACTCTTACTTGTGCAAGCTAATTGACTTGGTTCTGGCCATTTCTAGGCTTTGGTATCTTCATAGGAATTCTAGCCCTCTGTCTTATTGCACTCTGGGAAAAATTTCAAGTCATTCTGAGTTGTATAGACCAAGATATGGTCAATTTAATAAAGCTGGACAGATTACACCTTTAGTGCAAAATTTGGTCAATTTTAGGTCACTTTTAGCTCTGGTAGTTTTGGTACCAGAATTTTTGCAAGCTTTTTGACTTGGTCCTGGCCATTTCTGGGCTTTAGTGCCTTCATAAGAATTGTAGCTCTATGTCTTATGGCACCCTTGGCAAAATTTCAAGTCATTCTGAGTTGTAAGACCAAGATATGGTCAATTTACTAAAGCTGGACTGATTAGACCTTTAGTGCAAAATTTGGTCAATTTTAGGTAACTTTTAGCTATGGTAGTTTTGGTGCCTGAAATTGTGCAAGTTATTTGACTTGGTCCTGGCCATTTCTGGGCTTTGGAGCCTTCATAAGAATTGTAGCTCTATGTCTTATTGCACTCTGGGCAAAATTTCAAGTCATTCTGAGTTCTATAGACCAAGATATGGTCAATTTACTAAAGCTAGACAGATTGCACCTTTAGTGCAAAATTTGGTCAATTTTAGGCCACTTTTAGTTCTGGCCGTTTTGGTACCCGAACTTGTGCAAGCTATTTGACTTGGTTCTGGATATTTCTAGGCTTTGGTATCTTCATAAGAATTGTAGCCTTATGCCTTATTGCAGTCTGGGCAAAATTTCAAGTCATTTTGACAAGTATAGACCAAGATATGGTCAATTTACTAAAGCTGGACAGATTGCACCTTTAGTGCATAATTCGGTCAACTTTAGGTCTCTTTTAGTTCAGGCAGTTTTGATACTTATACTTGTGCAAGCAATTTGACTTGGTTTTGGCTATTTCTGGGCTTTGGCGTCTTCATAAGAATTGTAGCTCTCTGTCTTATTGCACTCTGGGCAAAATTTCAAGTCATTCTGAGTTGTATAGACCAAGATATGGTCAATTTACAAAAGCTGGACACATTGCACCTTTAGTGCAAAATTAGGTCAATTTTAGGTCACTTTTAGTTCTACCAGTTTTGGTACCCGAAATTGTCCAAGCTGTTTGACTTAGTTCTGGCCATTTCTGGGCTTTGGTGTCTTTATAAGAATTGTAGCTCTATGTCTTATTGCACTCTTTGCAAAATTTCAAGTCATTCTGAGTTGTATAGACCAAGATATGGTCAATTTACTAAAGCTAGACAGATTGCCCCTTTAGTGCAAAATTTGATCAATTTTAGGTCACTTTTAGCTCTAGAGTTTTGGTACCCGTACTTGTGCAAGCTATTTGACTTGGTTCTGGCCATTTCTGGGCTTTGGTATCTTTATAGGAATTGTAGCTCTCTGTCTTATTGCACTCTGGGCAAAATTTCAAGTCATTCTGAGTTGTATAGACCAAGTTATGGTCAATTTACTAAAGCTGGATAGATTGCACCATTAGTGCAAAATTTAGTCAATTTTAGGTCACTTTTAGTTCAGGCAATTTTGATACTCGTACTTGTGCAAGCTATTTGACTTGGTTCTGGCTATTTCTGGGCTTTGAAGTCTTCATAAGAGTTGTAGCTCTCTATCTTATTGCACTATGGGCAAAATTTCAAATCATTCTGAGTTGTATAGGCCATGATATGGTCAATTTTCAAAAGCTGGACAGATTGCACCTTTAATGCAAAATTTGGTCAATTTTAGGTTACTTTTAGTTCAGGTAGTTTTGATACCCATACTTGTGCAAGCCATTTGACTTGGTTTTGGCTGTTTCTGGGCTTTGGTGTCTGCATAAGAATTGTAGCTCTCTGTCTTGTGCCACTCTGGGCAAAATTTCAAGTCATTCTGAATTGTATAGAACATATGGTCAACTTACTAAAGCGGGACAGATTGCACCTTTAGTGCAAAATTTGGTTAATTTTAGGTCACTTTTAGTTCAGGTAATTTTGGTAGCCGAAATTGGGCAAGCTATTTGACTTGGTTCTGGCTATTTCTGGGTTTGGTATCTTTATAAGAATTATAGCTCTATGTCTTATTGCACTGTGGGCAAAATTTCAAGTCGTTCTGAGTTGTATAGACCAAGATATGGTCAATTTACTAAAGCTGGACATATTGCACCTTTAGTGAAAAATTTGGTCAATTTTAGGTCACCTTTAGTTCAGGCAATTTTGATACTCGTACTTGTGCAAGCTATTTGACTTGGTTCTGGCCATTTCTCGGCTTTGGTGAGTTCATAAGAATTGTAGCTCTCTATCTTATTGCTGTCTGAGCAAAATTTCAAGTCAATCTAAGTTCTACAGACCAAAATATGGTCAATTTACTAAAGCTGGATAGATTGCACCTTTAGTGCAAAATTTGGTCAATTTTAGGTCACTTTTAGTTCTTGCAGTTTTAGTTCCTGAACTTCTGCAAGCTATTTGACTTGGTTCTGGCCATTTCTGGGCTTTGGTGCCTTCATAAGAATTGTAGCTCTCTTTCTTATTGCACTCTGGCCAAAATTTCGAGTCATTCTAAATTGTATAGACTAAGATATGGTCAATTTACTAAAGCTAGACAGATTGCACTTTTAGTGCAAAATTTTGTCAATTTCAGGTCACTTCTAGTTCTGGCAGTTTTTGTACCCAAAATTATGCAAGCTATTTGACTTCGTTCCAGCCATTTCTGGGCTTTAGTGTCTTCATAAGAATTGTAGCTCCATGTCTTATTGCACTCTGTTCAAAATTTCAAGTCATTCTGAGTTGTATAGACCAAGATATGGTCAATTTACAAAAGCTGGAAAGATTGCACCTTTAGTGAAAAATTTGATTGATTTTAGGTCACTTTTAGCTCTAGAGTTTTGGTACCCGAACTTGTACAAGCTATTTGACTTGGCTCTGGCTATTTCAAGGCTTTGGTGTCTTCATAAGAATTGTAGCTCTCTGTCTTATTGCACTCTGGGTAAAATTTCAAGTCATTCTGAGTTGTATAGACCAAGATATAGTCAATTTACTAAAGCTGGACACATTGCACCATTAGAAGAAAATTTGATTAATTTTAGGTCACTTTTAGTTCTGGCAGTTTTGGCACCCAAAATTTTGCAAGCTATTTGACTTTGTTCTGGCTATTTCTGGGCTTTGGGTTCTCCATAAGAATTGTAGCTCAATGTCTTATTGCATTCTAGGCAAAATTTCAAGTCATTCTGAGTTGTATAGACCAAGATATGGTCAATTTACTAAAGCTGGATAGATTGCCCCTTTAGTGCAAAATTTAATCAATTTTAGGTCACTTTTAGCTTTATAGTTTTGGTACTCTTACTTGTGCAAGCTATTTGACTTGGTTCTGGCCATTTCTAGGCTTTGGTATCTTCATAGGAATTCTAGCCCTCTGTTTTATTGCACTCTGGGAAAAATTTCAAGTCATTCTGAGTTGTATAGACCAAGATATGGTCAATTTAATAAAGCTGGACAGATTACACCTTTAGTGCAAAATTTGGTCAATTTTAGGTCACTTTTAGCTCTGGTAGTTTTGGTACCAGAATTTTTGCAAGCTTTTTGACTTGGTCCTGGCCATTTCTGGGCTTTGGTGCCTTCATAAGAATTGTAGCTCTATGTCTTATGGCACCCTTGGCAAAATTTCAAGTCATTCTGAGTTGTATAGACCAAGATATGGTCAATTTACTAAAGCTGGACTGATTAGACCTTTAGTGCAAAATTTGGTCAATTTTAGGTAACTTTTAGCTATGGTAGTTTTGGTGCCTGAAATTGTGCAAGTTATTTGACTTGGTCCTGGCCATTTCTGGGCTTTGGAGCCTTCATAAGAATTGTAGCTCTATGTCTTATTGCACTCTGGGCAAAATTTCAAGTCATTCTGAGTTCTATAGACCAAGATATGGTCAATTTACTAAAGCTAGACAGATTGCACCTTTAGTGCAAAATTTGGTCAATTTTAGGCCACTTTTAGTTCTGGCCGTTTTGGTACCCGAACTTGTGCAAGCTATTTGACTTGGTTCTGGCTATTTCTGGGCTTTGGTATCTTCATAAGAATTGTAGCCTTATGCCTTATTGCAGTCTGGGCAAAATTTCAAGTCATTTTGACAAGTATAGACCAAGATATGGTCAATTTACTAAAGCTGGACAGATTGCACCACTAGTGCAAAATTTGGTAAATTTTAGGTCACTTTTAGTTCAGGCAATTTTGGTACTCGTACTTGTGCAAGCTATTTGACTTGGTTCTGGCCATTTCTGGGCTTTGGTGTCTTCATAAGAACTGTAGCTCTCTGTCTTATTGCACTCTGGGCAAAATTTCAAGTCATTCTGAGTTGTATAGACCAAGATATGGTCAATTTACTAAAGCTGGACAGATGGCACCTTTAGTGCAAAATTTGGTCAATTTTAGGTGACTTTTAGTTCTGGCAGTTTTGGTACCTGAAATTATGCAAGCCATTTGACTTGGTTCTGGCCATTTTCGGGCTTTGGTGTCTTCATAAGAATTGTAGCTCTATGTCTTATAGCACTCTTAGCAAAATTTCAAGTCATTCTGAGTTGTATAGACAAAGATATGCTCAATTTGCTAAAGCTGGATAGATTACACCTTTAGTGCAAAAATTGGTCAATTTTAGGTCACTTTTAGCTCTGGTAGTTTTGGTACCTAAAATTGTGCAAGCTATTTGACTTGGTCCTGGCCATTTTTGGGGTTTGGAGCCTTCATAAGAATTGTAGCTCTATGTCTTATTGCACTCTGGGCTAAATTTCAAGCCATTTTGAGTTGTATAAACCAAGATATGGTCAATTTACTAATGCTGCATAGAATGCACCTTTAGTGCAAAATTTGGTTAATTTTAGGTCACGTTTAGTTCTAGCAGTTTTCGTACCCGAAATTGTGCAAGCTACTTGACTTGGTTCTGGCTATTTCTGGGCTTTGGTATCTTTTAAAGAATTATAGCTCTATGTCTTATTGCACTCTAGGCAAAATTTCAAGTCATTCTGAGTTGTATAGACTAAGATATGGTCAATTTACTAAAGCTAATAGATTGCACCTTTAGTGCAAAATTTGGTCAATTTTAGGTCACTTTTAGTTCAGGCAATTTTGGTACCCGAAATTATGCAAGCTATTTGACTTGGTTCTGGCTATTTCTGGGCTATGGTATCTCTATAAGAATTATTGCTCTATGTCTTATTGCACTCTGGGTAAAATTTCAAGTCATTCTGAGTTGTATAGACCAAGATATGGTTAATTTACTAAAGCTAGACAGATTGCACCTTTAGTGCAAAATTTGGTCAATTTTAGGTCACTTTTAGTTCAGGCAATTTTGATAGACGTACTTGTGCAAGCTATTTGACTTGGTTCTAGCCATTTCTGGGCTTTGGTGTCTTCATAAGAATTATAGCTTTTTGTCTTATTACACTCTGGGCAAAATTTCAAGACATTAAGAGTTGTATAGAACATATGGTCAATTTACTAAAGCTGGACAGATTGCACCTTTTGTGCAAAATTTGGTCAATTTTAGGTCACTTTTAGTTCAAGCAGTTTTGGTACCTGAAATTGTGCAAGTTGTTTGACTTAGTTCTGGACATTTCTGGGCTTTGGTGTCTTCATAAGAATTATAGCTCTATGTCTTCTTGCACTCTGGGCAAAATTTCAAGTCATTCTGAGTTGTATAGGCCAAGATATGGTCAATTTACTAAAGCTAGATAGATTGCACCTTTAGTGCAAAATTTGGTCAATTTTAGGTCACTTTTACTTCTAGCAGTTTTGGTACCCGAAATTGTGCAAGCTATTTGACATGGATCTAGCCATTTCTGGGCTTTGGTATCTGTATAAGAATTATAGCTCTATGTCCTATTGCACTCTGGGCAAAATTTCAAGTCATTCTGAGTTGTATAGACCAAGATATGGTCAATTTACTAAAGCTGGATAGATTGCACCTTTAGTGCAAAATTTGGTCAATTTTAGGGCACTTTTAGTTCAGGCAATTTTTGTACCTGAAATTGTGCAAGCTATTTGACTTGTTTCTGGCTATTTCTGGGCTATGGTATCTTTTTAAGAATTATAGCTCTATGCCTTATTGCACTCTGGGCAAAATTTCAAGTCATTCTGAGTTGTAAAGACCAAGATATGGTCAATTTACTAAAGTTGGATAGATTGCACCTTTAGTGCAAAATTTGGTCAATTTTAGGTCACTTTTAGTTCAGGCAATTTTGGTACCCAAAATTGTGCAAGCTATTTGACTTGGTTCTGGCTATTTCTGGGCTATGGTATCTCTATAAGAATTATAGCTCTATGTCTTATTGCGCTCTGGGTAAAATTTCAAGTCATTCTGAGTTGTATAGACCAAGATATGGTTAATTTACAAAGGCTGGACAGATTGCACCTTTAATGCAAAATTTGATCAATTTTAGGTCACTTTTAGTTCAGGCAATTTTGATAGACGTACTTGTGCAAGCTATTTGACTTGGTTCTGGCCATTTCTGGGCTTTGGTGTCTTCATAAGAATTATAGCTCTGTCTTATTGCACTCTGGGCAAAATTTCAAGTCATTCTGAGTTGTATAGAACATATGGTCAATTTACTAAAGCTGGACAGATTGCACCTTTAGTGCAAAATTTGGTCAATTTTAGGTCACTTTTAGTTCAAGCAGTTTGGTACCTGAAATTGTGCAAGCTGTTTGACTTTGTTCTGGCCATTTCTGGGCTTTGGTATCTTTATAAGAATTATAGCTCTATGTCTTATTGCACTCTGGAAAAAATTTCAAGTCATTCTGAGTTGTATAGACCAACATGTGGCCAATTTACTAAAGCTGGACAGATTGCACCTTTAGTGCAAAATTTGGTAAATTTTAGGTCACTTTTAGTTCAGGCAATTTTGATACTCGTACTTGTGCAAGCTATTTAACTTGGTTCTGGCTATTTCTGGGCTTTGGTGTCTGCATAAGGCGTAGCTCTATGTCCTATTGCACTCTGGGCAAAATTTCAAGTCATTCTGAGTTGTATAGACCAAGATATGGTCAATTTACTAAAGCTGGACAGATTGCACCTTTAGTGCAAAATTCAGTCAATTTTAGGTCACTTTTAGTTCAAGCAGTTTTGGTACCTGAAATTGTGCAAGCTGTTTGACTTAGTTCTGCCATTTCTGGGCTTTGGTGTCTTCATAAGAATTATAGCTCTACGTCTTATTGCACTCTGGCCAAAATTTTAAGTCATTCTGAGTTGTATAGGCCAAGATATGGCCAATTTACTAAAGCTAGATAGATTGCACCTTTAGTGCAAATTTTTGTCAATTTTAGGTCACTTTTACTTCTAGCAGTTTTGGTACCCGAAATTGTGCAAGCTATTTGACTTGGTTCTGGCCATTTCTAGGCTTTGGTATCTTTATAAGAATTATAGCTCTATGTCTTATTGCACTCTGGGAAAAATTTCAAGTCATTCTGAGTTGTATAGACCAACATGTGGCCAATTTACTAAAGCTGGACAGATTGCACCTTTAGTGCAAAATTTGGTAAATTTTAGGTCACTTTTAGTTCAGGCAATTTTGATACTCGTACTTGTTCAAGCTATTTGACTTGGTTCTGGCTATTTCTGGGCTTTGGTGTCTTCATAAGGCTGTAGCTCTGTCTTATTGCACTCTGGGCAAAATTTCAAGTCATTCTGAGTTGTATAGACTAAGATATGGTTAATTTACAAAGGCTGGACAGATTGCACCTTTAATGCAAAATTTGATCAATTTTAGGTCACTTTTAGTTCAGGCAATTTTGATAGACGTACTTGTGCAAGCTATTTGACTTGGTTCTGGCCATTTCTGGGCTTTGGTGTCTTCATAAGAATTATAGCTCTGTCTTATTGCACTCTGGGCAAAATTTCAAGTCATTCTGAGTTGTATAGAACATATGGTCAATTTACTAAAGCTGGACAGATTGCACCTTTAGTGCAAAATTTGGTCAATTTTAGGTCACTTTTAGTTCAAGCAGTTTGGTACCTGAAATTGTGCAAGCTGTTTGACTTAGTTCCGGACATTTCTGGGCTTTGGTGTCTTCATAAGAATTATAGCCCTATGTCTTATTGTACTCTGGGCAAAATTTCAAGTCATTCTGTATAGGCCAAGATATGGTCAATTTACTAAAGCTAGATAGATTACACCTTTAGTGCAAAATTTCGTCAATTTTAGGTCACTTTTACTTCTAGCAGTTTTGGTACCTGAAATTGTGCCAGCTATTTGACTTTGTTCTGGCCATTTCTGGGCTTTGGTATCTTTATAAGAATTATAGCTCTATGTCTTATTGCACTCTGGAAAAAATTTCAAGTCATTCTGAGTTGTATAGACCAACATGTGGCCAATTTACTAAAGCTGGACAGATTGCACCTTTAGTGCAAAATTTGGTAAATTTTAGGTCACTTTTAGTTCAGGCAATTTTGATACTCGTACTTGTGCAAGCTATTTAACTTGGTTCTGGCTATTTCTGGGCTTTGGTGTCTGCATAAGAACTGTAGCTCTCTGTCTTATTGCACTCTGGGCAAAATTTCAAGTCATTCTGAGTTGTATAGACCAAGATATGGTCAATTTACTAAAGCTGGACAGATTGCACCTTTAGTGCAAAATTCAGTCAATTTTAGGTCACTTTTAGTTCAAGCAGTTTTGGCACCTGAAATTGTGCAAGCTGTTTGACTTAGTTCTGGCCATTTCTGGGCTTTGGTGTCTTCATAAGAATTATAGCTCTACGTCTTATTGCACTCTGGCCAAAATTTCAAGTCATTCTGAGTTGTATAGGCCAAGATATGGTCAATTTACTAAAGCTAGATAGATTGCACCTTTAGTGCAAATTTTGGTCAATTTTAGGTCACTTTTACTTCTAGCAGTTTTGGTACCCGAAATTGTGCAAGCTATTTGACTTGGTTCTGGCCATTTCTAGGCTTTGGTATCTTTATAAGAATTATAGCTCTATGTCTTATTGCACTCTGGGAAAAATTTCAAGTCATTCTGAGTTGTATAGACCAACATGTGGCCAATTTACTAAAGCTGGATAGATTGCACCTTTAGTGCAAAATTTGGTCAATTTTAGGTCACTTTTAGTTCAGGCAATTTTGATACTCGTACTTGTTCAAGCTATTTGACTTGGTTCTGGCTATTTCTGGGCTTTGGTGTCTTCATAAGAACTGTAGCTCTCTGTCTTATTGCACTCTGGGAAAAATTTCAAGTCATTCTGAGTTGTATAGACCAAGATATGGTTAATTTACAAAGGCTGGACAGATTGCACCTTTAATGCAAAATTTGATCAATTTTAGGTCACTTTTAGTTCAGGCAATTTTGATAGACGTACTTGTGCAAGCTATTTGACTTGGTTCTGGCCATTTCTGGGCTTTGGTGTCTTCATAAGAATTATAGCTCTGTCTTATTGCACTCTGGGCAAAATTTCAAGTCATTCTGAGTTGTATAGAACATATGGTCAATTTACTAAAGCTGGACAGATTGCACCTTTAGTGCAAAATTTGGTCAATTTTAGGTCACTTTTAGTTCAAGCAGTTTGGTACCTGAAATTGTGCAAGCTGTTTGACTTTGTTCTGGCCATTTCTGGGCTTTGGTATCTTTATAAGAATTATAGCTCTATGTCTTATTGCACTCTGGAAAAAATTTCAAGTCATTCTGAGTTGTATAGACCAACATGTGGCCAATTTACTAAAGCTGGACAGATTGCACCTTTAGTGCAAAATTTGGTAAATTTTAGGTCACTTTTAGTTCAGGCAATTTTGATACTCGTACTTGTGCAAGCTATTTAACTTGGTTCTGGCTATTTCTGGGCTTTGGTGTCTGCATAAGAACTGTAGCTCTCTGTCCTATTGCACTCTGGGCAAAATTTCAAGTCATTCTGAGTTGTATAGACCAAGATATGGTCAATTTACTAAAGCTGGACAGATTGCACCTTTAGTGCAAAATTCAGTCAATTTTAGGTCACTTTTAGTTCAAGCAGTTTTGGTACCTGAAATTGTGCAAGCTGTTTGACTTAGTTCTGCCATTTCTGGGCTTTGGTGTCTTCATAAGAATTATAGCTCTACGTCTTATTGCACTCTGGCCAAAATTTTAAGTCATTCTGAGTTGTATAGGCCAAGATATGGCCAATTTACTAAAGCTAGATAGATTGCACCTTTAGTGCAAATTTTTGTCAATTTTAGGTCACTTTTACTTCTAGCAGTTTTGGTACCCGAAATTGTGCAAGCTATTTGACTTGGTTCTGGCCATTTCTAGGCTTTGGTATCTTTATAAGAATTATAGCTCTATGTCTTATTGCACTCTGGGAAAAATTTCAAGTCATTTTGAGTTGTATAGACCAACATGTGGCCAATTTACTAAAGCTGGACAGATTGCACCTTTAGTGCAAAATTTGGTAAATTTTAGGTCACTTTTAGTTCAGGCAATTTTGATACTAGTACTTGTTCAAGCTATTTGACTTGGTTCTGGCTATTTCTGGGCTTTGGTGTCTTCATAAGAACTGTAGCTCTCTGTCTTATTGCACTCTGGGCAAAATTTCAAGTCATTTTGAGTTGTATAGACCAAGATATGGTTAATTTACAAAGGCTGGACAGATTGCACCTTTAATGCAAAATTTGATCAATTTTAGGTCACTTTTAGTTCAGGCAATTTTGATAGACGTACTTGTGCAAGCTATTTGACTTGGTTCTGGCCATTTATGGGCTTTGGTGTCTTCATAAGAATTATAGCTCTTTCTTATTGCACTCTGGGCAAAATTTCAAGTCATTCTGAGTTGTATAGAACATATGGTCAATTTACTAAAGCTGGACAGATTGCACCTTTAGTGCAAAATTTGGTCAATTTTAGGTCACTTTTAGTTCAAGCAGTTTGGTACACGAAATTGTGCAATTGTTTGACTTAGTTCTGGACATTTCTGGGCTTTGGTGTCTTCATAAGAATTATAGCTCTATGTCTTATTGCACTCTGGGCAAAATTTCAAGTCATTCTGTATAGGCCAAGATATGGTCAATTTACTAAAGCTAGATAAATTGCACCTTTAGTGCAAATTTTGGTCAATTTTAGGTCACTTTTACTTCTAGCAGTTTTGGTACCCGAAATTGTGCAAGCTATTTGACTTGGTTCTGGCCATTTCTAGGCTTTGGTATCTTTATAAGAATTATAGCTCTATGTCTTATTGCACTCTGGGAAAAATTTCAAGTCATTCTGAGTTGTATAGACCAACATGTGGCCAATTTACTAAAGCTGGACAGATTGCACCTTTAGTGCAAAATTTGGTAAATTTTAGGTCACTTTTAGTTCAGGCAATTTTGATACTCGTACTTGTGCAAGCTATTTAACTTGGTTCTGGCTATTTCTGGGCTTTGGTGTCTGCATAAGAACTGTAGCTCTCTGTCTTATTGCACTCTGGGCAAAATTTCAAGTCATTCTGAGTTGTATAGACCAAGATATGGTCAATTTACTAAAGCTGGACAGATTGCACCTTTAGTGCAAAATTCCGTCAATTTTAGGTCACTTTTATATCAAGCAGTTTTGGCACCTGAAATTGTGCAAGCTGTTTGACTTAGTTCTGGCCATTTCTAGGCTTTGGTGTCTTCATAAGAATTATAGCTCTACGTCTTATTGCACTCTGGCCAAAATTTCAAGTCATTCTGAGTTGTATAGGCCAAGATATGGTCAATTTACTAAAGCTAGATAGATTGCACCTTTAGTGCAAATTTTGGTCAATTTTAGGTCACTTTTACTTCTAGCAGTTTTGGTACCCGAAATTGTGCAAGCTATTTGACTTGGTTCTGGCCATTTCTAGGCTTTGGTATCTTTATAAGAATTATAGCTCTATGTCTTATTGCACTCTGGGAAAAATTTCAAGTCATTCTGAGTTGTATAGACCAACATGTGGCCAATTTACTAAAGTGAATGATTGCACCTTTAGTGCAAAATTTGGTAAATTTTAGGTCACTTTTAGTTCAGGCAATTTTGATACTCGTACTTGTGCAAGCTATTTAACTTGGTTCTGGCTATTTCTGGGCTTTGGTGTCTGCATAAGAACTGTAGCTCTCTGTCCTATTGCACTATGGGCAAAATTTCAAGTCATTCTGAGTTGTATAGACCAAGATATGGTCAATTTACTAAAGCTGGACAGATTGCACCTTTAGTGCAAAATTCAGTCAATTTTAGGTCACTTTTAGTTCAAGCAGTTTTGGTACCTGAAATTGTGCAAGCTGTTTGACTTAGTTCTGCCATTTCTGGGCTTTGGTGTCTTCATAAGAATTATAGCTCTACGTCTTATTGCACTCTGGCCAAAATTTTAAGTCATTCTGAGTTGTATAGGCCAAGATATGGCCAATTTACTAAAGCTAGATAGATTGCACCTTTAGTGCAAATTTTTGTCAATTTTAGGTCACTTTTACTTCTAGCAGTTTTGGTACCCGAAATTGTGCAAGCTATTTGACTTGGTTCTGGCCATTTCTAGGCTTTGGTATCTTTATAAGAATTATAGCTCTATGTCTTATTGCACTCTGGGAAAAATTTCAAGTCATTTTGAGTTGTATAGACCAACATGTGGCCAATTTACTAAAGCTGGACAGATTGCACCTTTAGTGCAAAATTTGGTAAATTTTAGGTCACTTTTAGTTCAGGCAATTTTGATACTAGTACTTGTTCAAGCTATTTGACTTGGTTCTGGCTATTTCTGGGCTTTGGTGTCTTCATAAGAACTGTAGCTCTCTGTCTTATTGCACTCTGGGCAAAATTTCAAGTCATTTTGAGTTGTATAGACCAAGATATGGTTAATTTACAAAGGCTGGACAGATTGCACCTTTAATGCAAAATTTGATCAATTTTAGGTCACTTTTAGTTCAGGCAATTTTGATAGACGTACTTGTGCAAGCTATTTGACTTGGTTCTGGCCATTTATGGGCTTTGGTGTCTTCATAAGAATTATAGCTCTTTCTTATTGCACTCTGGGCAAAATTTCAAGTCATTCTGAGTTGTATAGAACATATGGTCAATTTACTAAAGCTGGACAGATTGCACCTTTAGTGCAAAATTTGGTCAATTTTAGGTCACTTTTAGTTCAAGCAGTTTGGTACCTGAAATTGTGCAAGCTGTTTGACTTAGTTCTGGACATTTCTGGGCTTTGGTGTCTTCATAAGAATTATAGCTCTATGTCTTATTGCACTCTGGGCAAAATTTCAAGTCATTCTGTATAGGCCAAGATATGGTCAATTTACTAAAGCTAGATAAATTGCACCTTTAGTGCAAATTTTGGTCAATTTTAGGTCACTTTTACTTCTAGCAGTTTTGGTACCCGAAATTGTGCAAGCTATTTGACTTGGTTCTGGCCATTTCTAGGCTTTGGTATCTTTATAAGAATTATAGCTCTATGTCTTATTGCACTCTGGGAAAAATTTCAAGTCATTCTGAGTTGTATAGACCAACATGTGGCCAATTTACTAAAGTCGAATGATTGCACCTTTAGTGCAAAATTTGGTAAATTTTAGGTCACTTTTAGTTCAGGCAATTTTGATACTCGTACTTGTGCAAGCTATTTAACTTGGTTCTGGCTATTTCTGGGCTTTGGTGTCTGCATAAGAAGCTCTCTGTCTTATTGCACTCTGGGCAAAATTTCAAGTCATTACGAGTTGTATAGACCAAGATATGGTCAATTTACTAAAGCTGGACAGATTGCACCTTTAGTGCAAAATTCCGTCAATTTTAGGTCACTTTTATATCAAGCAGTTTTGGCACCTGAAATTGTGCAAGCTGTTTGACTTAGTTCTGGCCATTTCTAGGCTTTGGTGTCTTCATAAGAATTATAGCTCTACGTCTTATTGCACTCTGGCCAAAATTTCAAGTCATTCTGAGTTGTATAGGCCAAGATATGGTCAATTTACTAAAGCTAGATAGATTGCACCTTTAGTGCAAATTTTGGTCAATTTTAGGTCACTTTTACTTCTAGCAGTTTTGGTACCCGAAATTGTGCAAGCTATTTGACTTGGTTCTGGCCATTTCTAGGCTTTGGTATCTTTATAAGAATTATAGCTCTATGTCTTATTGCACTCTGGGAAAAATTTCAAGTCATTCTGAGTTGTATAGACCAACATGTGGCCAATTTACTAAAGCTGGACAGATTGCACCTTTAGTGCAAAATTTGGTAAATTTTAGGTCACTTTTAGTTCAGGCAATTTTGATACTCGTACTTGTGCAAGCTATTTAACTTGGTTCTGGCTATTTCTGGGCTTTGGTGTCTGCATAAGAACTGTAGCTCTCTGTCCTATTGCACTCTGGGCAAAATTTCAAGTCATTCTGAGTTGTATAGACCAAGATATGGTCAATTTACTAAAGTCGACAGATTGCACCTTTAGTGCAAAATTCAGTCAATTTTAGGTCACTTTTAGTTCAAGCGGTTTGGTACACGAAATTGTGCAAAATTTGACTTAGTTACGCCATTTACGGGCTTTGGTGTCTTCATAAGAATTATAGCTCTACGTCTTATTGCAATCTGGCCAAAATTTTAAGTCATTACAGGTTGTATAGGCCAAGATATGGCCAATTTACTAAAGCTAGATAGATTGCACCTTTAGTGCAAATTTTTGTCAATTTTAGGTCACTTTTACTTCTAGCAGTTTTGGTACCCGAAATTGTGCAAGCTATTTGACTTGGTTCTGGCCATTTCTAGGCTTTGGTATCTTTATAAGAATTATAGCTCTATGTCTTATTGCACTCTGGGAAAAATTTCAAGTCATTCTGAGTTGTATAGACCAACATGTGGCCAATTTACTAAAGCTGGACAGATTGCACCTTTAGTGCAAAATTTGGTAAATTTTAGGTCACTTTTAGTTCAGGCAATTTTGATACTAGTACTTGTTCAAGCTATTTGACTTGGTTCTGGCTATTTCTGGGCTTTGGTGTCTTCATAAGAACTGTAGCTCTCTGTCTTATTACACTCTGGGCAAAATTTCAAGTCATTTTGAGTTGTATAGACCAAGATATGGTTAATTTACAAAGGCTGGACAGATTGCACCTTTAATGCAAAATTTGATCAATTTTTGGTCACTTTTAGTTCAGGCAATTTTGATAGACGTACTTGTGCAAGCTATTTGACTTGGTTCTGGCCATTTATGGGCTTTGGTGTCTTCATAAGAATTATAGCTCTTTCTTATTGCACTCTGGGCAAAATTTCAAGTCATTCTGAGTTGTATAGAACATATGGTCAATTTACTAAAGCTGGACAGATTGCACCTTTAGTGCAAAATTTGGTCAATTTTAGGTCACTTTTAGTTCAAGCAGTTTGGTACCTGAAATTGTGCAAGCTGTTTGACTTAGTTCTGGACATTTCTGGGCTTTGGTGTCTTCATAAGAATTATAGCTCTATGTCTTATTGCACTCTGGGCAAAATTTCAAGTCATTCTGTATAGGCCAAGATATGGTCAATTTACTAAAGCTAGATAGATTGCACCTTTAGTGCAAATTTTGGTCAATTTTAGGTCACTTTTACTTCTAGCAGTTTTGGTACCCGAAATTGTGCAAGCTATTTGACTTGGTTCTGGCCATTTCTAGGCTTTGGTATCTTTATAAGAATTATAGCTCTATGTCTTATTGCACTCTGGGAAAAATTTCAAGTCATTCTGAGTTGTATAGACCAACATGTGGCCAATTTACTAAAGCTGGACAGATTGCACCTTTAGTGCAAAATTTGGTAAATTTTAGGTCACTTTTAGTTCAGGCAATTTTGATACTCGTACTTGTTCAAGCTATTTGACTTGGTTCTGGCTATTTCTGGGCTTTGGTGTCTTCATAAGAACTGTAGCTCTCTGTCTTATTGCACTCTGGGAAAAATTTCAAGTCATTCTGAGTTGTATAGACCAAGATATGGTTAATTTACAAAGGCTGGACAGATTGCACCTTTAATGCAAAATTTGATCAATTTTAGGTCACTTTTAGTTCAGGCAATTTTGATAGACGTACTTGTGCAAGCTATTTGACTTGGTTCTGGCCATTTCTGGGCTTTGGTGTCTTCATAAGAATTATAGCTCTGTCTTATTGCACTCTGGGCAAAATTTCAAGTCATTCTGAGTTGTATAGAACATATGGTCAATTTACTAAAGCTGGACAGATTGCACCTTTAGTGCAAAATTTGGTCAATTTTAGGTCACTTTTAGTTCAAGCAGTTTGGTACCTGAAATTGTGCAAGCTGTTTGACTTAGTTCCGGACATTTCTGGGCTTTGGTGTCTTCATAAGAATTATAGCTCTATGTCTTATTGCACTCTGGGCAAAATTTCAAGTCATTCTGTATAGGCCAAGATATGGTCAATTTACTAAAGCTAGATAGATTACACCTTTAGTGCAAAATTTCATCAATTTTAGGTCACTTTTACTTCTAGCAGTTTTGGTACCTGAAATTGTGCAAGCTATTTGACTTTGTTCTGGCCATTTCTGGGCTTTGGTATCTTTATAAGAATTATAGCTCTATGTCTTATTGCACTCTGGAAAAAATTTCAAGTCATTCTGAGTTGTATAGACCAACATGTGGCCAATTTACTAAAGCTGGACAGATTGCACCTTTAGTGCAAAATTTGGTAAATTTTAGGTCACTTTTAGTTCAGGCAATTTTGATACTCGTACTTGTGCAAGCTATTTAACTTGGTTCTGGCTATTTCTGGGCTTTGGTGTCTGCATAAGAACTGTAGCTCTCTGTCTTATTGCACTCTGGGCAAAATTTCAAGTCATTCTGAGTTGTATAGACCAGGATATGGTCGATTTACTAAAGCTGGATAGATTGCACCTTTAGTGCAAAATTTTGTCAATTTTAGGTCACTATTAGTTCAGGCAATTTTGATACTCGTACTTGTGCAAGCTATTTAACTTGGTTCTGGCTATTTCTGGGCTTTGGTGTCTGCATAAGAACTGTAGCTCTCTGTCTTATTGCACTCTGGGCAAAATTTCAAGCCATTTTGAGTTGTATAGACCAAGATATGGTCAATTTACTAATGCTAGACAGAATGCGCCTTTAGTGCAAAATTTGGTCAATTTTAGGTGACTTTTAGTTCTAGCAGTTTTCGTACCCGAAATTGTGCAAGCTATTTGACTTGGTTCTGGCTATTTCTGGGCTTTGGTATCTTTATAAGAATTATAGCTCTATGTCTTATTGCACTATGGGCAAAATTTCAAGTCATTCTGAGTTGTATAGACCAGGATATGGTCGATTTACTAAAGCTGGATAGATTGCACCTTTAGTGCAAAATTTTGTCAATTTTAGGTCACTTTTAGTTCAGGCAATTTTGGTACCTGAAATTATGCAAGCTATTTGACTTGGTTCTGGCTATTTCTGGGCTTTTGTATCTTTATAAGAATTATAGCTCTATGTCTTATTGCACTCTGGTAAAATTTCAAGTCATTCTGAGTTGTATAGACCAAGATATGGTCAATTTACTAAAGCTGGACAGATTGCACCTTTAGTGCAAAATTTGGTCAATTTTAGGTCACTTTTAGTTAAGGCAATTTTGATAGACGTACTTGTGCAAGCTATTTGACTTGGTTTTGGCTATTTCTGGGCTTTGGTGTCTTCATAAGAATTGTAGCTCTCTGTCTCATTGCACTCTGGGCAAAATTTCAAGCCATTCTGAGTGGTATAGCCCAAGATATAGATAATTTACTAAAGTTGGACAGATTGTACCTTTAATGCAAAATTTTGTCAATTTTAGGTCACTTTTAGTTCAGGCAGATTTGATACCCATATTTGTGCAAGCTATTTGACTTGGTTTTGGTTATTTCTGGGCTTTGGTGTCTTCATAAGAAATGTAGCTCTCTGTCTTATGGCACTCTGGGCAAAATTTCAAGTCATTCTGAGTTGTACAGACCAAGGTATGATCAATTTACTAAAGCTAGATAGATTGAACCTTTAGTGCAAAATTTGGTCAATTCTAGGTCACTTTTAGTTCTAGCAGTTTTGTGCCCGAAATTGTGCAAGCATTTTGACTTAGTTCTGGCCATTTCTAGGCTTTAGTGTCATCATACGAATTGTAGCTTTCTGTCTTATTGTAGTCTGGTCAAAATTTCAAGTCATTCTGAGTTGTATAGACCAAGATATGGTCAATTTACTAAAGCTGGACAGTTTAGACCTTTTGGTGCAAAATTTGATCAATTTTAGGTCATTTTTAGCTCTGGCAGTTTTGGTACCCGTACTTGTGCAAGCTATTTGACTTGGTTCTGGCCATTTCTGGGCTTTGGTGTCTTCATAAGAATTGTAGCTCTTTGTCTTATTGCACTCTGGCCAAAATTTTAAGTCATTCTGAGTTGTATAGGCCAAGATATGGTCAATTTACTAAAGCTAGATAGATTGCACCTTTAGTGCAAATTTTGGTCAATTTTAGGTCACTTTTACTTCTAGCAGTTTTGGTACCCGAAATTGTGCAAGCTATTTGACTTGGTTCTGGCCATTTCTAGGCTTTGGTATCTTTATAAGAATTATAGCTCTATGTCTTATTGCACTCTGGGAAAAATTTCAAGTCATTCTGAGTTGTATAGACCAACATGTGGCCAATTTACTAAAGCTGGACAGATTGCACCTTTAGTGCAAAATTTGGTAAATTTTAGGTCACTTTTAGTTCAGGCAATTTTGATACTCGTACTTGTTCAAGCTATTTGACTTGGTTCTGGCTATTTCTGGGCTTTGGTGTCTTCATAAGAAGCGTAGCTCTGTCTTATTGCACTCTGGGCAAAATTTCAAGTCATTCTGAGTTGTATAGACCAAGATATGGTTAATTTACAAAGGCTGGACAGATTGCACCTTTAATGCAAAATTTGATCAATTTTAGGTCACTTTTAGTTCAGGCAATTTTGATAGACGTACTTGTGCAAGCTATTTGACTTGGTTCTGGCCATTTCTGGGCTTTGGTGTCTTCATAAGAATTATAGCTCTGTCTTATTGCACTCTGGACAAAATTTCAAGTCATTCTGAGTTGTATAGAACATATGGTCAATTTACTAAAGCTGGACAGATTGCACCTTTAGTGCAAAATTTGGTCAATTTTAGGTCACTTTTAGTTCAAGCAGTTTGGTACCTGAAATTGTGCAAGCTGTTTGACTTAGTTCTGGACATTTCTGGGCTTTGGTGTCTTCATAAGAATTATAGCTCTATGTCTTATTGCACTCTGGAAAAAATTTCAAGTCATTCTGAGTTGTATAGACCAACATGTGGCCAATTTACTAAAGCTGGACAGATTGCACCTTTAGTGCAAAATTTGGTAAATTTTAGGTCACTTTTAGTTCAGGCAATTTTGATACTCGTACTTGTGCAAGCTATTTAACTTGGTTCTGGCTATTTCGGGCTTTGGTGTCGCATAAGAAGCTATCTGTCTTATTGCACTCTGGGCAAAATTTCAAGTCATTCTGAGTTGTATAGACCAAGATATGGTCAATTTACTAAAGCTGGACAGATTGCACCTTTAGTGCAAAATTCAGTCAATTTTAGGTCACTTTTAGTTCAAGCAGTTTTGGCACCTGAAATTGTGCAAGCTGTTTGACTTAGTTCTGGCCATTTCTGGGCTTTGGTGTCTTCATAAGAATTATAGCTCTACGTCTTATTGCACTCTGGCCAAAATTTCAAGTCATTCTGAGTTGTATAGGCCAAGATATGGTCAATTTACTAAAGCTAGATAGATTGCACCTTTAGTGCAAATTTTGGTCAATTTTAGGTCACTTTTACTTCTAGCAGTTTTGGTACCCGAAATTGTGCAAGCTATTTGACTTGGTTCTGGCCATTTCTAGGCTTTGGTATCTTTATAAGAATTATAGCTCTATGTCTTATTGCACTCTGGGAAAAATTTCAAGTCATTCTGAGTTGTATAGACCAACATGTGGCCAATTTACTAAAGCTGGACAGATTACACCTTTAGTGCAAAATTTGGTAAATTTTAGGTCACTTTTAGTTCAGGCAATTTTGATACTCGTACTTGTTCAAGCTATTTGACTTGGTTCTGGCTATTTCTGGGCTTTGGTGTCTTCATAAGAACTGTAGCTCTCTGTCTTATTGCACTCTGGGCAAAATTTCAAGTCATTCTGAGTTGTATAGACCAAGATATGGTTAATTTACAAAGGCTGGACAGATTGCACCTTTAATGCAAAATTTGATCAATTTTAGGTCACTTTTAGTTCAGGCAATTTTGATAGACGTACTTGTGCAAGCTATTTGACTTGGTTCTGGCCATTTCTGGGCTTTGGTGTCTTCATAAGAATTATAGCTCTGTCTTATTGCACTCTGGGCAAAATTTCAAGTCATTCTGAGTTGTATAGAACATATGGCCAATTTACTAAAGCTGGACAGATTGCACCTTTAGTGCAAAATTTGGTCAATTTTAGGTCACTTTTAGTTCAAGCAGTTTGGTACCTGAAATTGTGCAAGCTGTTTGACTTAGTTCTGGACATTTCTGGGCTTTGGTGTCTTCATAAGAATTATAGCTCTATGTCTTATTGCACTCTGGGCAAAATTTCAAGTCATTCTGTATAGGCCAAGATATGGTCAATTTACTAAAGCTAGATAGATTACACCTTTGGTGCAAAATTTCGTCAATTTTAGGTCACTTTTACTTCTAGCAGTTTTGGTACCTGAAATTGTGCAAGCTATTTGACTTTGTTCTGGCCATTTCTGGGCTTTGGTATCTTTATAAGAATTATAGCTCTATGTCTTATTGCACTCTGGAAAAAATTTCAAGTCATTCTGAGTTGTATAGACCAACATGTGGCCAATTTACTAAAGTCGATGATTGCACCTTTAGTGCAAAATTTGGTAAATTTTAGGTCACTTTTAGTTCAGGCAATTTTGATACTCGTACTTGTGCAAGCTATTTAACTTGGTTCTGGCTATTTCTGGGCTTTGGTGTCTGCATAAGAACTGTAGCTCTCTGTCTTATTGCACTCTGGGCAAAATTTCAAGTCATTCTGAGTTGTATAGACCAAGATATGGTCAATTTACTAAAGCTGGACAGATTGCACCTTTAGTGCAAAATTCAGTCAATTTTAGGTCACTTTTAGTTCAAGCAGTTTGCTTTGAAATTGTGCAAGCTTGTTTGACTTAGTTACGGCCATTTCGGGCTTTGGTGTCTTCATAAGAATTATAGCTCTACGTCTTATTTCAAGCTGGCCAAAATTTCAAGTCATTCTGAGTTGTATAGGCCAAGATATGGTCAATTTACTAAAGCTAGATAGATTGCACCTTTAGTGCAAATTTTGGTCAATTTTAGGTCACTTTTACTTCTAGCAGTTTTGGTACCCGAAATTGTGCAAGCTATTTGACTTGGTTCTGGCCATTTCTAGGCTTTGGTATCTTTATAAGAATTATAGCTCTATGTCTTATTGCACTCTGGGAAAAATTTCAAGTCATTCTGAGTTGTATAGACCAACATGTGGCCAATTTACTAAAGCTGGACATATTGCACCTTTAGTGCAAAATTTGGTAAATTTTAGGTCACTTTTAGTTCAGGCAATTTTGATACTCGTACTTGTTCAAGCTATTTGACTTGGTTCTGGCTATTTCTGGGCTTTGGTGTCTTCATAAGAACTGCAGCTCTCTGTCTTATTGCACTCTGGGCAAAATTTCAAGTCATTCTGAGTTGTATAGACCAAGATATGGTTAATTTACAAAGGCTGGACAGATTGCACCTTTAATGCAAAATTTGATCAATTTTAGGTCACTTTTAGTACAGGCAATTTTGATAGACGTACTTGTACAAGCTATTTGACTTGGTTCTGGCCATTTCTGGGCTTTGGTGTCTTCATAAGAATTATAGCTCTGTCTTATTGCACTCTGGGCAAAATTTCAAGTCATTCTGAGTTGTATAGAACATATGGACAATTTACTAAAGCTGGACAGATTGCACCTTTAGTGCAAAATTTGGTCAATTTTAGGTCACTTTTAGTTTAAGCAGTTTGGTACCTGAAATTGTGCAAGCTGTTTGACTTATTTCTGGACATTTTTGGGCTTTGGTGTCTTCATAAGAATTATAGCTCTATGTCTTATTGCACTATGGGCAAAATTTCAAGTCATTCTGAGTTGTATAGACCAGGATATGGTCGATTTACTAAAGCTGGAGAGATTGCACCTTTAGTGCAAAATTTTGTCAATTTTAGGTCACTTTTAGTTCAGGCAATTTTGGTACCTGAAATTATGCAAGCTATTTGACTTGGTTCTGGCTATTTCTGGGCTTTGGTATCTTTATAAGAATTATAGCTCTATTTCTTATTGCACTCTGGTAAAATTTCAAGTCATTCTGAGTTGTGTAGACCAAGATATGGTCAATTTACTAAAGCTGGACAGATTGCACCTTTAGTGCAAAATTTTGTCAATTTTAGGTCACTTTTAGTTTAGGCAATTTTGATAGACGTACTTGTGCAAGCTATTTGACTTGGTTTTGGCTATTTCTGGGCTTTGGTGTCTTCATAAGAATTGTAGCTCTCTGTCTCATTGCATTCTGGGCAAAATTTCAAGCCATTCTGAGTGGTATAGCCCAAGATATAGATAATTTACTAAAGTTGGACAGATTGTACCTTTAATGCAAAATTTTGTCAATTTTAGGTCACTTTTAGTTCAGGCAGATTTGATACCCATATTTGTGCAAGCTATTTGACTTGGTTTTGGTTATTTCTGGGCTTTGGTGTCTTCATAAGAAATGTAGCTCTCTGTCTTATGGCACTCTGGGCAAAATTTCAAGTCATTCTGAGTTATACAGACCAAGGTATGATCAATTTACTAAAGCTAGATAAATTGAACCTTTAGTGCAAAATTTGGTCAATTCTAGGTCACTTTTAGTTCTAGCAGTTTTGTGCCCGAAATTGTGCAAGCATTTTGACTTAGTTCTGGCCATTTCTAGGCTTTAGTGTCGTCATACGAATTGTAGCTCTCTGTCTTATTGCAGTCTGGTCAAAATTTCAAGTCATTCTGAGTTGTATAGACCAAGATATGGTCAATTTACTAAAGCTGGACAGTTTAGACCTTTAGTGCAAAATTTGATCAATTTTAGGTCATTTTTAGCTCTGGCAGTTTTGGTACCCGTACTTGTGCAAGCTATTTGACTTGGTTCTGGCCATTTCTGGGCTTTGGTGTCTTCATAAGAATTGTAGCTCTTTGTCTTATTGCACTATGGGCAAAATTTCAAGACATTCTGGGTTGTATAGAATATATGGTCAACTTATTAAAGCTGGACAGATTGCACCTTTAGTGCAAAATTCGGTCAATTTTAGGTCACTTTTAGTTCAGGCAGTTTTGATACCCATACTTGTGCAAGCTATTTGACTTGGTTCTGGCCATTTCTGGGCTTCGGCATCATCATAGGAATTGTAGCTCTCTGTCTTATTGCACTCTGGGCGAAATTTCAAGTCATTCTGAGTTGTATAGACAAAGATATGGTCAATTTACTAAAGCTGGACAGATTGCAGCTTTAGTGCAAAATTTGGTCAATTTTACGTCACTTTTAGTTCAGGCAGTTTTGGTACCCGAAATTGAGCAAGCTATTTGGCTTGGTTCTCGCCATTTCTGGGCTTTGGTGTCTTCATAAGAATTATAGCTCTATGTCTTATTGCACTCTGGGCAAAATTTCAAGTCATTCTGAGTTGTATAGAACATATGGTCAATTTACTAAAGCTGGACAGATTACACCTTTAGTGCAAAATTTGGTCAATTTTATGTCACTTTTAGTTCAGGCAGTTTTGATACCCATACTTGTGCAAGCTATTTGACTTGGTTTTGGCTATTTATGGGCTTTAGTGTCTTCATAAGAATTGTAGCTTTCTGTCTTATTGCACTCTGGGCAAAATTTCAAGTCATTCTGAGTTGTATAGACTAAGATATGGTTAATTTACTAAAGCTGGACAGATTGCCCATTTAGTGCAGAATTTGATCAATTTTAGGTCACTTTTAGCTCTAAAGTTTTGGTACCCGTATTTGTGCAAGCTATTTGACTTGGTTCTGGCCATTTCTGGGCTTTGGTATCATCATAGGAATTGTAGCTCTCTGTCTTATTGCACTCTGGGCAAAATTTCAAGTCATTCTGAGTTGTATAGAACATATGGTAAATTTACTAAAGCTAGACAGATTGCACCTTTAGTGCAAAATTTGGTCAATTTTAGGTCACTTTTAGTTCAGGTAGTTTTGATAACCATACCTGTGCAAGCTATTTGACTTGGTTCTGGCTATTTCTAGGCTTTGGTGTCTTCATAAGAATTGTAGCTCTCTGTCTTTTGGCACTCTGGGCAAAATTACAAGTCATTCTGAGGTGTATAGACTAAGATATGGTCAATTTACTAAAGCTGGACAGATTGCCCTTATAGTGCAAGATTTGATCAATTTTATGTCACTTTTAGCTCTAGAGTTTTGGTACCCGTATTTGTCCATGCTATTTGAATTGGTTCTGGCCATTTCTGGGCTTTGGTATCTTCATAGGAATTGTAACGCTATGTCTTATTGCACTCTGGACAGAATTTCAAGTCATTCTGAGTTGTATAGACAAAGATATGGTAAATTTACTAAAGCTGGACAGATTGCACCTTTAATACAAAATTTGGTCAATTTTAAGTCACCTTTAGTTCTGGCCATTTTGGTACCCGAAATTGTGCAAGCTATTTGACTTGGTTCTGGCTATTTCTGGGCTTTGGTGTCTTCATAAGAATTATAGCTGTATGTCTTATTGCACTCTGGGCAAAATTTCAAGTCATTCTGAGTTGTATAGAACATATGGTCAATTTACTAAAGCTGGACAGATTACACCTTTAGTGCAAAATTTGGTCAATTTTATGTCACTTTTAGTTCAGGCAGTTTTGATACCCATACTTGTGCAAGCTATTTGACTTGGTTTTGGCTATTTATGGGCTTTAGTGTCTTCATAAGAATTGTAGCTTTCTGTCTTATTGCACTCTGGGCAAAATTTCAAGTCATTCTGAGTTGTATAGACTAAGATATGGTTAATTTACTAAAGCTGGACAGATTGCCCATTTAGTGCAGAATTTGATCAATTTTAGGTCACTTTTAGCTCTAAAGTTTTGGTACCCGTATTTGTGCAAGCTATTTGACTTGGTTCTGGCCATTTCTGGGCTTTGGTATCATCATAGGAATTGTAGCTCTCTGTCTTATTGCACTCTGGGCAAAATTTCAAGTCATTCTGAGTTGTATAGAACATATGGTAAATTTACTAAAGCTAGACAGATTGCACCTTTAGTGCAAAATTTGGTCAATTTTAGGTCACTTTTAGTTCAGGTAGTTTTGATAACCATACCTGTGCAAGCTATTTGACTTGGTTCTGGCTATTTCTAGGCTTTGGTGTCTTCATAAGAATTGTAGCTCTCTGTCTTTTGGCACTCTGGGCAAAATTACAAGTCATTCTGAGGTGTATAGACTAAGATATGGTCAATTAACTAAAGCTGGACAGATTGCCCCTATAGTGCAAGATTTGATCAATTTTATGTCACTTTTAGCTCTAGAGTTTTGGTACCCGTATTTTTCCAAGCTATTTGAATTGGTTCTGGCCATTTTTGGGCTTTGGTATCTTCATAGGAATTGTAACGCTATGTCTTATTGCACTCTGGGCAAAATTTCAAGTCATTCTGAGTTGTATAGACCAAGATATGGTAAATTTACTAAAGCTGGACAGATTGCACCTTTAATACAAAATTTGGTCAATTTTAGGTCACCTTTAGTTCTGGCCATTTTGGTACCCGATATTGTGCAAGCTATTTGACTTGGTTCTGGCTATTTCTGGGCTTTGGTACCTTCATAAGAATTATAGCTCTATGTCTTATTGCACTCTAGGCAAAATTTCAAGTCATTCTGAGTTGTATAGAACATAAGGTCAATTTACTACAGCTGGACAGATTGCACCTTTAGTGCAAAATTTGGTCAATTTTAGGTCACTTTTAGTTCAGGCAGTTTTGATACCCACACTTCTTCAAGCTATTTGACTTGGTTTTGGCCATTTCTAGGCTTTAGTGTCTTCATAAGAATTGTAGCTCTCTGTCTTATGGCACTCTGTGCAAAATTTGAAGTCATTCTGAGTTGTATAGACCAAGATATGGTCAATTTACTAAAGCTTGACAGATTGCCCCTTTAGTGCAAAATTTGATCAATTTTAGGTCACTTATATCTCTATAGTTTTGGTACCCGTACTTGTGCAAGCTATTTGACTTCGTTCTGGCCATTTCTTGGCTTTGGTGCCTTCATAAGAATTGTAGCTCTCTGTCTTATTGCACTCTGGGCAAAATTTGAAGTCATTCTAAGTTGTATAGAACATATGGTCAACTTACTAAAGCTGGACAGATTGAACCTTTAGTGCAAAATTCGGTCAATTTTAGGTCACTTTTAGTTCAGGCAGTTTTGCTACCCATACTTGTGCAAGCTATTTGACTTGGTTCTGGCAATTTCTGGGCTTTGGTGTCTTCATAAGAATTATAGCTCTATGTCTTATTGTACTCTGGGCAAAATTTCAAGTCATTCTGAGTTGTATAGACCAAGATATGGTTAATTTACTAAAGCTGGACAGATTAGACCTTTTGTGCAAAATTTGATCAATTTTAGGTCGTTTTTAGCTCTGGCAGTTTTGGTTTCCGTACTTGTGCAAGCAATTTGACTTGGTTCTGGCCATTTCTTAGCTTTGGTGTCTTCATAAGAATTGTAGCTCTTTGTCTTATTGCACTATGGGCAAAATTTCAAGTCATTCTGAGTTGTATAGAACATATGGTCAACTTATTAAAGCTGGACAGATTGCACCTTTAGTGCAAAATTCGGTCAATTTTAGGTCACTTTTAGTTCAGGCAGTTTTGATACCCATACTTGTGCAAGCTATTTGACTTGGTTCTGGCTATTTTTGGGCTTTGGTGTCTTCATAAGAATTGTAGCTCTCTGTCTTATTGCACTCTGGGCAAAATTTCAAGTCATTCTGAGTTGTATAGACCAATATATGGTGAATTTACTATAGCTGGACAGATTGCACCATTAGTACAAATTTTGGTCAATTTTAGGTTACTTTTAGTTCAAGCAGTTTTGGTACCTGAAATTGTTCAAGCTGTTTGACTTAGTTCTGGCCATTTCTGGGCTTTGGTGTCTTCATAAGAATTATAGCTCTATATCTTATTGCACTCTGGGCAAAATTTCAAGTCATTCTGAATTGTATAGAACTTATGGTCAATTTACTAAAGCTGGACAGATTACACCTTTAGTGCAAAATTTGGTCAATTTTAGGTCACTTTTAGTTCAGGCAGTTTTGATACCCATACACGTGCAAGCTATTTGACTTGGTTCTGGCTAAGTCTGGGCTTTGGTGTCTTCATAAGAATTGTAGCTCTCTGTCTTATGGCACTCTGGGCAAAATTACAAGTCATTCTGAGTTGTATAGACTAAGATATGGTTAATTTACTAAAGCTGGACAGATTGCCCCTTTAGTGCAGAATTTGATAAATTTTAGGTCACTTTTAGCTCTAGAGTTTTGGTACCCGTATTTGTGCAAGCTATTTGACTTGGTTCTGGCCATTTCTGGGCTTTGGTATCTTCATAGGAATTGTAGCTCTCTGTCTTATTGCACTCTGGGCAAAATTTCAAGTCATTCTGAGTTGTATAGAACATGTGGTCAATTTACTAAAGCTACACAGATTGTACCTTTAGTGCAAAATTTGGTCAATTTTAGGTCACTTTTAGTTCAGGTAGTTTTGATAACCATACCTGTGCAAGCTATTTGACTTGGTTCTGGCTATTTCTGGGCTTTGGTGTCTTCATAAGAATTGTAGCTCTCTGTCTTATGGCACTCTGGGCAAAATTACAAGTCATTTTGAGGTGTATAGACTAAGTTATGGTCAAATTACTAAAGCTGGACAGATTGCCCCTTTAGTGCAAAATTTGATGAATTTTAGGTCAGTTTTAGCTCTAGAGTTTTGGTACCCGTACTTGTGCAAGCTATTTGACTTGGTTCTGGCCATTTCTGGGCTTTGGTATCTTCATCGGAATTGTAGCTCTCTGTCTTATGGCACTCTGTGCAAAATTTGAAGTCATTCTGAGTTGTATAGACCAAGATATGGTCAATTTCCTAAAGCTGAACAGATTGCCCCTTCAGTGCAAAATTTGATCAATTTTAGGTCACTTATATCTCTATAGTTTTGGTACCCGTACTTGTGCAAGCTATTTGACTTCGTTCTGGCCATTTCTTGGCTTTGGTGTCTTCATAAGAATTGTAGCTCTCTGTCTTATTGCACTCTGGGCAAAATTTCAAGTCATTCTAAGTTGTATAGAACATATGGTCAACTTACTAAAGCTGGGCAGATTGCACCTTTAGTGCAAAATTCGGTCAATTTTAGGTCACTTTTAGTTCAGGCAGTTTTGATACCCATACTTGTGCAAGCTATTTGACTTGGTTCTGGCAATTTCTGGGCTTTAGTGTCTTCATAAGAATTGTAGCTCTATGTCTTATTGTACTCTGGGGAAAATTTCAAGTCATTCTGAGTTGTATAGACCAAGATATGGTCACTTTACTAAAGCTGGACAGATTGCACCTTTAGTGCAAAATTTGGTCAATTTTAGGTCACTTTTAGTTCTAGCAATTTTGGTACCCGAAATTGTGCAAGCTGTTTGACTTAGTTCTGGCCATTTCTGGGCTGTGGTGTCTTCATAAGAATTGTAGCTCTATGTTTATTGCACTCTGGGCAAAATTTCAAGTCATTATGAGTTGTATAGACCAAGATATGGTCAATTTACTAAAGCTGGACAGATTGCCCCTTTAGTGCAAAATTTGATCAATTTTAGGTCACTTTTTGCTCTAGAGTTTTGGTACCCGTACTTGTGCAAGCTATTTGACTTGGTTCTGGCCATTTCTGGGCTTTAGTGTCTACATAGGAATTGTAGCTCTCTGTCTTATTGAACTCTGGGCAAAATTTCAAGTCATTCTGAGTTGTATAGACCAAGATATGGTCAATTTACTAAAGCTGGACCGATTGCACCATTAGTGCAAAATTTTGTCAATTTTACGTCACTTTTAGTTCTGGCAGTTTTGGTACCTGAAATTGAGCAAGCTATTTGGCTTGGTTCTGGCCATTTCTGGGCTTTGGTATCTTCATAAGAATTATAGCTCTATGTCTTATTACACTCTGGGCAAAATTTCAAGTCATTCTGAGTTGTAAAGAACATATGGTGAATTTACTAAAGCTGGACAGATTTCACCTTTAGTGCAAAATTTGGTCAATTTTAGGTAACTTTTAGTTCGGGCAGTTTTGATGCCCATACATGTGCAAGCTATTTGACTTGGTTTCCGCTATTTCTGGACTTTGGTGTCTTCATAATAATTGTAGCTCTCTAACTTATGGCACTCTGGGCAAAATTTCAAGTCATTCTGAGTTGTATAGACTAGGATATGGTCAATTTACTAAACCTAGACAGATTGCCCCCTCAGTGCAAACTTTGATCAATTTTAGGTCACTTTTAGCTCTAGAGTTTTGGTACCTGTATTTGTGCAATCTATTTGACTTCGTTCTGTCCATTTTTGGGCTTTGGTATCTTCATAGGAATTGTAGCTCTCTGTCTTATTGCACTCTGGGCAAAATTTCAAGTCATTCTGAGTTGTATAGACCAAGATATGGTCAATTTGCTAAGGCTCGACAGATTACACCTTTAGTGCAAAATTTGGTCAATTTTAGGTCACTGTTAGTTCAGGCAGTTTTGATACCCGTACTTATGCAAGCTATTTGACTTGCTTCTGGCTATTTCTGGGCTTTGGTGTTTTCATAAGATTTGTAGCTCTCTGTCTTATTGCACTCTAGGCAAAATTTCAAGTCATTCCGAGTTGTATCGACCAAGATATGGTCAATTTAGTAAAGCTGGATAGATTGAACCTTTAGTGCAAAATTTGGTGAATTTTAGGTCACTTTTAGTTCTGGCAGTTTTGGTACTCGAAATTGTGCAAGCTATTTGACTTGGTTCTGGCCATTTCTGGGCTTTGGTGTCTCCATAAGAATTGTAGCTCTATGTCTTATTGCACTATTGGCAAAATTTCAAGTCATTCTGAGTTGTATAGACCAAGATATGGTCAATTTACTAAAGCTGGACAGATTAGACCTTTAGTGCAAAATTTGGTCAATTTTAGGTAACTTTTAGCTATGGTAGTTTTGGTACCTGTAATTGTGCAAGCTATTTGAGTTGGTCCTGGCCATTTCTGGGCTTTGGTGCCTTCATAAGAATTGTTGCTCTATGTCTTTTTGCACTCTGGGCAAAATTACAAGTCATTCTGAGGTGTATAGACTAAGATATGGTCAATTAACTAAAGCTGGACAGATTGCCCCTATAGTGCAAGATTTGATCAATTTTATGTCACTTTTAGCTCTAGAGTTTTGGTACCCGTATTTGTCCAAGCTATTTGAATTGGTTCTGGCCATTTCTGGGCTTTGGTATCTTCATAGGAATTGTAACGCTATGTCTTATTGCACTCTGGGCAAAATTTCAAGTCATTCTGAGTTGTATAGACCAAGATATGGTAAATTTACTAAAGCTGGACAGATTGCACCATTAGTGCAAAATTTGGTCAATTTTACGTCACTTTTAGTTCAGGCAGTTTTGGTACTTGAAATTAAGCAAGCTATTTGGCTTGGTTCTGTCCATTTTGGGGCTTTGGTGTCTCCATAAGAATTATAGCTCTATGTCTTTTTGCACTCTGGGAAAAATTTCAAGTCATTCTGAGTTGTATAGAACATAAGGTCAATTTACTACAGCTGGACAGATTGCACCTTTAGTGCAAAATTCGGTCAATTTTAGGACACTTTTAGTTCAGGCAGTTTTGATACCCATACTTGTGCAAGCTATTTGACTTGGTTCTGGCAATTTCTGGGCTTTGGTGTCTTCATAAGAATTGTAGCTCTATGCCTTATTGTACTCTGGGCAAAATTTCAAGTCATTCTGAGTTGTATAGACCAAGATATGGTCAATTTACTAAAGCTAGACAGATTGCACCTTTAGTGCAAAATTTGGTCAATTTTAGGTCACTTTTAGTTCTAGTAGTTTTGGTACCCGAAATTGCGCAAGCTGTTTGACTTAGTTCTGGCCATTTCTGGGCTTTAGCGTATTCATAAGAATTGTAGCTCTATGTCTTATTGCACTCTGGGCAAAATTTCAAGTCATTCTGAGTTGTATAGACCAAGATATGGTCAATTTGCTAAAGCTGGACAGATTGCCACTTTAGTGCAAAATTTGATCAATTTTAGGTCACTTTTAGCTCTAGAGTTTTGGTACCCATACATGTGCAAGCTATTTGACTTGGTTCTGGCCATTTTCTGGGCTTTGGTATCTCATCGGAAATGTAGCTCTCTGTCTTATTGAACTCTGGGCAAAATTTCAAGTCATTCTGAGTTGTATAGACCAAGATATGGTCAATTTACTAAAGCTGAACAGATTGCACCATTAGTGCAAAATTTGGTCAATTTTACGTCACTTTTAGTTCTGGCAGTTTTGGTACCCGAAATTTAGCAAGCTATTTGGCTTGGTACTGGCCATTTCTGGGCTTTGGTGTCTTCATAAGAATTATAGCTCTATGTCTTATTGCACTCTGGGCAAAATTTCAAGTCATTCTGAGTTATATAGACCAAGATATGGTCAATTTACTAAAGCTGGATAGATTGCACCTTTAGTGCAAAATTTGGTCAATTTTAGGTCACTTTTAGTTCAGGCAATTTTCGTATCCGAAATTGTGCAAGCTATTTGACTTGGTTCTGGCTATTTATTGTCTTTGGTATCTTTATAAGAATTATAGCTCTATGTCTTATTGCACTCTGGGTAAAATTTCAAGTCATTCTGAGTTGTATAGACCAAGATATGGTCAATTTACTAAAGCTGGACAGATTGCCCCTTTAGTGCAAAATTTGGTCAATTTTACGTCACTTTTAGTTCAGGTAGTTTTGGTACCCGAAATTTAGCAAGCTATTTGGCTTGGTACTGGCCATTTCTGGGCTTTGGTGTCTTCATAAGAATTATAGCTCTATGTCTTATTGCACTCTGGGCAAAATTTCAAGTCATTCTGAGTTGTATAGAACATATGGTCAATTTACTAAAGCTGGACAGATTACACCTTTAGTGCAAAATTTGGTCAATTTTAGGTCACTTTTAGTTCGGGCTGTTTTGATACCCATACTTGTGCAAGCTATTTGACTTGGTTCTGGCTATTTCTGGGCTTTGGTGTCTTCATAAGAATTGTAGCTCTCTATCTTATGGCACTCTAGGCAAAATTTCAAGTCATTCTGAGTTGTATAGACTAAGATATGGTTAATTTACTAAAGCTAGACAGATTGCCCCTTTAGTGCAGAATTTGATCAATTTTAGGTCACTTTTAGCTCTACAGTTTTGGTACCCGTATTTGTGCAAGCTATTTGACTTGGTTCTGGCCATTTCTAGGCTTTGGTATCTTCATAGCAATTGTAGCTCTCTGTCTTATTGCACTATGGGCAATATTTCAAGTCATTCTGAGTTGTATAGACCAAGATATGGTCAATTTGCTAAAGCTCGACAGATTACACCTTTATTGCAAAAATTGGTCAATTTTAGGTCACTATTAGCTCTGGTAGTTTTGGTACCTGAAATTGTGCAAGCTATTTGACTTGGTCCTGGCCATTTCTGGGCTTTGGTGCCTTCATAAGAATTGTAGCTCTATGTCATATTGCACTATGGGCAAAATTTCAAGTCATTCTGAGTTGTATAGACCAAGATATGGTCAATTTACTAAAGCTGGACAGATTGCACCTTTAGTGCAATATTTAGTCAATTTTAGGTCACTTTTAGTTTTGGCAATTTTGGTACCCAAACTTGTGCAAGCTATTTGAATTGGTTCTGGGTAATTCTTGGCTTTAGTGTCTTCATAAGAATTGTAGCTTTATGTCTTATTGCAGTCTGGGCAAAATTTCAAGTCATTCTAAGTTGTATAGACCAAGATATGGTCAATTTACTAAAGCTGGACAGATTGCACCATTAGTGAAAATTTGGTCAATTTTACGTCACTTTTAGTTCAGGCAGTATTGGTACCCGAAATTGTGCAAGCTATTTAACTTGGTTCTGGCCATTTTTGGGCTTTGGTGTCTTCATAAGAATTGTAGCTCTATGTCTTATTGCACTCTGGGCAAAATTTCAAGTCATTCTGTGTTGTATAGAACATACGGTCAACTTACTAAAGCTGGACAGATTGCACCTTTAGTGCAAAATTCGATCAATTTTAGGTCACTTTTAGTTCAAGCAGTTTTGATGCCCGTGCTTGTGCAAGCTATTTGACCTGGTTCTGGCTATTTCTGGGCTTTGGTGTTTTCATAAGAATTGTAGCTCTCGGTCTTATTGCACTCTAGGTAAAATTTCAAGTCATTCCGAGTTGTATCGACCAAGATATGGTCAATTTACTAAAGCTGGACAGATTGAACATTTAGTGCAAAATTTGGTGAATTTTAGGTCACCTTTAGTTCTGGCAGTTTTGGTACTCGAAATTGTGCAAGCTATTTGACTTGGTTCTGGCCATTTCTGGGCTTTGGTGTCTCCATAAGAATTGTAGCTCTATGTCTTATTGCACTCTTGGCAAAATTTCAAGTCATTCTAAGTTGTATAGACCAAGATATGGTCAATTTGCTAAAGCTAGACAGATTACACCTTTAGTGCAAAATTTGGTCAATTTTAGGTCACTGTTAGCTCTGGTAGTTTTGGTACCTGAAATTGTGCAAGCTATTTGACTTGGTCCTGGCCATTTCTGGGTTTCGATGGCTTCATAAGAATTGTAGCTCTATGTCTTATTGCACGCTGGGCAAAATTTCTAGTCATTCTGAGTTGTATAGACCAAGATATGGTAAATTTACTAAAGCTGGACAGATTGCACCTTTAGTACAAAATTTGGTCAATTTTAGGTCACTTTTAGTTCTGGCCATTTTGGTACTCGAAATTGTGCAAGCTATTTGACTTGGTTCTGGCTATTTCTGGGCTTTGGTATCTTCATAAGAATTATAGCTCTATGTCTTATTGCACTCTGGGCAAAATTTCTAGTCATTCTGTGTTGTATAGAACATACGGTCAACTTACTAAAGCTGGACAGATTGCACCTTTAGTGCAAAATTCGGTCAATTTTAGGTCACTTTTAGTTCAAGCAGTTTTGATGCCCGTGCTTGTGCAAGCTATTTGACCTGGTTCTGGCTATTTCTGGGCTTTGGTGTTTTCATAAGAATTGTAGCTCTCGGTCTTATTGCACTCTAGGTAAAATTTCAAGTCATTCCGAGTTGTATCGACCAAGATATGGTCAATTTACTAAAGCTGGACAGATTGAACATTTAGTGCAAAATTTGGTGAATTTTAGGTCACCTTTAGTTCTGGCAGTTTTGGTACTCGAAATTGTGCAAGCTATTTGACTTGGTTCTGGCCATTTCTGGGCTTTGGTGTCTTCATAAGAATTGTAGCTCTCTGTCTTATTGCACTCTGGGCAAAATTTGATGTCATTCTAAGTTGTATAGAACATATGGTCAACTTACTAAAGCTGGACAGATTGCACCTTTAGTGCAAAATTCGGTCAATTTTAGGTCACTTTTAGTTCAGGCAGTTTTGATACCCATACTTGTGCAAGCTATTTGACTTGGTTCTGGCAATTTCTGGGCTTTGGTGTCTTCATAAGAATTGTAGCTCTATGTCTTATTGTACTCTGGGCAAAATTTCAAGTCATTCTGAGTTGTATAGACCAAGATATGGTCACTTTACTAAAGCTGGACAGATTGCACCTTTAGTGCAAAATTTGGTCAATTTTAAGTCACCTTTAGTTCTAGCAGTTTTGGTACTCGAAATTGTGCAAGCTGTTTGACTTAGTTCTGGCCATTTCTGGGCTTTGGTGTCTTCATAAGAAATGTAGCTCTCTATCTTATGGCACTCTGGGCAAAATTTAAAGTCATTTTGAGTTATATAGACTAAGATATGGTCAATTTACTAAACCTAGACAGATTGCCCCCTTAGTGCAAACTTTGATCAAATTTAGGTCACTTGTAGCTCTAGAGTTTCGGTACCCGTATTTGTGCAAGCTTATTGACTTGGTTCTGTCCATTTCTGGGCTTTGGTATCTTCATAGGAATTGTAGCTCTTTGTCTTATTGCACTCTGGGCAAAATTTCAAGTCATTCTGAGTTGTATAGACCAAGATATGGTCAATTTGCTAAAGCTGGACAGATTACACCTTTAGTGTAAAATTTGGTCAATTTTAGGTCACTGTTAGCTCTAGTGTTTTGGTACCTGAAATTGTGCAAGCTGTTTGACTTGGTCCTGGCCATTTCTGGGCTTTGGTGCCTTCATAAGAATTGTAGCTCTATGTCTTATTGCACTCTGGGCAAAATTTCAAGTCATTCTGAGTTGTATAGACCAAGATATGGTCAATTTACTAAAGCTGGACAGATTGCACCTTTAGTGCAATATTTAGTCAATTTTAGGTCACTTTTAGTTTTGGCAATTTTGGTACCCAAACTTGTGCAAGCTATTTGACTTGGTTCTGGCTAATTCTTGGCTTTGGTGTCTTCATAAGAATTGTAGCTTTATGTCTTATTGCAGTCTGGGCAAAATTTCAAGTCATTCTGAGTTGTATAGACCAAGATATGGTCAATTTACTAAAGCTGGACAGATTGCACCATTAGTGAAAAATTTGGTCAATTTTACGTCACTTTTAGTTCAGGCAGTATTGGTACCCGAAAATTGTGCAAGCTATTTAACTTGGTTCTGGCCATTTTTGGGCTTTGGTATCTTCATAAGAATTGTAGTTCTATGTCTTATTGCACTCTGGGCAAAATTTCAAGTCATTCTGAGTTGTGTAGAACATATGGTCAACTTACTAAAGCTGGACAGATTGCACCTTTAGAGCAAAATTCGGTCAATTTTAGATCACTTTTAGTTCAAGCAGTTTTAATGCCCGTACTTGTGCAAGCTATTTGTCTTGGTTCTGGCTATTTCTGGGCTTTGGTGTTTTCATAAGAATTGTAGCTCTCGGTCTTATTGCACTCTAGACAAAATTTCAAGTCATTCCGAGTTGTATCGACCAAGATATGGTCAATTTACTAAAGCTGGACAGATTGAACATTTTGTGCAAAATTTGGTGAATTTTAGGTCAATTTTAGTTCTGGCAATTTTGGTACTCGAAATTGTGCAAGCTATTTGACTTGGTTCTGGCCATTTCTGGGCTTTGGTGTCTCCATAAGAATTGTAGCTCTATGTCTTATTGCACTCTTGGCAAAATTTCAAGTCATTTTGAGTTGTATAAACCAAGATATGGTCAATTTGCTAAAGCTAGACAGATTACACCTTTAGTGCAAAATTTGGTCAAATTTAGGTCACTGTTAGCTCTGGTAGTTTTGGTACCTGAAATTGTGCAAGCTATTTTACTTGGTCCTGGCCATTTCTGGGCTTCGGTGCCTCCATAAGAATTGTAGCTCTATGTCTTATTGCACTCTGGGCAAAATTTCAAGTCATTCTGAGTTGTATAGACCAAGATATGGTAAATTTACTAAAGCTGGACAGATTGCACCTTTAGTGCAAAATTTGGTCAATTTTAGGTCACTTTTAGTTCTGGCCATTTTGGTACGCAAAATTGTGCAAGCTATTTGACTTGGTTCTGGCTATTTCCTGGCTTTGGTATCTTCATAAGAATTATAGCTTATGTCTTATTGCACTCTAGGCAAAATTTCAAGTCATTCTGAGTTGTATAGAACATAAGGTCAATTTACTACAGCTGGACAGATTGCACCTTTAGTGCAAAATTTGGTCAATTTTAGGTCACTTTTAGTTCAGGCAGTTTTGATACCCACACTTGTGCAAGCTATTTGACATGGTTTTGGCCATTTCTGGCTTTAGTGTCTTCATAAGAATTGTAGCTCTCTGTCTTATGGCACTCTGTGCAAAATTTGAAGTCATTCTGAGTTGTATAGACCAAGATATGGTCAATTTACTAAAGCTGGACAGATTGCCCCTTTAGTGCAAAATTTGATCAATTTTAGGTCACTTATATCTCTATAGTTTTGGTACCCATACTTGTGCAAGCTATTTGACTTCGTTCTGGCCATTTTTTGGCTTTGGTGTCTTCATAAGAATTGTAGCTCTCTGTCTTATTGCACTCTGGGCAAAATTTGAAGTCATTCTAAGTTGTATAGAACATATGGTCAACTTACTAAAGCTGGACAGTTGCACCTTTAGTGCAAAATTCGGTCAATTTTAGGTCACTTTTAGTTCAGGCAGTTTTGATACCCATACTTGTGCATGCTATTTGACTTGGTTCTGGCAATTTCTGGGCTTTGGTGATTTCATAAGAATTGTAGCTCTATGTCTTATTGTACTCTGGGCAAAATTTCAAGTCATTCTGAGTTGTATAGACCAAGATATGGTCACTTTACTAAAGCTGGACAGATTGCACCTTTAGTGCAAAATTTGGTCAATTTTAGGTCACTTTTAGTTCTAGCAGTTTTGATACCCGAAATTGTGCAAGCTGTTTGACTTAGTTCTGGCCATTTCTGGGCTTTGGTGTCTTCATAAGAATTGTAGCTCTATGTCTTATTGCACTCTGGGCAAAATTTCAAGTCATTCTGAGTTGTATAGACCAAGATATGGTCAATTTACTAAAGTTGGACAGATTGCCCCTTTAGTGCAAAATTTGATCAATTTTAGGTCACTTTTAGCTCTAGAGTTTTGGTACCCCTACTTTTGCAAGCTATTTGACTTGGTTTTGGCCATTTCCGGGCTTTGGTATCTTCATAAGAATTGTGGCTCTCTGTCTTATTGAACTCTGGGCAAAATTTCAAGTCATTCTGAGTTATATAGAGCAAGATATGGTCAATTTACTAAAGCTGGACCGATTGCACCATTAGTGCAAAATTCTGTCAATTTTACGTCACTTTTAGTTCTGACAGTTTTGGTACCTGAAATTGAGCAAGCTATTTGGCTTGGTTCTGGCCATTTCTGGGCTTTGGTATCTTCATAAGAATTATAGCTCTATGTCATATTGCACTCTGGGCAAAATTTCAAGTCATTCTGAGTTGTATCAAACATATGGTGAATTTACTAAAGCTGGACAGATTTCACCTTTAGTGCAAAATTTGATCAATTTTAGGTCACTTTTAGTTCAGGCTGTTTTGATACCCATACTTGGGCAAGCTATTTGACTTGGTTCTTGCTATTTCTAGACTTTGGTGTCTTCATAAGAATTGTTGCTCTCTATCTTATGGCACTCTGGGCAAAATTTCAAGTCATTCTGAGTTGTATAGAGTAAGATATGGTCAATTTACTAAACCTAGACAGATTGCCCCCTTAGTGCAAACTTTGATCAATTTTAGGTCACTTTTAGCTCTAGAGTTTTGGTACCCGTATTTGCGCAAGCTATTTGACTTGGTTCTGTCCATTTCTGGGCTTTGGTATCTTCATAGGAATTGTAGCTCTCTGTCTTATTGCACTCTGGGCAAAATTTCAAGTCATTCTGAGTTGTATAGACCAAGATCTGGTCAATTTGCTAAAGCTGGACAGATTACACCATTAGTGCAAAATTTGGTCAATTTTAGGTCACTGTTAGCTCTAGTAGTTTTGGTACCTGAAATTGTGCAAGCTATTTGACTTGGTCCTGGCCATTTCTCGGCTTTGGTGCCTTCATAAGAATTGTAGCTCTATATCTTATTGCACTCTGGGCAAAATTTCAAGTCATTCTGAGTTGTATAGACCAAGATATGGTAAATTTGCTAAAGCTGGACAGATTACACCTTTAGTGCAAAATTTGGTCAATTTTAGGTCACTGTTGGCTCTGGTAGTTTTGGTACCTGAAATTGTGCAAGCTATTTGACTTGGTCCTGGCCATTTCTGGGCTTTGGTGCCTTCATAAGAATTGTAGCTCTATATCTTATTGCACTCTGGGCAAAATTTCAAGTCATTTTGAGTTGTATAGACCAAGATATGGTCAATTTACTAAAGCTGGACTGATTGCACCATTAGTGCAAAATTTTGTCAATTTTACGTCACTTTTAGTTCTGGCAGTTTTGGTACCTGAAATTGAGCAAGCTATTTGGCTTGGTTCTGGCCATTTATGGGCTTTGGTATCTTCATAAGAATTATAGCTCCATGTCTTATTGCACTCTGGGCAAAATTTCAAGTCATTCTGAGTTGTATAGAACATATGGTGAATTTACTAAAGCTGGACAGATTTCACCTTTAGTGCAAAATTTGGTCAATTTTAGGTCACTTTTAGTTCGGGCAGTTTTGATACCCATAATTGTGCAAGCTATTTGACTTGGTTCTCGCTATTTCTTGACTTTGGTGTCTTCATAAGAATTGTAGCTCCCTATCTTATGGCACTCTGGACAAAATTTCAAGTCATTCTGAGTTGTATAGACTAAGATATGGTCAATTTACTAAACCTAGATAGATTGCCCCCTTTAGTGCAAACTTTGATCAATTTTAGGTCACTTTTAGCTCTAGAGTTTTGGTACCCGTATTTGTGCAAGCTGTTTGACTTGGTTCTGTCCATTTCTGGGCTTTGGTATCTTCATAGGAATTGTAGCTCTCTGTCTTATTGCACTCTGGGCAAAATTTCAAGTCATTCTGAGTTGTATAGACCAAGATATGGTCAATTTACTAAAGCTAGACAGATTGCACCTTTAGTGCAATATTTAGTCAATTTTAGGTCACTTTTAGTTTTGGCAATTTTGGTACCCAAACTTGTGCAAGCTATTTGACTTGGTTCTGGCTAATTCATGGCTTTGGTGTCTTCATAAGAATTGTAGCTTTTTGTTTTATTGCAGTCTGGGCAAAATTTCAAGTCATTCTGAGTTGTATAGACCAAGATATGGTCAATTTACTAAAGCTGGACAGATTGCACCATTGGTGCAAAATTTAGTCAATTTTACGTCACATTTAGTTCAGGCAGTATTGGTACCCGAAATTGTGCAAGCTATTTGACTTGGTTCTTGCCATTTTTGGGCTTTGGTGTCTTCATAAGAATTGTAGTTCTATGTCTTATTGCACTCTGGGCAAAATTTCAAGTCATTCTGAGTTGTATAGAACATATGGTCAACTTACTAAAGCTGGACAGATTGCACCTTTAGTGCAAAATTCGGTCAATTTTAGGTCACTTTTAGTTCAGGCAGTTTTGATACCCATACTTGTGCAAGCTATTTAACTTGCTTCTGGCTATTTCTGGGCTTTGTTGTTTTCATAAGAATTGTAGCTCTCTGTCTTATTGCACTCTAGGCAAAATTTCAAGTCATTCCGAGTTGTATTGACCAAGATATGGTCAATTTACTAAAGCTGGACAGATTGAACCTTTAGTGCAAAATTTAGTGAATTTTAGGTCACTTTTAGTTCTCGCAGTTTTGGTACTCAAAATTGTGCAAGCTATTTGACTTCGTTCTGTCCATTTCTGGGCTTTAGTATCTTCATAGGAATTGTAGCTCTCTGTCTTATTGCACTCTGGGCAAAATTTCAAGTCATTCTGAGTTGTATAGACCAAGATCTGGTCAATTTGCTAAAGCTGGACAGATTACACCATTAGTGCAAAATTTGGTCAATTTTAGGTCACTGTTAGCTCTAGTAGTTTTGGTACCTGAAATTGTGCAAGCTATTTGACTTGGTCCTGGCCATTTCTGGGCTTTGGTGCCTTCATAAGAATTGTAGCTCTATATCTTATTGCACTCTGGGCAAAATTTCAAGTCATTCTGAGTTGTATAGACCAAGATATGGTCAATTTGCTAAAGCTGGATAGATTACACCTTTAGTGCACAATTTGGTCAATTTTACGTCACTTTTAGTTCAGGCAGTTTTGGTACCCGAAATTGAGCAAGCTATTTGGCATGGTTCTGGCCATTTCTGGGCTTTGGTGTCTTCATAAGAATTATAGCTCTATTTCTTATTGCACTCTGGGCAAAATTTCAAGTCATTCTGAGTTGTATAGAACATATCGTCAATTTACTAAAGCTGGAAATATTGCACCATTAGTGCAAAATTTGGTCAATTTTAGGTCATTTTTAGTTCAGGCAGTTTTGATACCCATACTTGTGCAAGCTATTTGACTTGGTTCTGGCTATTTCTAGGCTTTGGTGTCTTCATAAGAATTGTAGCTCTCTGTCTTATGCCACTCTGGGCAAAATTTCAAGTCATTCTGAGTTGTATAGACTAAGATATGGTCAATTTACTAAAGCTGGACATATTGCGTTTTTAGTGCAAAATTTTATCAACTTTAATTCACTTTTAGCTCAAGAGTTTTGGTACCCGTATTTGTGCAAGCTATTTGACTTGGTTCTGGCCATTTCTGGGCTTTGGTATCTTCATAGGAATTGTAGCTCTCTGTCTTATTGCACTCTGGGCAACATTTCAAGTCATTCTGAGTTGTATAGAACAAGATATGGTCAATTTGCTAAAGCTGGACAGATTACACCTTTAGTGCAAAATTTGGTCAATTTTAGGTCACTCTTAACTCTGGTAGTTTTGGTACCTGAAATTGTGCAAGCTATTTGACTTGGTCCTGGCCATTTCTGGGCTTTGGTGCCTTCATAAGAATTGTAGCTCTATGTCTTATTGCACTCTGGGCAAAATTTCAAGTGATTTTGAGTTGTATAGACCAAGATATGGTCAATTTACTAAAGCTAGACAGATTGCACCTTTAGTGCAATATTTAGTCAATTTTAGGTCACTTTTAGTTTTGGCAATTTTGGTACCCAAACTTGTGCAAGCTATTTGACTTGGTTCTGGCTAATTCATGGCTTTGGTGTCTTCATAAGAATTGTAGCTTTTTGTTTTATTGCAGTCTGGGCAAAATTTCAAGTCATTATGAGTTGTATAGACCAAGATATGGTCAATTTACTAAAGCTAGACAGATTACACCATTGGTGCAAATTTTAGTCAATTTTACGTCACATTTAGTTCAGGCAGTATTGGTACCCGAAATTGTGCAAGCTATTTGACTTGGTTCTTGCCATTTTTGGGCTTTGGTGTCTTCATAAGAATTGTAGTTCTATGTCTTATTGCACTCTGGGCAAAATTTCAAGTCATTCTGAGTTGTATAGAACATATGGTCAACTTACTAAAGCTGGACAGATTCACCTTTAGTGCAAAATTCGGTCAATTTTAGGTCACTTTTAGTTAAGGCAGTTTTGATACCCATACTTGTGCAAGCTATTTAACTTGCTTCTGGCTATTTCTGGGCTTTGGTGTTTTCATAAGAATTGTAGCTCTCTGTCTTATTGCACTCTAGGCAAAATTTCAAGTCATTCCGAGTTGTATCGACCAAGATATGGTCAATTTACTAAAGCTGGACAGATTGAACCTTTAGTGGAAAATTTAGTGAATTTTAGGTCACTTTTAGTTCTGGCAGTTTTGGTACTCAAAATTGTGCAAGCTATTTGACTTGGTTCTGGCCATTTCTGGGCTTTGGTGTCTCCATAAGAATTGTAGCTCTATGTCTTATTGCACTCTTGGCAAAATTTCAAGTCATTCTGAGTTGTATAGACCAAGATATGGTCAATTTACTAAAGCTGGACAGATTAGACCTTTAGTGCAAAATTTGGTCAATTTTAGGTAACTTTTAGCTATGGTAGTTTTGGTACCTGAAATTGTGCAAGCTATTTGACTTGGTCCTGGCCATTTCTGGGCTTCGGTGCCTTCATAAGAATTGTAGCTCTATGTCTTAGTGCACTCTGGGCAAAATTTCAAGTCATTCTGAGTTGTATAGACCAAGATATGGTAAATTTACTAAAGCTGGACAGATTGCACCATTAGTGCAAAATTGTTCAATTTTAGGTCACATTTAGTTCTGGCCATTTTGGTACCCGAAATTGTGCAAGCTATTTGACTTGGTTCTGGCTATTTCTGGACTTTGGTATCTTCATAAGAATTATAGCTCTATGTCTTATTGCACTCTAGGCAAAATTTCAAGTCATTCTGAGTTGTATAGAACATAAGGTCAATTTACTACAGCTGGACAGATTGCACCTTTAGTGCAAAATTTTGTCAATTTTAGGTCACTTTTAGTTCAGGCAGTTTTGGTACCCACACTTGTGCAAGCTATTTGACTTGGTTTTGGCCATTTCTGGGCTTCAGTGTCTTCATAAGAATTGTAGCTCTCTGTCTTATGGTACTCTGTGCAAAATTTGAAGTCATTCTGAGTTGTATAGACCAAGATATGGTCAATTTACTAAAGCTGGACAGATTGCCCCTTTAGTGCAAAATTTGATCAATTTTAGGTCACTTATATCTCTATAGTTTTGGTACCCGTACTTGTGCAAGCTATTTGACTTCGTTCTGGCCATTTCCTGGCTTTGGTGTCTTCATAAGAATTGTAGCTCTCTGTCTTATTGCACTCTGGGCAAATTTTGAAGTCATTCTAAGTTGTATAGAACCTATGGTCAACTTACTAAAGCTGGACAGATTGCACCTTTAGTGCAAAATTCGATCAATTTTAGGTCACTTTTAGTTCAGGCAGTTTTGATACCCATATTTGTGCAAGCTATTTGACTTGGTTCTGGCAATTTCTGGGCTTTGGTGTCTTCATAAGAATTGTAGCTCTATGTCTTATTGTACTCTGGGCAAAATTTCAAGTCATTCTGAGTTGTATAGACCAAGATATGGTCACTTTACTAAAGCTAGACAGATTGCACCTTTAGTGCAAAATTTGGTCAATTTTAGGTCACTTTTAGTTCTAGCAGTTTTGGTACCCGAAATTATGCAAGTTGTTTGACTTAGTTCTTGCCTATTCTGGGCTTTGGTGTCTTCATAAGAATTGTAGCTCTATGTCTTATTGCACTCTGGGCAAAATTTCAAGTCATTCTAAGTTGTATAGACCAGGATATGGTCAATTTACTAAAGCTGGACAGATTGCCCCTTTAGTGCAAAATTTGATCAATTTTAGGTCACTTTTAGCTCTAGAGTTTTGGTACCCGTACTTGTGCAAGCTATTTGACTTGGTTATGGCAATTTCTGGGCTTTGGTATCTTCATAAGAATTGTAGCTCTCTGTCTTATTGAACTCTACGCAAAATTTCAAGTCATTCTGAGTTGTATAGACCAAGATATGGTCAATTTGCTAAAGCTGGACCGATTGCACCATTAGTGCAAAATTTTGTCAATTTTACGTCACTTTTAGTTCTGGCAGTTTTGGTACCTGAAATTGAGCAAGCTATTTGGCTTGGTTCTGGCCATTTATGGGCTTTGGTATCTTCATAAGAATTATAGCTGTATGTCTTATTGCACTCTGGGCAAAATTTCAAGTCATTCTGAGTTGTATAGAACATATGGTGAATTTACTAAAGCTGAACAGATTTCACTTTTAGTGCAAAATTTGGTCAATTTTAGGTCACTTTTAGTTCGGGCAGTTTTGATACCCATACCTGTGCAAGCTATTTAACTTGCTTCTGGCTATTTCTGGGCTTTCGTGTTTTCATAAGAATTGTAGCTCTCTGTCTTATTGCACTTTAGGCAAAATTTCAAGTCATTCCGAGTTGTATCGACCAAGATATGGTCAATTTACTAAAGCTGGACAGATTGAACCTTTAGTGCAAAATTTAGTGAGTTTTAGGTCACTTTTAGTTCTGGCAGTTTTGGTACTCAAAATTGTGCAAGCTATTTGACTTGGTTCTGGCCATTTCTGGGCTTTGGTGTCTCCATAAGAATTGTAGCTCTATGTCTTATTGCACTCTTGGCAAAATTTCAAGTCATTATGAGTTGTATAGACCAAGATATGGTCAATTTACTAAAGCTGGACAGATTAGACCTTTAGTGCAAAATTTGGTCAATTTTAGGTAACTTTTAGCTATGGTAGTTTTGGTACCTGAAATTGTGCAAGCTATTTGACTTGGTCCTGGCCATTTTTGGGCTTCGGTGCCTTCATAAGAATTATAGCTCTATGTCTTATTGCACTCTGGGCAAAATTTCAAGTCATTCTGAGTTGTATAGACCAAGATATGGTAAATTTACTAAAGCTGGACAGATTGCACCTTTAGTGCAAAATTGTTCAATTTTAGGTCACTTTTAGTTCTGGCCATTTTGGTACCCGAAATTGTGAAAGCTATTTGACTTGGTTCTGGCTATTTTTGGACTTTGGTATCTTCATAAGAATTATAGCTCTATGTCTTATTGCACTCTAGGCAAAATTTCAAGTCATTCTGAGTTGTATAGAACATAAGGTCAATTTACTACAGCTGGACAGATTGCACCTTTAGTGCAAAATTTTGTCAATTTTAGGTCACTTTTAGTTCAGGCAGTTTTGGTACCCACAATTGTGCAAGCTATTTGACTTGGTTTTGGCCATTTCTGGGCTTTAGTGTCTTCATAAGAATTGTAGCTCTCTGTCTTATGGCACTCTGTGCAAAATTTGAAGTCATTCTAAGTTGTATAGACCAAGATATGGTCAATTTACTAAAGCTGGACAGATTGCCCCTTTAGTGCAAAATTTGATCAATTTTAGGTCACTTATATCTCTATAGTTTTGGTACCCGTACTTGTGCAAGCTATTTGACTTCGTTATGGCCATTTCCTGGCTTTGGTGTCTTCATAAGAATTGTAGCTCTCTGTCTTATTGTACTCTGGGCAAATTTTGAAGTCATTCTAAGTTGTATAGAACCTATGGTCAACTTACTAAAGCTGGACAGATTGCACCTTTAGTGCAAAATTCGATCAATTTTAGGTCACTTTTAGTTCAGGCAGTTTTGATACCCATACTTGTGCAAGCTATTTGACTTGGTTCTGGCAATTTCTGGTCTTTGGTGTCTTCATAAGAATTGTAGCTCTATGTCTTATTGTACTCTGGGCAAAATTTCAAGTCATTCTGAGTTGTATAGACCAAGATATGGTCACTTTACTAAAGCTAGACAGATTGCACCTTTAGTGCAAAATTTGGTCAATTTTAGGTCACTTTTAGTTCTAGCAGTTTTGGCACCCGAAATTGTGCAAGTTGTTTGACTTAGTTCTGGCCATTTCTGGGCTTTGGTGTCTTCATAAGAATTGTAGCTCTATGTCTTATTGCACTCTGGGCAAAATTTCAAGTCATTCTGAGTTGTATAGACCAGGATATGGTCAATTTACTAAAGCTGGACAGATTGCCCCTTTAGTGCAAAATTTGATCAATTTTAGGTCACTTTTAGCTCTAGAGTTTTGGTACCCGTACTTGTGCAAGCTATTTGACTTGGTTCTGGCAATTTCTGGGCTTTGGTATCTTCATAAGAATTGTAGCTCTCTGTCTTATTGAACTCTGGGCAAAATTTCAAGTCATTCTGAGTTGTATAGACCAAGATATGGTCAATTTACTAAAGCTGGACCGATTGCACCATTAGTGCAAAATTTTGTCAATTTTACGTCACTTTTCGTTCTGGCAGTTTTGGTACCTGAAATTGAGCAAGCTATTTGGCTTGGTTCTGGCCATTTATGGGCTTTGGTATCTTCATAAGAATTATAGCTCTATGTCTTATTGCACTCTGGGCAAAATTTCAAGTCATTCTGAGTTGTATAGAACATATGGTGAATTTACTAAAGCTAGACAGATTTCACCTTTAGTGCAAAATTTGGTCAATTTTAGGTCACTTTTAGTTTGGGCAGTTTTGATACCCATACTTGTGCAAGCTATTTGACTTGGTTCTCGCTATTTCTTGACTTTGGTGTCTTCATAAGAATTGTAGCACCCTATCTTATGGCACTCTGGGCAAAATTTCAAGTCATTCTGAGTTGTATAGACTAAGATATGGTCAATTTACTAAACCTAGACAGATTGCCCCCTTTAGTGCAAACTTTGATCAATTTTAGGTCACTTTTAGCTCTAGAGTTTTGGTACCCGTATTTGTGCAAGCTATTTGACTTGGTTTTGTCCATTTTTGGGCTTTGGTATCTTCATAGGAATTATAACTCTCTGTCTTATTGCACTCTGGGCAAAATTTCAAGTCATTCTGAGTTGTATAGACCAAGATATGGTCAATTTGCTAAAGCTGGACAGATTACACCTTTAGTGCAAAATTTGATCAATTTTAGGTCACTGTTAGCTCTAGTAGTTTTGGTACCTGAAATTGTGCAAGCTATTTGACTTGGTCCTGGCAATTTCTGGGCTTTGGTGCCTTCATAGGAATTGTAGCTCTATATCTTATTGCACTCTGGGCAAAATTTCAAGTCATTCTGAGTTGTATAGACCAAGATATGGTCAATTTGCTAAAGCTGGACAGATTGCACCTTTAGTGCAAAGTTTGGTCAATTTTACGTCACTTTTAGTTCAGGCTGTTTTGGTACCCGAAATTGAGCAAGCTAGTTGGCATGGTTCTGGCCATTTCTGGGCTTTGGTGTCTTCATAAGAATTATAGCTCCATTTCTTATTGCACTCTGGGCAAATTTTCAAGTCATTTTGAGTTGTATAGAACATATCTTCAATTTACTAAAGCTGGACAGATTGTACCTTTAGTGCAAAATTTGGTCAATTTTAGGTCATTTTTAGTTCAGGCAGTTTTGATACCCATACTTGTGCAAGCTATTTGACTTGGTTCTGGCTATTTCTGGGCTTTAGTGTCTTCATAAGAATTGTAGCTCTTTGTCTTATGCCACTCTGGGTAAAATTTCAAGTCATTCTGAGTTGTATAGACTAAGATATGGTCAATTTACTAAAGCTGGACATATTGCCCCTTTAGTGCAAAATTTGATCAATTTTAATTCACTTTTAGCTCTAGAGTTTTGGTACCCGTATTTGTGTAAGCTATTTGACTTGGTTCTGGCCATTTCTGGGCTTTGGTATCTTCATAAGAATTGTAGCTCTATGTCTTATTGCACTCTGGGCAAAATTTCAAGTCATTTTGAGTTGTATAGACCAAGATATGGTCAATTTACTAAAGCTGGACAGATTAGACCTTTAGTGCAAAATTTGTTCAATTTTAGGTAACTTTTAGCTATGGTAGTTTTGGTACCTGAAATTGTGCAAGCTATTTGACTTGGTCCTGGCCATTTCTGGGCTTCGGTGCCTTCATAAGAATTGCAGCTCTATGTCTTATTACACTCTGGGCAAAATTTCAAGTCATTTTGAGTTGTATAGACCAGGATATGGGTAATTTACTAAAGCTGGACAGATTGCACCTTTAGTGCAATATTTAGTCAATTTTAGGTCACTTTTAGTTTTTGCAATTTTGGTAACCAAACTTGTGCAAGCTATTTGACTTGGTTCTGGCTAATTCTTGGCTTTGGTGTCTTCATAAGAATTGTAGCTTTTTGTCTTATTGCAGTCTGCGCAAAATTTCAAGTCATTCTGAGTTGTATAGACCAAGATATGGTCAATTCACTAAAGCTGGACAGATTGCACCATTGGTGCAAAATTTAGTCAATTTTACGTCACTTTTAGTTCTGGCAGTATTGGTACCCGAAATTGTGCAAGCTATTTGACTTGGTTCTGGCCATTTTTGGGCCTTGGTGTCTTCATAAGAATTGTAGTACTATGTCTTATTGCACTCTGGAAAAAGTTTCAAGTCATTCTGAGTTGTATAGAACATATGGTCAACTTACTAAAGCTGGACAGATTGCACCTTTAGTGCAAAATTCGGTTAATTTCAGGTCACTTTTAGTTCAGGCCGTTTTGGTACCCGAAATTGTGCAAGCTATTTGACTTGGTACTGGCTATTTCTTGGCTTTGGTATCTTCATAAGAATTATTGCTCTATGTGTTATTGCACTCTGGGTAAAATTTCAAGTCATTCTGAGTTGTATAGACCAAGATATGGTCAATTTACTAAAGCTGGACAGATTGCACCATTAGTGCAAAATTTGGTTAATTTTACGTCACTTTTAGTTCAGGCAGTTTTGGTACTCGAAATTAAGCAAGCTATTTGGCTGGGTTCTGGCCATTTTTGGGCTTTGGTGTCTCGATAAGAATTATAGCTCTATGTGTTATTGCACTCTGGGCAAAATTTCAAGTCATTCTGAGTTGTATAGAACATAAGGTCAATTTACTATAGCTGGACAGATTGCACCTTTAGTGCAAAATTTGGTCAATTTTAGGTCACTTTTAGTTCAGGCAGTTTTGATACCCACACTTGTGCAAGCTATTTGACTTGGTTTTGGCCATTTATGGGCTTTGGTGTCTTCATAAGAATTGTAGCTCTCTGTCTTATGGCACTCTGTGCAAAATTTGATGTCATTCTGAGTTGAATAGACCAAGATATGGTCAATTTACTAAAGCTGGACAGATTGCCCCTTTAGTGCAAAATTTGATCAATTTTAGGTAACTTATATCTCTATAGTTTTGGTACCCGTACTTGTGCAAGCTATTTGACTTCGTTCTGGCCATTTCTTGGCTTTGGTGTCTTCATAAGAATTATAGCTCTCTGTTTTATTACACTCTGGGCAAAATTTCATGTCATTCTGAGTTGTATAGAACATATGGTCAACTTACTAAAGCTGGACAGATTGAACCTTTAGTGCAAAATTCGGTCAATTTTATGTCACTTTTAGTTCAGGCAGTTTTGATACCCATACTTGTGCAAGCTATTTGACTTAGTTCTGGCAATTTCTGGGCTTTGGTGTCTTCATAAGAATTGTAGCTCTATGCCCTATTGTACTCTGGGCAAAATTTCAAGTCATTCTGAGTTGTATAGACCAAGATATGGTCAATTTACTAAAGCTGGACAGATTGCACCTTTAGTGCAAAATTTGGTCAATTTTAGGTCACTTTTATTTCAGGCAGTTTTGGAACCCGAAATTGCGCAAGCTGTTTGACTTAGCTCTGGCCATTTCTGGGCTTTGGTGTCTTCATAAGAATTGTAGCTCTATGTCTTATTGCACTCTGGGCAAAATTTCAAGTCATTCTGAGTTGTATAGACCAAGATATGGTCAATTTACTAAAGCTGGACAGATTTCCGCTTTAGTGCAAAATTTTATCAATTTTAGGCCACTTTTAGCTCTAGAGTTTTGGTACCCGTAGTTGTGCAAGCTATTTGACTTGGTTCTAGCCATTTCTGGGCTTTTGTATCTTCATAGGAATTGTAGCTCTCTGTCTTATTGAACTCTGGGCAAAATTTCAAGTCATTCTGAGTTGTATAGACCAAGATATGGTCAATTTACTAAAGCTGGACAGATTGCACCATTAGTGCAAAATTTGGTCAATTTTTCGTCACTTTTAGTTCTGGCAGTTTTGGTACCAGAAATTGAGCAAGCTATTTGGCTTGGTTCTGGCCATTTCTTGGCTTTGGTATCTTCATAAGAATTATAGCTCTATGTCTTATTGCACTTTGGGCAAAATTTCAAGTCATTCTGAGTTGTATAGAACATATGGTCAATTTACTAAAGCTGGACAGATTTCACCTTTAGTGCAAAATTTGGTCAATTTTAGGTCACTGTTAGCTCTAGTAGTTTTGGTACCTGAAATTGTGCAAGTTATTTGACTTGGTACTGGCTATTTCTGGGCTTTGGTATCTTCATAAGAATTATAGCTCTATGTCTTATTGCACTCTGGGCAAAATTTCAAGTCATTCTGAGTTGTATAGACCAAGATATGGTCAATTAACTAAAGCTGGACAGATTGCACCATTAGTGCAAAATTTGGTCAATTTTACGTCACTTTTAGTTCAGGCAGTTTTGGTACCCGAAATTAAGCAAGCTATTTGGCTTGGTTCTGGCCATTTTTGGGCTTTGGTGTCTTCATAAGAATTATAGATCTATGTCTTTTTGCACTCGGGGCAAAATTTCAAGTCATTCTGAGTTGTAAAGAACATAAGGTCAATTTACTACAGCTGAACAGACTGCACCTTTAGTGCAAAATTTGGTCAATTTTAGGTCACTTTTAGTTCAGGCAATTTTGATACCCACACTTGTGCAAGCTATTTGACTTGGTTCTGGCCATTTCTGGGCTTTGGTGTCTTCATAAGAACTGTAGCTCTCTGTCTTATGGCACTCTGTGCAAAATTTGAAGTCATTCTGAGTTGAATAGACCAAGATATGGTCAATTTCCTAAAACTGTATAGACTGCACCTTTAGTGCAAAATTTGGTAAATTTTAGGTCACTTTTAGTTCTAGCAGTTTTGGTACCCGAAATTGTGCAAGCTATTTGACTTAGTTCTGGCCATTTCTGGGCTTTGGTGTTTTCATAGGAATTGTAGCTCTATGTCTTTTTGCACTCTCGGCAATATTTCAAGTCATTCTGAGTTGTATAGACCAAGATATGGTCAATTTACTAAATCTGGATAGATTGCACCTTTAGTGCAAAATTTTATCAATTTTAGGTCACTTTTAGTTCTAGCAGTCTTGGTACCCGAAATTGTGCAAGCTGTTTGACTTAGTTCTGGCCATTTCTAGGCTTTGGTGTCTTCATAAGAATTGTAGCTCTATGTCTTATTGCACTCTCGGCAAAATTTCAAGTCATTCTGAGTTTTATAGACCAAGATATGGTCAATTTACTAAAGCTGGACAGATTGCACCATTAGTGCAAAATTTGGTCAATTTTAGGTCACTTTTAGTTCAGGCAGTTTTGATACCCACACTTGTGCAAGCTATTTGACTTGGTTCTAGCCATTTCTGGGCTTTGGTGTCTTCATAAGAATTGTAGCTCTCTGTCTTATGGCACTCTGTGCAAAATTTGAAGTCATTCTGAGTTGAATAGACCAAGATATGGTCAATTTACTAAAGCTGGACAGATTGCCCCTTTAGTGCAAAATTTGATCAATTTTAGGTAACTCATATCTCTATAGTTTTGGTACCCGTACTTGTGCAAGCTATTTGACTTCGTTCTGGCCATTTCTTGGCTTTGGTGTCTTCATAAGAATTATAGCTCTCTGTCTTATTACACTCTGGACAAAATTTCAAGTCATTCTGAGTTGTATAGAACATATGGTCAACTTTCTAAAGCTGGACAGATTGAACCTTTAGTGCAAAATTCGGTCAATTTTATGTCACTTTTAGTTCAGGCAGTTTTGATACCCATACTTGTGCAAGCTATTTGACTTAGTTCTGGCAATTTCTGGGCTTTGGTGTCTTCATAAGAATTGTAGCTCTATGCCCTATTGTACTCTGGGCAAAATTTCAAGTCATTCTGAGTTGTATAGACCAAGATATGGTCAATTTACTAAAGCTGGACAGATTGCACCTTTAGTGCAAAATTTGGTCAATTTTAGGTCACTTTTATTTCAGGCAGTTTTTGTACCCGAAATTACGCAAGCTGTTTGACTTAGTTCTGGCCATTTCTGGGCTTTGGTGTCTTCATAAGAATTGTAGCTCTATGTCTTATTGCACTCTGGGCAAAATTTCAAGTCATTCTGAGTTGTATAGACCAAGATATGGTCAATTTACTAAAGCTGGACAGATTGCACTATTAGTGCAAAATTTGGTCAATTTTACGTCACTTTTAGTTCTAGCAGTTTTGGTACCAGAAATTGAGTAAGCTATTTGACTTGGTTCTAGCCATTTCTGGGCTTTTGTATCTTCATAGGAATTGTAGCTCTCTATCTTATTGAACTCTGGGCAAAATTTCAAGTCATTCTGAGTTGTATAGACCAAGATATGGTCAATTTACTAAAGCTGGACAGATTGCACCATTAGTGCAAAATTTGGTCAATTTTACGTCACTTTTTGTTCTGGCAGTTTTGGTACCAGAAATTGAGCAAGCTATTTGACTTGGTTCTGGCCATTTCTGGGCTTTGGTATCTTCATAAGAATTATAGCTCTATGTCTTATTGCACTTTGGGCAAAATTTCAAGTCATTCTGAGTTGTATAGAACATATGGTCAATTTACTAAAGCTGGACAGATTTCACCTTTAGTGCAAAATTTGGTCAATTTTAGGTCACTGTTAGCTCTAGTAGTTTTGGTACCTGAAATTGTGCAAGCTATTGGACTTGGTACTGGCTATTTCTGGGCTTTGCTATCTTCATAAGAATTATAGCTCTATGTCTTATTGCACTCTGGGCAAAATTTCAAGTCATTCTGAGTTGTATAGACCAAGATAAGGTCAATTTACTACAGCTGAAAAGACTGCACCTTTAGTGCAAAATTTGGTCAATTTTAGGTCACTTTTAGTTCAGGCAATTTTGATACCCACACTTGTGCAAGCTATTTGACTTGGTTCTGGCCATTTCTGGGCTTTAGTGTCTTCATAAGAACTGTAGCTCTCTGTCTTGTGGCACTCTGTGCAAAATTTGAAGTCATTCTGAGTTGAATAGACCAAGATATGGTCAATTTCCTAAAACTGGATAGACTGCACCTTTAGTGCAAATTTGGTAAATTTTAGGTCACTTTTAGTTCTAGCAGTTTGGTTACTCGAAATTGTGCAAGCTATTTGACTTAGTTCTGGCCATTTCTGGGCTTTGGTGTTTTCATAGGAATTGTAGCTCTATGTCTTTTTGCACCCTCGGCAATATTTCAAGTCATTCTGAGTTGTATAGACCAAGATATGGTCAATTTACTAAAGCTGGATAGATTGCACCTTTAATGCAAAATTTTATCAATTTTAGGTCACTTTTAGTTCTAGCAGTTTTGGTACCCGAAATTGTGCATGCTGTTTGACTTAGTTCTGGCCATTTCTGGGCTTTGGTGTCTTCATAAGAATTGTAGCTCTATGTCGTGTTGCACTCTCGGTAAAATTTCAAGTCATTCTGAGTTGTATAGACCAAGATATAGTCAATTTACTAAAGCTGGACAGATTGCCCCTTTAGTGCAAAATTTGATCAATTTTAGGTCACTTTTAGCTCTAGAGTTTTGGTACCCGTACTTGTGCAAGCTATTTGACTTGGTTTTGGCCATTTCTGGGCTTTGGTGTCTTCATAGGAATTGTAGCTCTATGTCTTATTGCGCTCTCGACAATATTTCAAGTCATTCTGATGTGTATAGACCAAGATATGGTCAATTTAATAAAGTTGGACAGATTGCACCTTTAGTGCAAAATTTTATCAATTTTAGGTCACTTTTAGTTCTAGCAGTTTTGGTACCAGAAATTGTGCAAGCTGTTTGACTTAGTTCTGGCCATTTCTGGGCTTTGGTGTCTTCATAAGAATTGTAGCTCTATGTCTTATTGCACTCTCGGCAAAATTTCAAGTCATTCTGAGTTGTATTGACCAAGATATGGTCAATTTACTAAAGCTGGACAGATTGCCCCTTTAGTGCAAAATTTGATCAATTTTAGGTCACTTTTAGCTCTAGAGTTTTTGTACCCGTACTTGTGCAAGCTATTTGACTTGGTTTTGGCCATTTCTGGGCTTTGGTGTCTTCATAGGAATTGTAGCTCTCTGTCTTATTGAACTCTGGGCAAAATTTCAAGTCATTCTGAGTTGTATAGACCAAGATATGGTCAATTTACTAAAGCTGGACAGATTGCACCATTAGTGCAAAATTTGGTCAATTTTATGTCACTTTTAGTTCTGGAAGTTTTGGTACCTGAAATTGAGCAAGCTATTTGGCTTGGTTCTGGCCATTTCTGGGCTTTGGTATCTTCATAAGAATTATAGCTCTCTGTCTTATTGAACTCTGGGCAAAATTTCAAGTCATTCTGAGTTGTATAGAACATATGGTCAATTTACTAAAGTTGGACAGATTTCACATTGAGTGCAAAATTTGGCCAATTTTAGGTCACTGTTAGCTGTAGTAGTTTTTGTACCTGAAATTGTGCAAGCTATTTGACTTGGTACTGGCTATTTCTGGGCTTTGGTATCTTCATAAGAATTATAGCTCTATGTCTTATTGCACTTTGGGCAAAATTTCAAGTCTTTCTGAGTTGTATAGACCAAGATATGGTCAATTTACTAAAGCTGGACAGATTGCACCATTAGTGCAAAATTTGGTCAATTTTACGTCACTTTTAGTTCAGGCAGTTTTGGTACCCGAAATTAAGCAAGCTATTTGGCTTGGTTCTGGCCATTTTTGGGCTTTGGTGTCTTCATAAGAATTATAGCTCTATGTCTTTTTGCACTCTGGGAAAAATTTCAAGTCATTCTGAGTTGTATAGAACATAAGGTCAATTTACTACAGCTGGACAGATTGCAACTTTAGTGCAAAATTTGGTCAATTTTAGGTCACTTTTAATTCAGGCAGTTTTGATACCCACACTTGTGCAAGCTATTTGACTTGGTTCTGGCCATTTCTGGGCTTTGGTGTCTTCAAAAGAACTGTAGCTCTCTGTCTTATGGCACACTATGCAAAATTTGAAGTCATTCTGAGTTGGATAGACCAAGATATGGTCAATTTACTAGAGCTGGACAGATTGCCCCTTTAGTGCAAAATTTGATAAATTTTAGGTCACTTATATCTCTATAGTTTTGGTACCCGTACTTGTGCAAGGTATTTGACTTCGTTCTGGCCATTTCATGGCTTTGGTGTCTTCATAAGAATTGTAGCTCTCTGTCTTATTACACTTTGGGCAAAATTTCAAGTCATTCTGAGTTGCATAGAACATATGGTCAACTTACTAAAGCTGGACAGATTGCACCTTTAGTGCAAAATTCGGTCAATTTTAGGTCACTATTAGTTGAGGCAGTTTTGACACCCATACTTGTGCAAGCTATTTGACTTGGTTCTAGCAATTTCTGGGCTTTGGTGTCTTCATAAGAATTGTAGCTCTTTGTCTTATTGTACTCTGGGCAAAATTTCAAGTCATTCTGAGTTGTATAGACCAAGATATGGTCAATTTACTAAAGCTGGACAGATTGCCCCTTTAGTGCAAAATTTGGTCAATTTTAGGTCACTTTTAGATCTAGCAGTTTTGGTACCCGAAATTGTGCAAGCTGTTTGACTTAGTTCTGTCCATTTCTGGGCTTTGGTGTCTTCATAAGAATTGTAGCTCTATGTCTTATTGCATTCTCGCAAAATTTCAAGTCATTCGAGTTGTATAGACCAAGATATGGTCGATTTACTAAAGCTGGACAGATTGCACCATTAGTGCAAAATTTAGTCAATTTTATGTCACTTTTAGTTCGCGCTTTGGTACTGAAATTGAGCAAGCTATTTGGCTTGGTTCTCGCCATTTCAGGCTTTGGTATCTTCATAAGAATTATAGCTCTATGTCTTATTGCACTCTGTGCAAAATTTCAAGTCATTCTGAGTTGCATAGAACATATGGTCAACTTACTAAAGCTGGACAGATTGCACTTTTAGTGCAAAATTCGGTCAATTTTAGGTCACTATTAGTTGAGGCAATTTTGATACCCATACTTGTGCAAGCTATTTGACTTGGTTCTGGCAATTTCTGGGCTTTGGTGTCTTCATAAGAATTGTAGCTCTAAGTCTTATTGTACTCTGGGCAAAATTTCAAGTCATTCTGAGTTGTATAGACCAAGATATGGTCACTTTACTAAAGCTGGACAGATTGGACCTTTAGTGCAAAATTTGGTCAATTTTAGGTCACTTTTAGTCCTAGCAGTTTTGGTACCCGAAATTGTGCAAGCTGTTTGACTTAGTTCTGGCCATTTCTGGGCTTTGGTGTCTTCATAAGAATTGTAGCTCTCTGTCTTATTACACTCTGGGCAAAATTTCAAGTCATTCTGAGTTGCATAGAACATATGGTCAACTTACTAAAGCTGGACAGATTGCACCTTTAGTGCAAAATTTGGTCAATTTTAGGTCACCATTAGTTGAGGCAGTTTTGATACCCATACTTGTGCAAGCTATTTGACTTGGTTCTGGCAATTTCTGGGCTTTGGTGTCTTCATAAGAATTGTAGCTCTATGTCTTATTGTACTCTGGGAAAAATTTCAAGTCATTCTGAGTTGTATAGACCAAGATATGGTCAATTTACTAAAGCTGGACAGATTGCACCTTTAGTGCAAAATTTGGTCAATTTTAGGGCACTTTTAGTTCTAACAGTTTTGGTACCCGAAATTGTGCAAGCTGTTTGACTTAGTTCTGGCCATTTCTGGGCTTTGGTGTCTTCATAGGAATTGTAGCTCTATGTCTTATTGCACTCTTGGCAAAATTTCAAGTCATTTTGAGTTGTATAGACCAAGATATGGTCTATTTACTAAAGCTGGACAGATTGTACCTTTAGTGCAAAATTTGGTCAAACTTTTAGTCCTAGCAGTTTTGGTACCCGAAATTGTACAAGCTGTTGGACTTAGTTCTGGCCATTTCTGGGCTTTGGTGTCTTCATAAGAATTGTAGCTCTATGTCTTATTGCATTCTCGGCAAAATTTCAAGTCATTCTGAGTTGTATAGACCATGATATAGTCAATTTACTAAAGCTGGACAAATTGCACCATTAGTGCAAAATTTGGTCAATTTTATGTCACTTTTAGTTCTGGCAGTTTTGGTACCTGAAATTGAGCAAGCTATTTGGCTTGGTTCTGGCCATTTCTGGGCTTTGGTATCTTCATAAGAATTATAGCTCTATGTCTTATTGCACTCTGGGCAAAATTTCAAGTCATTCTGAGTTGCATAGAACATATGGTCAACTTACTAAAGCTGGACAGATTGCACCTTTAGTGCAAAATTCGGTCAATTTTAGGTCACTATTAGTTGAGGCAGTTTTGATACCCATACTTGTGCAAGCTATTTGACTTGGTTCTGGCAATTTCTGGGCTTTGGTGTCTTCATAAGAATTGTAGCTCTATGTCTTATTGTACTCTGGGCAAAATTTCAAGTCATTCTGAGTTGTATAGACCAAGATATGGTCACTTTACTAAAGCTGGACAGATTGCACCTTTAGTGCAAAATTTGGTCAATTTTAGGTCACTTTTAGTTCTAGCAGTTTTGGTACCCGAAATTGTGAAAGCTGTTTAACTTAGTTCTGGCCATTTCTGGGCTTTGGTGTCTTCATAAGAATTGTAGCTCTATGTCTTATTGCACTCTGGGCAAAATTTCAAGTCATTCTGAGTTGTATAGACCAAGATATGGTCAATTTACTAAAGCTGGACAGATTGCCCCTTTAGTGCAAAATTTGATCAGTTTTAGGTCACTTTTAGCTCTAGAGTTTTGGTACCCGTACTTGTGCAAGCTATTTGACTTGGTTCTGGCCATTTCTTGGCTTTGGTATCTTCATAGGAATTGTAGCTCTCTGTCTTATTGAACTCTGGGCAAAATTTCAAGTCATTCTGAGTTGTATAGACCAAGATATGGTCAATTTACTAAAGCTGGACCGATTGCACCATTAGTGCAAAATTTTGTCAATTTTACGTCACTTTTAGTTCTGGCAGTTTTGGCACCTGAAATTGAGTAAGCTATTTGGCTTGGTTCTGGCCATTTATGGGCTTTGGAATCTTCATAAGAACTATAGCTCTATGTCTTATTGCACTCTGGGCAAAATTTCAAGTCATTCTGAGTTGTATAGAACATATGGTGAATTTACTAAAGCTAGACAGATTTCACCTTTAGTGCAAAATTTGGTCAATTTTAGGACACTTTTAGTTCGGGCATTTTTGATGCCCATACATGTGCAAGCTATTTGACTTGGTTCTCGCTATTTCTGGACTTTGGTGTCTTCATAAGAATTGTAGCTCTCTATCTTATGGCACTCTGGGCAAAATTTCAAGTCATTCTGAGTTGTATAGACTAAGATATGGTCAATTTACTAAACCTAGGCAGATTGCCCCCTTAGTGCAAACTTTGATCAATTTTAGGTCACTTTTAGCTCTAGAGTTTTGGTACCCGTATTTGTGCAAGCTATTTGACTTGGTTCTGTCCATTTCTGGGCTTTGGTATCTTCATAGGAATTGTAGCTCTCTATCTTATTGCACTCTGGGCAAAATTTCAAGTCATTTTGAGTTGTATAGACCAAGATATGGTCAATTTGCTAAAGCTGGACAGATTACACCTTTAGTGCAAAATTTGGTCAATTTTAGGTCACTGTTAGCTCTAATAGTTTTGGTACCTGAAATTGTGCAAGCTATTTGACTTGGTCCTGGCCATTTCTGGGCTTTGGTGCCTTTATAAGAATTGTAGCTCTATACCTTATTGCACTCTGGGCAAAATTTCAAGTTATTCTGAGTTGTATAGACCAACATATGGTCAATTTGCTAAAGCTGGACAGATTACACCTTTAGTGCAAAATTTGGTCAATTTTACGTCACTTTTAGTTCTGGCAGTTTTGGTACCCCAAATTGAGCAAGCTAGTTGGCATGGTTCTGGCCATTTCTGGGCTTTGGTGTCTTCATAAGAATTATAGCTCTATTTCTTATTGCACTCTGGGCAAAATTTCAAGTCATTCTGAGTTGTATAGAACATATCGCCAATTTACTAAAGCTGGACAGATTGCACCTTTAGTGCAAAATTTGGTCAATTTTAGGTCATTTTTAGTTCAGGCAGTTTTGATACCCATACTTGTGCAAGCTATTTGACTTGGTTCTGGCTATTTCTGGGCTTTGGTGTCTTCATAAGAATTGTAGCTCTCTGTCTTATGCCACTCTGGGTAAAATTTCAAGTCATTCTGAGTTGTATAGACTAAGATATGGTCAATTTACTAAAGCTGGACATATTGCCCCTTTAGTGCAAAATTTAATCAATTTTAATTCACTTTTTGCTCTAGTGTTTTGGTACCCGTATTTGTGTAAGCTATTTGACTTGGTTCTGGCCATTTCTAGGCTTTGGTATCTTCATAGGAATTGTAGCTCTCTGTCTTATTGCACTCTGGGCAAAATTTAAAGTCATTCTGAGTTGTATAGAACAAGATATGGTCAATTTGCTAAAGCTGGACAGATTACACCTTTAGTGCAAAATTTGGTCAATTTTAGGTCACTGTTAGCTCTGGTAGTTTTGGTACCTGAAATTGTGCAAGCTATTTGACTTGGTCCTGGCCATTTCTGGGCTTTGGTGCCTTCATAAGAATTGTAGCTCTATGTTTTATTGCACTCTGGGCAAAATTTCAAGTCATTTTGAGTTGTATAGACCAAGATATGGTCAATTTACTAAAGCTGGACAGATTAGACCTTTAGTGCAAAATTTGGTCAATTTTGGGTAACTTTTAGCTATGGTAGTTTTGGTACCTGAAATTGTGCAAGCTATTTGACTTGGTCCTGGCCATTTCTGGGCTTCGGTGCCTTCATAAGAATTGTAGCACTATGTCTTATTGCACTCTGGGCAAAATTTCAAGTCATTTTGAGTTGTATAGACCAAGATATGGTCAATTTACTAAAGCTGGACAGATTGCACCTTTTGTGCAATATTTAGTCATTTTTAGGTCACTTTTAGTTTTGGCAATTTTGGTACCCAAACTTGTGCAAGCTATTTGACTTGGTTCTGGCTAATTCATGGCTTTGGTGTCTTCATAAGAATTGTAGCTTTTTGTCTTATTGCAGTCTGGGCAAAATTTCAAGTCATTCTGAGTTGTATAGACCAAGGTATGGTCAATTTACTAAAGCTGGACAGATTGCACCATTGGTGCAAAATTTAGTCAATTTTACGTCACTTTTAGTTCAGGCAGTATTGGTACCCAAAATTGTGCAAGCTATTTGACTTGGTTCTGGCCATTTTTGGGCTTTGGTGTCTTCATAAGAATTGTAGTACTATGTCTTATTGCACTCTGAGAAAATTTTCAAGTCATTCTGAGTTGTATAGAACATATGGTCAACTTACTAAAGCTGGACAGATTGCACCTTTAGTGCAAAATTCGGTCAATTTTAGGTCACTTTTAGTTCAGGCAGTTTTGATACCCGTACTTGTGCAAGCTATTTGACTTGCTTCTGGCTATTTCTGGGCTTTGGTGTTTTCATAAGAATTGTAGCTCTCTGTCTTATTGCACTCTAGGCAAAATTTCAAGTCATTCCGAGTTGTATCGACCAAGATATGGTCAATTTACTAAAGCTGGACAGATTGAACCCTTAGTGCAAAATTTGGTGAATTTTAGGTCACTTTTAGTTTTGGCAGTTTTGGTACTCGAAATTGTGCAAGCTATTTGACTTGGTTCTTGCCATTTCTGGGCTTTGGTGTCTTCATAAGAATTGTAGCTCAATGTCTTATTGCACTCTTGGCAAAATTTCAAGTCATTCTGAGTTGTATAGACCAAGATATGGTCAATTTACTAAAGCTGAACAGATTAGACCTTTAGTGCAAAATTTGATCAATTTTAGGTAACTTTTAGCTATGGTAGTTTTGGTACCTGAAATTGTGCAAGCTATTTGACTTGGTCCTGGCCATTTCTGGGCGTTGGTATCTTCATAAGAATTATAGCTCTCTGTCTTGTTGAACTCTGGGCAAAATTTCAAGTCATTCTGAGTTGTATAGAACATATGGTCAATTTACTAAAGTTGGACAGATTTCACATTGAGTGCAAAATTTGGCCAATTTTAGGTCACTGTTAGCTGTAGTAGTTTTTGTACCTGAAATTGTGCAAGCTATTTGACTTGGTACTGGCTATTTCTGGGCTTTGGTATCTTCATAAGAATTATAGCTCTATGTCTTATTGCACTTTGGGCAAAATTTCAAGTCTTTCTGAGTTGTATAGACCAAGATATGGTCAATTTACTAAAGCTGGACAGATTGCACCATTAGTGCAAAATTTGGTCAATTTTACGTCACTTTTAGTTCAGGCAGTTTTGGTACCCGAAATTAAGCAAGCTATTTGGCTTGGTTCTGGCCATTTTTGGGCTTTGGTGTCTTCATAAGAATTATAGCTCTATGTCTTTTTGCACTCTGGGAAAAATTTCAAGTCATTCTGAGTTGTATAGAACATAAGGTCAATTTACTACAGCTGGACAGATTGCAACTTTAGTGCAAAATTTGGTCAATTTTAGGTCACTTTTAATTCAGGCAGTTTTGATACCCACACTTGTGCAAGCTATTTGACTTGGTTCTGGCCATTTCTGGGCTTTGGTGTCTTCAAAAGAATCTGTAGCTCTGTCTTATGGCACACTATGCAAAATTTGAAGTCATTCTGAGTTGGATAGACCAAGATATGGTCAATTTACTAGAGCTGGACAGATTGCCCCTTTAGTGCAAAATTTGATAAATTTTAGGTCACTTATATCTCTATAGTTTTGGTACCCGTACTTGTGCAAGGTATTTGACTTCGTTCTGGCCATTTCATGGCTTTGGTGTCTTCATAAGAATTGTAGCTCTCTGTCTTATTACACTTTGGGCAAAATTTCAAGTCATTCTGAGTTGCATAGAACATATGGTCAACTTACTAAAGCTGGACAGATTGCACCTTTAGTGCAAAATTCGGTCAATTTTAGGTCACTATTAGTTGAGGCAGTTTTGACACCCATACTTGTGCAAGCTATTTGACTTGGTTCTGGCAATTTCTGGGCTTTGGTGTCTTCATAAGAATTGTAGCTCTTTGTCTTATTGTACTCTGGGCAAAATTTCAAGTCATTCTGAGTTGTATAGACCAAGATATGGTCAATTTACTAAAGCTGGACAGATTGCCCCTTTAGTGCAAAATTTGGTCAATTTTAGGTCACTTTTAGATCTAGCAGTTTTGGTACCCGAAATTGTGCAAGCTGTTTGACTTAGTTCTGTCCATTTCTGGGCTTTGGTGTCTTCATAAGAATTGTAGCTCTATGTCTTATTGCATTCTCGGCAAAATTTCAAGTCATTCTGAGTTGTATAGACCAAGATATGGTCAGTTTACTAAAGCTGGACAGATTGCACCATTAGTGCAAAATTTGGTCAATTTTATGTCACTTTTAGTTCTGGCAGTTTTGGTACCTGAAATTGAGCAAGCTATTTGGCTTGGTTTTGGCCATTTCTGGGCTTTGGTATCTTCATAAGAATTATAGCTCTATGTCTTATTGCACTCTGTGCAAAATTTCAAGTCATTCTGAGTTGCATAGAACATATGGTCAACTTACTAAAGCTGGACAGATTGCACTTTTAGTGCAAAATTCGGTCAATTTTAGGTCACTATTAGTTGAGGCAATTTTGATACCCATACTTGTGCAAGCTATTTGACTTGGTTCTCGCAATTTCTGGGCTTTGGTGTCTTCATAAGAATTGTAGCTCTAAGTCTTATTGTACTCTGGGCAAAATTTCAAGTCATTCTGAGTTGTATAGACCAAGATATGGTCACTTTACTAAAGCTGGACAGATTGGACCTTTAGTGCAAAATTTGGTCAATTTTAGGTCACTTTTAGTCCTAGCAGTTTTGGTACCCGAAATTGTGCAAGCTGTTTGACTTAGTTCTGTCCATTTCTGGGCTTTGGTGTCTTCATAAGAATTGTAGCTCTCTGTCTTATTACACTCTGGGCAAAATTTCAAGTCATTCTGAGTTGCATAGAACATATGGTCAACTTACTAAAGCTGGACAGATTGCACCTTTAGTGCAAAATTTGGTCAATTTTAGGTCACCATTAGTTGAGGCAGTTTTGATACCCATACTTGTGCAAGCTATTTGACTTGGTTCTGGCAACTTCTGGGCTTTGGTGTCTTCATAAGAATTGTAGCTCTATGTCTTATTGTACTCTGGGAAAAATTTCAAGTCATTCTGAGTTGTATAGACCAAGATATGGTCAATTTACTAAAGCTGGACAGAGCACCTTTAGTGCAAAATTTGGTCAATTTTAGGGCACTTTTAGTTCTAACAGTTTTGGTACCCGAAATTGTGCAAGCTGTTTGACTTAGTTCTGGCCATTTCCGGGCTTTGGTGTCTTCATAGGAATTGTAGCTCTATGTCTTATTGCACTCTTGGCAAAATTTCAAGTCATTTTGAGTTGTATAGACCAAGATATGGTCAGTTTACTAAAGCTGGACAGATTGTACCTTTAGTGCAAAATTTGGTCAAACTTTTAGTCCTAGCAGTTTTGGTACCCGAAATTGTACAAGCTGTTGGACTTAGTTCTGGCCATTTCTGGGCTTTGGTGTCTTCATAAGAATTGTAGCTCTATGTCTTATTGCATTCTCGGCAAAATTTCAAGTCATTCTCAGTTGTATAGACCAAGATATAGTCAATTTACTAAAGCTGGACAAATTGCACCATTAGTGCAAAATTTGGTCAATTTTATGTCACTTTTAGTTCTGGCAGTTTTGGTACCTGAAATTGAGCAAGCTATTTGGCTTGGTTCTGGCCATTTCTGGGCTTTGGTATCTTCATAAGAATTATAGCTCTATGTCTTATTGCACTCTGGGCAAAATTTCAAGTCATTCTGAGTTGCATAGAACATATGGTCAACTTACTAAAGCTGGACAGATTACACCTTTAGTGCAAAATTCGGTCAATTTTAGGTCACTATTAGTTGAGGCAGTTTTGATACCCATACTTGTGCAAGCTATTTGACTTGGTTCTGGCAATTTCTGGGCTTTGGTGTCTTCATAAGAATTGTAGCTCTATGTCTTATTGTACTCTGGGCAAAATTTCAAGTCATTCTGAGTTGTATAGACCAAGATATGGTCAATTTACTAAAGCTGGACAGATTGCACCTTTAGTGCAAAATTTGGTCAATTTTAGGTCACTTTTAGTTCTAGCAGTTTTGGTACCCGAAATTGTGAAAGCTGTTTAACTTAGTTCTGGCCATTTCTGGGCTTTGGTGTCTTCATAAGAATTGTAGCTCTATGTCTTATTGCACTCTGGGCAAAATTTGAAGTCATTCTGAGTTGTATAGACCAAGATATGGTCAATTTACTAAAGCTGGACCGATTGCACCATTAGTGCAAAATTTTGTCAATTTTACGTCACTTTTAGTTCTGGCAGTTTTGGCACCTGAAATTGAGTAAGCTATTTGGCTTGGTTCTGGCCATTTATGGGCTTTGGAATCTTCATAAGAACTATAGCTCTATGTCTTATTGCACTCTGGGCAAAATTTCAAGTCATTCTGAGTTGTATAGAACATATGGTGAATTTACTAAAGCTACACAGATTTCACCTTTAGTGCAAAATTTGGTCAATTTTAGGACACTTTTAGTTCGAGCATTTTTGATGCCCATACATGTGCAAGCTATTTGACTTGGTTCTTGCTATTTCTGGACTTTGGTGTCTTCATAAGAATTGTAGCTCTCTATCTTATGGCACTCTGGGCAAAATTTCAAGTCATTCTGAGTTGTATAGACTAAGATATGCTCAATTTACTAAACCTAGGTAGATTGCCCCCTTAGTGCAAACTTTGATCAATTTTAGGTCACTTTTAGCTCTAGAGTTTTGGTACCCGTATTTGTGCAAGCTATTTGACTTGGTTCTGTCCATTTCTGGGCTTTGGTATCTTCATAGGAATTGTAGCTCTCTATCTTATTGCACTCTGGGCAAAATTTCAAGTCATTTTGAGTTGTATAGACCAAGATATGGTCAATTTGCTAAAGCTGGACAGATTACACCTTTAGTGCAAAATTTGGTCAATTTTAGGTCACTGTTAGCTCTAATAGTTTTGGTACCTGAAATTGTGCAAGCTATTTGACTTGGTCCTGGCCATTTCTGGGCTTTGGTGCCTTTATAAGAATTGTAGCTCTATACCTTATTGCACTCTGGGCAAAATTTCAAGTTATTCTGAGTTGTATAGACCAACATATGGTCAATTTGCTAAAGCTGGACAGATTACACCTTTAGTGCAAAATTTGGTCAATTTTACGTCACTTTTAGTTCTGGCAGTTTTGGTACCCCAAATTGAGCAAGCTAGTTGGCATGGTTCTGGCCATTTCTGGGCTTTGGTGTCTTCATAAGAATTATAGCTCTATTTCTTATTGCACTCTGGGCAAAATTTCAAGTCATTCTGAGTTGTATAGAACATATCGCCAATTTACTAAAGCTGGACAGATTGCACCTTTAGTGCAAAATTTGGTCAATTTTAGGTCATTTTTAGTTCAGGCAGTTTTGATACCCATACTTGTGCAAGCTATTTGACTTGGTTCTGGCTATTTCTGGGCTTTGGTGTCTTCATAAGAATTGTAGCTCTCTGTCTTATGCCACTCTGGGTAAAATTTCAAGTCATTCTGAGTTGTATAGACTAAGATATGGTCAATTTACTAAAGCTGGACATATTGCCCCTTTAGTGCAAAATTTAATCAATTTTAATTCACTTTTTGCTCTAGAGTTTTGGTACCCGTATTTGTGTAAGCTATTTGACTTGGTTCTGGCCATTTCTGGGCTTTGGTATCTTCATAGGAATTGTAGCTCTCTGTCTTATTGCACTCTGGGCAAAATTTAAAGTCATTCTGAGTTGTATAGAACAAGATATGGTCAATTTGCTAAAGCTGGACAGATTACACCTTTAGTGCAAAATTTGGTAAATTTTAGGTCCTTTATTAGCTCTGTAGTTTTGGTACTGAAATTGTGCAAGCTATTTGACTTGGTCCTGGCCATTTCTGGGCTTTGGTGCCTTCATAAGAATTGTAGCTCTATGTTTTATTGCACTCTGGGCAAAATTTCAAGTCATTTTGAGTTGTATAGACCAAGATATGGTCAATTTACTAAAGCTGGACAGATTAGACCTTTAGTGCAAAATTTGGTCAATTTTGGGTAACTTTTAGCTATGGTAGTTTTGGTACCTGAAATTGTGCAAGCTATTTGACTTGGTCCTGGCCATTTCTGGGCTTCGGTGCTATCATAAGAATTGTAGCACTATGTCTTATTGCACTCTGGGCAAAATTTCAAGTCATTTTGAGTTGTATAGACCAAGATATGGTCAATTTACTAAAGCTGGACAGATTGCACCTTTTGTGCAATATTTAGTCATTTTTAGGTCACTTTTAGTTTTGGCAATTTTGGTACCCAAACTTGTGCAAGCTATTTGACTTGGTTCTGGCTAATTCATGGCTTTGGTGTCTTCATAAGAATTGTAGCTTTTTGTCTTATTGCAGTCTGGGCAAAATTTCAAGTCATTCTGAGTTGTATAGACCAAGGTATGGTCAATTTACTAAAGCTGGACAGATTGCACCATTGGTGCAAAATTTAGTCAATTTTACGTCACTTTTAGTTCAGGCAGTATTGGTACCCAAAATTGTGCAAGCTATTTGACTTGGTTCTGGCCATTTTTGGGCTTTGGTGTCTTCATAAGAATTGTAGTACTATGTCTTATTGCACTCTGAGAAAATTTTCAAGTCATTCTGAGTTGTATAGAACATATGGTCAACTTACTAAAGCTGGAGAGATTTCACCTTTAGTGCAAAATTCGGTCAATTTTAGGTCACTTTTAGTTCAGGCAGTTTTGATACCCGTACTTGTGCAAGCTATTTGACTTGCTTCTGGCTATTTCTGGGCTTTGGTGTTTTCATAAGAATTGTAGCTCTCTGTCTTATTGCACTCTAGGCAAAATTTCAAGTCATTCCGAGTTGTATCGACCAAGATATGGTCAATTTACTAAAGCTGGACAGATTGAACCCTTAGTGCAAAATTTGGTGAATTTTAGGTCACTTTTAGTTTTGGCAGTTTTGGTACTCGAAATTGTGCAAGCTATTTGACTTGGTTCTTGCCATTTCTGGGCTTTGGTGTCTTCATAAGAATTGTAGCTCAATGTCTTATTGCACTCTTGGCAAAATTTCAAGTCATTCTGAGTTGTATAGACCAAGATATGGTCAATTTACTAAAGCTGAACAGATTAGACCTTTAGTGCAAAATTTGATCAATTTTAGGTAACTTTTAGCTATGGTAGTTTTGGTACCTGAAATTGTGCAAGCTATTTGACTTGGTCCTGGCCATTTCTGGGCTTTGGTATCTTCATAAGAATTATAGCTCTCTGTCTTGTTGAACTCTGGGCAAAATTTCAAGTCATTCTGAGTTGTATAGAACATATGGTCAATTTACTAAAGTTGGACAGATTTCACATTGAGTGCAAAATTTGGCCAATTTTAGGTCACTGTTAGCTGTAGTAGTTTTTGTACCTGAAATTGTGCAAGCTATTTGACTTGGTACTGGCTATTTCTGGGCTTTGGTATCTTCATAAGAATTATAGCTCTATGTCTTATTGCACTTTGGGAAAAATTTCAAGTCATTCTGAGTTGTATAGACCAAGATATGGTCAATTTACTAAAGCTGAACAGATTGCACCATTAGTGCAAAATTTGGTCAATTTTACGTCACTTTTAGTTCAGGCAGTTTTGGTACCCGAAATTAAGCAAGCTATTTGGCTTGGTTCTGGCCATTTTTGGGCTTTGGTGTCTTCATAAGAATTATAGCTCTATGTCTTTTTGCACACTATGCAAAATTTGAAGTCATTCTGAGTTGGATAGACCAAGATATGGTCAATTTACTAGAGCTGGACAGATTGCCCCTTTAGTGCAAAATTTGATAAATTTTAGGTCACTTATGCAAGGTATTTGGTACCCGTACTTGTGCAAGGTATTTGACTTCGTTCTGGCCATTTCATGGCTTTGGTGTCTTCATAAGAATTGTAGCTCTCTGTCTTATTACACTTTGGGCAAAATTTCAAGTCATTCTGAGTTGCATAGAACATATGGTCAACTTACTAAAGCTGGACAGATTGCACCTTTAGTGTAAAATTCGGTCAATTTTAGGTCACTATTAGTTGAGGCAGTTTTGACACCCATACTTGTGCAAGCTATTTGACTTGGTTCTGGCAATTTCTGGGCTTTAGTGTCTTCATAAGAATTGTAGCTCTTTGTCTTATTGTACTCTGGGCAAAATTTCAAGTCATTCTGAGTTGTATAGACCAAGATATGGTCAATTTACTAAAGCTGGACAGATTGCCCCTTTAGTGCAAAATTTGGTCAATTTTAGGTCACTTTTAGATCTAGCAGTTTTGGTACCCGAAATTGTGCAAGCTGTTTGACTTAGTTCTGTCCATTTCTGGGCTTTGGTGTCTTCATAAGAATTGTAGCTCTATGTCTTATTGCATTCTCGGCAAAATTTCAAGTCATTCTGAGTTGTATAGACCAAGATATGGTCAGTTTACTAAAGCTGGACAGATTGCACCATTAGTGCAAAATTTGGTCAATTTTATGTCACTTTTAGTTCTGGCAGTTTTGGTACCTAAAATTGAGCAAGCTATTTGGCTTGGTTCTGGCCATTTCTGGGCTTTGGTATCTTCATATGAATTATAGCTCTATGTCTTATTGCACTCTGTGCAAAATTTCAAGTCATTCTGAGTTGCATAGAACATATGGTCAACTTACTAAAGCTGGACAGATTGCACCTTTAGTGTAAAATTCGGTCAATTTTAGGTCACTATTAGTTGAGGCAGTTTTGACACCCATACTTGTGCAAGCTATTTGACTTGGTTCTGGCAATTTCTGGGCCTTGGTGTCTTCATAAGAATTGTAGCTCTTTGTCTTATTGTACTCTGGGCAAAATTTCAAGTCATTCTGAGTTGTATAGACCAAGATATGGTCAATTTACTAAAGCTGGACAGATTGCCCCTTTAGTGCAAAATTTGGTCAATTTTAGGTCACTTTTAGATCTAGCAGTTTTGGTACCCGAAATTGCGCAAGCTGTTTGACTTAGTTCTGGCCATTTCTGGGTTTTGGTGTCTTCATAAGAATTGTAGCTCTATGTCTTGTTGCACTCTTGGCAAAATTTCAAGTCATTCTAAGTTGTATAGACCAAGATATGGTCAATTTACTAAAGCTGGTCAGACTGCCCTTTTAGTGCAAAATTTTATCAATTTTAGGAGACTTTTAGCTCTAGAGTTTTGGTACCCGTACTTGTGCAAGCTATTTGACTTGGTTCTGGCCATTTCTGGGCTTTGGTGTCTTCATAGCAATTGTAGCTCTCTGTCTTATTGAACTCTGGGCAAAATTTCAAGTCATTCTGAGTTGTATAGACCAAGATATAGTCAATTTACTAAAGCTGGACAGATTGCACCATTAGTGTAAAATTTGGTCAATTTTACGTCACTTTTAGTTCTGGCAGTTTTGGTACCTAAAATTGAGCAAGCTATTTGGCTTGGTTCTGGCCATTTCTGGGCTTTGTTATCTTCATAAGAATTATAGCTCTATGTCTTACTGCACTCTGGGCAAAATTTCATGTCATTCTGAGTTGTATAGAACATATGGTCAATTTACTAAAGCTGGACAGATTTCACCTTTAGTGTAAAATTTGGTCAATTTTAGGTCACTGTTAGCTCTAGTAGTTTTGGTACCTGAAATTGTGCAAGCTATTTGACTTGGTACTGGCTATTTCTGGGCTTTGGTATCTTCATAAGAATTATAGCTCTATGTCTTATTGCACTCTGGGTAAAATTTCAAGTCATTCTGAGTTGTATAGACCAAGATATGGTCAATTTACTAGAGCTGGACAGATTGCACCATTAATGCGAAATTTGGTCAATTTTACGTCACTTTTAGTTCAGGCAGTTTTGGTTCCCGAAATTAAGCAAGCTATTTGGCTTGGTTCTGGCCATTTTCGGACTTTGGTGTCCTCATAAGAATTATAGATCTATGTCTTTTTGCACTCTGGGCAAAATTTCAAGTCATTCTGAGTTGTATAGAACTTAAGGTCAATTTACTACAGCTGAACAGATTGCACCTTTAGTGCAAAATTTGGTCAATTGTAGGTCACTCTTAGTTCAGGCAGTTTTGATACCCACACTTGTGCAAGCTATTTGAGTTAGTTCTGGCTATTTCTGGGCTTTGGTGTCTTCATAAGAACTGTAGCTCTCTGTCTTATGGCACTCTGTGCAAAATTTGAAGTCATTCTGAGTTGAATAGACCAAGATATGGTCAATTTACTAAAGCTGGACAGATTGCCCCTTTAGTGCAAAGTTTGATCAATTTTAGGTCACTTATATCTCTATAGTTTTGGTACCCGTACTTGTGCAAGCTATTTGACTTCGTTCTGGCCATTTCTTGGCTTTGGTGTCTTCATAAGAATTGTAGCTCTCTGTCTTATTACACCCTGGGAAAAATTACAAGTCATTCTGAGTTGTATAGAACATATGGTCAGCTTACTAAAGCTGGACAGATTGCACCTTTAGTGCAAAATTTGATCAATTTTAGGTCACTTTTAGTTCAGGCAGTTTTGATACCCATACTTGTGCAAGCTATTTGACTTGGTTCTGGCAATTTCTGGGCTTTGGTGTCTTCATAAGAATTGTAGCCCTATGTCTTATTGTACTCTGGGCAAAATTTCAAGTCATTCTGAGTTGTATAGACCAAGATATGGTCATTTTCCTGAAACAGGACAGATTGCACCTTTAATGCAAAATTTGGTAAATTTTAGGTCACTTTTAGTTCTAGCAGTTTTGGTACCCGAAAATGTGCAAGCTATTTGACTTAGTTCTGGCCATTTCTGGGCTTTGGTGTCTTCATAGGAATTGTAGCTCTATGTCTTATTGCACTCTCGGCAATATTTCAAGTCATTCTGAGTTGTATAGACCAAGATATGGTCAATTTACTAAAGCTGGACAGATTGCACCTTTAGTGCAAAATTTTATCAATTTTAGGTCACTTTTAGTTCTAGCAGTTTTGGTACCCGAAATTGTGCAAGCTGTTTGACTTAGTTCTGGCCATTTCTGGGCTTTGGTGTCTTCATAAGAATTGTAGCTCTATGTCTTATTGCACTCTCGGCAAAATTTCTAGTCATTCTGAGTTGTATAGACCAAGATATGATCAATTTACTAAAGCTGGACAGATTGCCCCTTTAGTGCAAAATTTGATCAATTTTAGGTCACTTATATCTCTATAGTTTTGGTACCGTACTTGTGCAAGCTATTTGATTTCGTTCTGGCCATTTCTTGGCTTTGGTGTCTTCATAAGAATTGTAGCTCTATGTCTTATTGCACTCTCGGCAAAATTTCAAGTCATTCTGAGTTGTATAGACCAAGATATGGTCATTTTACTAAAGCTGGACAGATTGCCCCTTTAGTGCAAAATTTGATCAATTTTATGTCACTTTTAGCTCTAGAGTTTTGGTACGCCTACTTGTGCAAGCTATTTGACTTGGTTTTGGCCATTTTTGGGCTTTGGTGTCTTCATAGGAATTGTAGCTCTATGTCTTATTGCACTCTCGACAATATTTCAAGTCATTCTGATGTGTATAGACCAAGATATAGTCAATTTACTAAAGCTGGACAGATTGCACCTTTAGTGCAAAATTTTGTCAATTTAAGGTCACTTTTAGTTCTAGCAGTTTTGGTACCCGAAATTGTGCAAGCTGTTTGACTTAGTTCTGGCCATTTTCTTGGCTTTGGTGTCTTCATAAGAATTGTAGCTCTATGTCTTATTGCACTCTCGGCAAAATTTCAAGTCATTCTGAGTTGTATAGACCAAGATATGGTCAATTTACTAAAGCTGGACAGATTGCCCCTTTAGTGCAAAATTTGATCAATTTTTGGTCACTTTTAGCTCTAGAGTTTTGGTACCCGTAGTTGTACAAGCTATTTGACTTGGTTTTGGCCATTTCTGGGCTTTGTTGTCTTCATAGGAATTGTAGCTCTCTGTCTTATTGAACTCTGGGCAAAATTTCAAGTCATTCTGAGTTGTATAGACCAAGATATGGTCAATTTACTAAAGCTGGACAGATTGCACCATTAGTGCAAAATTTGGTAAATTTTATGTCACTTTTAGTTCTGGCAGTTTTGGTACCTGAAATTGAGCAAGCTATTTGGCTTGGTTCTGGCCATTTCTGGGCTTTGGTATCTTCATAAGAATTATAGCTCTCTATCTTATTGAACTCTGGGCAAAATTTCAAGTCATTCTGAGTTGTATAGAACATATGGTCAATTTACTAAAGCTGGACAGATTTCACCTTTAGTGCAAAATTTGGCCAATTTTAGGTCACTGTTAGCTATAGAACTTTTTGTACCTAAAATTGTGCAAGCTATTTGACTTGGTACTGGCTATTTCTGGGCTTTGGTATCTTCATAAGAATTATAGCTCTATGTTTTATTGCACTCTGGGCAAAATTTCAAGTCATTCTGAGTTGTATAGACCAAGATATGGTCAATTTACTAAAGTCGAATGATTGCACCATTAGTGCAAAATTTGGTCAATTTTACGTCACTTTTAGTTCAGCGGTTTGGTACCCAAAATTAAGCAAGCTATTTGGCTTGGTTCTGGCCATTTTTGGGATTTGGTGTCTTCATAAGAATTATAGCTCTATGTCTTTTTGCACTCTGGGAAAAATTTCATGTCATTCTGAGTTGTATAGAACATAAGGTCAATTTACTACAGCTAGACAGATTGCACCTTTAGTGCAAAAATTGGTCAATTTTAGGTCACTTTTAGTTCAGGCAGTTTTGATACCCACACTTGTGCAAGCTATTTGACTTGGTTCTGGCCATTTCTGGGCTTTGGTGTCTTCATAAGGCTGTAGCTCTCTGTCTTATGGCTGCTTGTGCAAAATTTGAAGTCATTCTGAGTTGAATAGACCAAGATATGGTCAATTTACTAGAGCTGGACAAATTGCCCTTTTAGTGCAAAATTTGATAAATTTTAGGTCACTTATATCTCTATAGTTTTGGTACCCATAATTGTGCAAGCTATTTGACTTCGTTCTGGCCATTTCATGGCTTTGTTGTCTTCATAAGAATTGTAGCTCTCTGTCTTATTATACTCTAGGCAAAATTTCAAGTCATTCTGAGTTGCATAGAACATATGGTCAACTTACTAAAGCTGGACAGATTGCACCTTTAGTACAAAATTCGGTCAATTTTAGGTCACTATTAGTTGAGGCAGTTTTGATACCCATACTTGTGCAAGCGATTTGACTTGGTTCTGGCCATTTCTGGGCTTTGGTGTCTTCATAAGAATTGTAGCTCTATGTCTTATTGCACTCTGGGCAAAATTTCAAGTCATTCTGAGTTGTATAGACCAAGATATGGTTAATTTACTAAAGCTGGACAGATTGCCCCTTTAGTGCAAAATTTGATCAGTTTTAGGTCACTTTTAGCTCTAGAGTTTTGGTACCCGTACTTGTGCAAGCTATTTGACTTGGTTCTGGCCATTTCTTGGCTTTGGTATCTTCATAGGAATTGTAGCTCTCTGTCTTATTGAACTCTGGGCAAAATTTCAAGTCATTCTGAGTTGTATAGACCAAGATATGGTCAATTTACTAAAGCTGGACCGATTGCACCATTAGTGCAAAATTTTGTCAATTTTACGTCACTTTTAGTTCTGGCAGTTTTGGCACCTGAAATTGAGTAAGCTATTTGGCTTGGTTCTGGCCATTTATGGGCTTTGGAATCTTCATAAGAACTATAGCTCTATGTCTTATTGCACTCTGGGCAAAATTTCAAGTCATTCTGAGTTGTATAGAACATATGGTGAATTTACTAAAGCTTGACAGATTTCACTTTTAGTGCAAAATTTGGTCAATTTTAGGACACTTTTAGTTCGGGCATTTTTGATGCCCATACATGTGCAAGCTATTTGACTTGGTTCTCGCTATTTCTGGACTTTGGTGTCTTCATAAGAATTGTAGCTCTCTATCTTATGGCACTCTGGGCAAAATTTCAAGTCATTCTGAGTTGTATAGACTAAGATATGGTCAATTTACTAAACCTAGGCAGATTGCCCCCTTAGTGCAAACTTTGATCAATTTTAGGTCACTTTTAGCTCTAGAGTTTTGGTACCCGTATTTGTGCAAGCTATTTGACTTGGTTCTGTCCATTTCTGAGCTTTGGTATCTTCATAGGAATTGTAGCTCTCTATCTTATTGCACTCTGGGCAAAATTTCAAGTCATTTTGAGTTGTATAGACCAAGATATGGTCAATTTGCTAAAGCTGGACAGATTACACCTTTAGTGCAAAATTTGGTCAATTTTAGGTCACTGTTAGCTCTAATAGTTTTGGTACCTGAAATTGTGCAAGCTATTTGACTTGGTCCTGGCCATTTCTGGGCTTTGGTGCCTTTATAAGAATTGTAGCTCTATACCTTATTGCACTCTGGGCAAAATTTCAAGTTATTCTGAGTTGTATAGACCAACATATGGTCAATTTGCTAAGCTGGACAGATTACACCTTTAGTGCAAAATTTGATCAATTTTACGTCACTTTTAGTTCAGGCAGTTTTGGTACCCCAAATTGAGCAAGCTAGTTGGCATGGTTCTGGCCATTTCTGGGCTTTGGTGTCTTCATAAGAATTATAGCTCTATTTCTTATTGCACTCTGGGCAAAATTTCAAGTCATTCTGAGTTGTATAGAACATATCGCCAATTTACTAAAGTGAATGATTGCACCTTTAGTGCAAAATTTGGTCAATTGAGGTCATTTTTAGTTCAGCGGTTTGATACCCATACTTGTGCAAGCTATTTGACTTGGTTCTGGCTATTTCTGGGCTTTGGTGTCTTCATAAGAATTGTAGCTCTCTGTCTTATGCCACTCTGGGTAAAATTTCAAGTCATTCTGAGTTGTATAGACTAAGATATGGTCAATTTACTAAAGCTGGACATATTGCCCCTTTAGTGCAAAATTTAATCAATTTTAATTCACTTTTTGCTCTAGAGTTTTGGTACCCGTATTTGTGTAAGCTATTTGACTTGGTTCTGGCCATTTCTGGGCTTTGGTATCTTCATAGGAATTGTAGCTCTCTGTCTTATTGCACTCTGGGCAAAATTTAAAGTCATTCTGAGTTGTATAGAACAAGATATGGTCAATTTGCTAAAGCTGGACAGATTACACCTTTAGTGCAAAATTTGGTCAATTTTAGGTCCTTTGTTAGCTCACAGTAGTTTTGGTACCTGAAATTGTGCAAGCTATTTGACTTGGTCCTGGCCATTTCTGGGCTTTGGTGCCTTCATAAGAATTGTAGCTCTATGTTTTATTGCACTCTGGGCAAAATTTCAAGTCATTTTGAGTTGTATAGACCAAGATATGGTCAATTTACTAAAGCTGGACAGATTAGACCTTTAGTGCAAAATTTGGTCAATTTTGGGTAACTTTTAGCTATGGTAGTTTTGGTACCTGAAATTGTGCAAGCTATTTGACTTGGTCCTGGCCATTTCTGGGCTTCGGTGCCTTCATAAGAATTGTAGCACTATGTCTTATTGCACTCTGGGCAAAATTTCAAGTCATTTTGAGTTGTATAGACCAAGATATGGTCAATTTACTAAAGCTGGACAGATTGCACCTTTTGTGCAATATTTAGTCATTTTTAGGTCACTTTTAGTTTTGGCAATTTTGGTACCCAAACTTGTGCAAGCTATTTGACTTGGTTCTGGCTAATTCATGGCTTTGGTGTCTTCATAAGAATTGTAGCTTTTTGTCTTATTGCAGTCTGGGCAAAATTTGAAGTCATTCTGAGTTGTATAGACCAAGATATGGTCAATTTACTAAAGCTGGACAGATTGCACCATTGGTGCAAAATTTAGTCAATTTTACGTCACTTTTAGTTCAGGCAGTATTGGTACCCAAAATTGTGCAAGCTATTTGACTTGGTTCTGGCCATTTTTGGGCTTTGGTGTCTTCATAAGAATTGTAGTACTATGTCTTATTGCACTCTGGGAAAATTTTCAAGTCATTCTGAGTTGTATAGAACATATGGTCAACTTACTAAAGCTGGACAGATTGCACCTTTAGTGCAAAATTCGGTCAATTTTAGGTCACTTTTAGTTCAGGCAGTTTTGATACCCGTACTTGTGCAAGCTATTTGACTTGCTTCTGGCTATTTCTGGGCTTTGGTGTTTTCATAAGAATTGTAGCTCTCTGTCTTATTGCACTCTAGGCAAAATTTCAAGTCATTCCGAGTTGTATCGACCAAGATATGGTCAATTTACTAAAGCTAGACAGATTGAACCCTTAGTGCAAAATTTGGTGAATTTTAGGTCACTTTTAGTTTTGGCAGTTTTGGTACTCGAAATTGTGCAAGCTATTTGACTTGGTTCTTGCCATTTCTGGGCTTTGGTGTCTTCATAAGAATTGTAGCTCAATGTCTTATTGCACTCTTGGCAAAATTTCAAGTCATTCTGAGTTGTATAGACCAAGATATGGTCAATTTACTAAAGCTGAACAGATTAGACCTTTAGTGCAAAATTTGATCAATTTTAGGTAACTTTTAGCTATGGTAGTTTTGGTACCTGAAATTGTGCAAGCTATTTGACTTGGTCCTGGCCATTTCTGGGCTTTGGTATCTTCATAAGAATTATAGCTCTCTGTCTTGTTGAACTCTGGCATAATTTCAAGTCATTCTGAGTTGTATAGAACATATGGTCAATTTACTAAAGTTGGACAGATTTCACATTGAGTGCAAAATGTGGCCAATTTTAGGTCACTGTTAGCTGTAGTAGTTTTTGTACCTGAAATTGTGCAAGCTATTTGACTTGGTACTGGCTATTTCTGGGCTTTGGTATCTTCATAAGAATTATAGCTCTATGTCTTATTGCACTTTGGGCAAAATTTCAAGTCTTTCTGAGTTGTATAGACCAAGATATGGTCAATTTACTAAAGCTGGACAGATTGCACCATTAGTGCAAAATTTGGTCAATTTTACGTCACTTTTAGTTCAGGCAGTTTTGGTACCCGAAATTAAGCAAGCTATTTGGCTTGGTTCTGGCCATTTTTGGGCTTTGGTGTCTTCATAAGAATTATAGCTCTATGTCTTTTTGCACTCTGGGAAAAATTTCAAGTCATTCTGAGTTGTATAGAACATAAGGTCAATTTACTACAGCTGGACAGATTGCAACTTTAGTGCAAAATTTGGTCAATTTTAGGTCACTTTTAATTCATGCAGTTTTGATACCCACACTTGTGCAAGCTATTTGACTTGGTTCTGGCCATTTCTGGGCTTTGGTGTCTTCAAAAGAACTGTAGCTCTCTGTCTTATGGCACACTATGCAAAATTTGAAGTCATTCTGAGTTGGATAGACCAAGATATGGTCAATTTACTAGAGCTGGACAGATTGCCCCTTTAGTGCAAAATTTGATAAATTTTAGGTCACTTATATCTCTATAGTTTTGGTACCCGTACTTGTGCAAGGTATTTGACTTCGTTCTGGCCATTTCATGGCTTTGGTGTCTTCATAAGAATTGTAGCTCTCTGTCTTATTACACTTTGGGCAAAATTTCAAGTCATTCTGAGTTGCATAGAACATATGGTCAACTTACTAAAGCTGGACAGATTGCACCTTTAGTGTAAAATTCGGTCAATTTTAGGTCACTATTAGTTGAGGCAGTTTTGACACCCATACTTGTGCAAGCTATTTGACTTGGTTCTGGCAATTTCTGGGCTTTGGTGTCTTCATAAGAATTGTAGCTCTTTGTCTTATTGTACTCTGGGCAAAATTTCAAGTCATTCTGAGTTGTATAGACCAAGATATGGTCAATTTACTAAAGCTGGACAGATTGCCCCTTTAGTGCAAAATTTGGTCAATTTTAGGTCACTTTTAGATCTAGCAGTTTTGGTACCCGAAATTGTGCAAGCTGTTTGACTTAGTTCTGGCCATTTCTGGGTTTTGGTGTCTTCATAAGAATTGTAGCTCTATGTCTTGTTGCACTCTTGGCAAAATTTCAAGTCATTCTAAGTTGTATAGACCAAGATATGGTCAATTTACTAAAGCTGGTCAGACTGCCCTTTTAGTGCAAAATTTTATCAATTTTAGGCCACTTTTAGCTCTAGAGTTTTGGTACCCGTACTTGTGCAAGCTATTTGACTTGGTTCTGGCCATTTCTGGGCTTTGGTATCTTCATAGCAATTGTAGCTCTCTATCTTATTGAACTCTGGGCAAAATTTCAAGTCATTCTGAGTTGTATAGACCGAGATATAGTCAATTTACTAAAGCTGGACAGATTGCACCATTAGTGTAAAATTTGATCAATTTTACGTCACTTTTAGTTCTGGCAGTTTTGGTACCTAAAATTGAGCAAGCTATTTGGCTTGGTTCTGGCCATTTCTGGGCTTTGGTATCTTCATAAGAATTATAGCTCTATGTCTTACTGCACTCTGGGCAAAATTTCAAGTCATTCTGAGTTGTATAGAACATATGGTCAATTTACTAAAGCTGGACAGATTTCACCTTTAGTGCAAAATTTGGTCAATTTTAGGTCACTGTTAGCTCTAGTAGTTTTGGTACCTGAAATTGAGAAAGCTATTTGGCTTTGTTCTGGCAATTTCTGGGCTTTGGTATCTTCATAAGAATTATAGCTCTATGTCTTATTCCACTCTGGGCAAAATTTCAAGTCATTCTGAGTTGTATAGACAAAGATATGGTCAATTTACGAAAGCTGGACAGATTGCACCATTAGTGCAAAATTTGGTCAATTTTACGTCACTTTGAGTTCAGGCAGTTTTGGTACCCGAAATTAAGCAAGCTATTTGGCTTGGTTCTGGCCATTTTTGGGCTTTGGTGTCTTCATAAGAATTATAGCTCTATGTCTTTTTGCACTCTGGAAAAAATTTCAAGTCATTCTGAGTTGTATAGAACATAAGGTCAATTTACTACAGCTGGACAAATTGCACCTTTAGTGCAAAATTTGGTCAATTTTAGGTCAGTTTTAGTTCAGGCAGTTTTGATACCCACACTTGTGCAAGCTATTTGACTTGGTTCTGGCCATTTCTGGGCTTTGGTGTCTTCATAAGAACTGTAGCTCTCTGTCTTATAGCACACTGTGCAAAATTTGAAGTCATTCTGAGTTGAATAGTCCAAGATATGGTCAATTTACTAAAGCTGGACAGATTGCCCCTTTAGTGCAAAATTTGATAAATTTTAGGTCACTTATATTTCTATAGTTTTGGTACCCGTACTTGTGCAAGCTATTTGACTTCGTTCTGGCCATTTCATGGCTTTGGTGTCTTCATAAGAATTGTAGCTCTCTGTCTTATTACACTCTGGGCAAAATTTCAAGTCATTCTGAGTTGCATAGAACATATGGTCAACTTACTAAAGCTGGACAGATTGCACTTTTAGTGCAAAATTCGGTCAATTTTAGGTCACTATTAGTTGAGGCAGTTTTGATACCCATACTTGTGCAAGCTATTTGACTTGGTTCTGGCAATTTTCTGGGCTTTGGTGTCTTCATAAGAATTGTAGCTCTATGTCTTATTGTACTCTAGGCAAAATTTTAAGTCATTCTGAGTTGTATAGACCAAGATATGGTCAATTTATTAAAGCTGGACAGATTGCACCTTTAGTGCAAAATTTGGTCAATTTTAGGTCACTTTTAGTTCTAGCAGTTTTGGTACCCGAAATTGTGCAAGCTGTTTGACTTAGTTCTGGCCAATCTGGGCTTTGGTGTCTTCATAGGAATTGTAGCTCTATGCCTTATTGCACTCTCGGCAAAATTTCAAGTCATTCTGAGTTGTATAGACCAAGATATGGTCAATTTACTAAAGCTGGACAGATTGCACCTTTAGTGCAAAATTTGGTCAATTTTAGGTCACTTTTAGTTCTAGCAGTTTTGGTACCCGAAATTGTGCAAGCTGTTTGACTTAGTTCTGGCCATTTCTGGGCTTTGTTGTCTTCATAGGAATTGTAGCTCTCTGTCTTATTGAACTCTGGGCAAAATTTCAAGTCATTCTGAGTTGTATAGACCAAGATATGGTCAATTTACTAAAGCTGGACAGATTGCACCATTAGTGCAAAATTTGGTAAATTTTATGTCACTTTTAGTTCTGGCAGTTTTGGTACCTGAAATTGAGCAAGCTATTTGGCTTGGTTCTGGCCATTTCTGGGCTTTGGTATCTTCATAAGAATTATAGCTCTCTATCTTATTGAACTCTGGCCAAAATTTCAAGTCATTCTGAGTTGTATAGAACATATGGTCAATTTACTAAAGCTGGACAGATTTCACCTTTAGTGCAAAATTTGGCCAATTTTAGGTCACTGTTAGCTGTAGAAGTTTTTGTACCTAAAATTGTGCAAGCTATTTGACTTGGTACTGGCTATTTCTGGGCTTTGGTATCTTCATAAGAATTATAGCTCTATGTTTTTTTGCACTCTGGGCAAAATTTCAAGTCATTCTGAGTTGTATAGACCAAGATATGGTCAATTTACTAAAGCTGGACAGATTGCACCATTAGTGCAAAATTTGGTCAATTTTACGTCACTTTTAGTTCAGGCAGTTTTGGTACCCAAAATTAAGCAAGCTATTTGGCTTGGTTCTGGCCATTTTTGGGATTTGGTGTCTTCATAAGAATTATAGCTCTATGTCTTTTTGCACTCTGGGATAAATTTCATGTCATTCTGAGTTGTATAGAACATAAGGTCAATTTACTACAGCTAGACAGATTGCACCTTTAGTGCAAAAATTGGTCAATTTTAGGTCACTTTTAGTTCAGGCAGTTTTGATACCCACACTTGTGCAAGCTATTTGACTTGGTTCTGGCCATTTCTAGGCTTTGGTGTCTTCATAAGAACTGTAGCTCTCTGTCTTATGGCACACTGTGCAAAATTTGAAGTCATTCTGAGTTGAATAGACCAAGATATGGTCAATTTACTAGAGCTGGACAAATTGCCCTTTTAGTGCAAAATTTGATAAATTTTAGGTCACTTATATCTCTATAGTTTTGGTACCCATAATTGTGCAAGCTATTTGACTTCGTTCTGGCCATTTCATGGCTTTGTTGTCTTCATAAGAATTGTAGCTCTCTGTCTTATTACACTCTAGGCAAAATTTCAAGTCATTCTGAGTTGCATAGAACATATGGTCAACTTACTAAAGCTGGACAGATTGCACCTTTAGTACAAAATTCGGTCAATTTTAGGTCACTATTAGTTGAGGCAGTTTTGATACCCATACTTGTGCAAGCTATTTGACTTGGTTCTGGCAATTTCTGGGCTTTGGTGTCTTCATAAGAATTGTAGCTCTATGTCTTATTGTACTCTGGGAAAAATTTCAAGTCATTCTGAGTTGTATAGACCAAGATATGGTCAATTTACTAAAGCTGGACAGATTGCATCTTTAGTGCAAAATTTGGTCAATTTTAGGCCACTTTTAGTTCTAGCAGTTTTGGTACCCAAAATTGTGCAAGCTGTTTGACTTAGTTCTGGCCATTTCTGGGCTTTGGTGTCTTCATAGGAATTGTAGCTCTATGTCTTATTGCACTCTTGGTAAAATTTTCAAGTCATTCTGAGTTGTATAGACCAAGATATGGTCAATTTACTAAAGCTGGACAGATTGCATCTTTAGTGCAAAATTTGGTCAATTTTAGGTCACTTTTAGTTCTAGCAGTTTTGGTACCCGAAATTGTGCAAGCTGTTTGACTTAGTTCTGCCCATTTCTGGGCTTTGGTGTCTTCATAAGAATTGTAGCTCTATGTCTTATTGCATTCTCGGCAAAATTTTAAGTCATTCTGAGTTGTATAGACCAAGATATGGTCAATTTACTAAAGCTGGACAGATTGCACCATTAGTGAAAAATTTGGTCAATTTTATGTCACTTTTAGTTCTGGCAGTTTTGGTACCTGAAATTGAGAAAGCTATTTGGCTTTGTTCTGGCAATTTCTGGGCTTTGGTATCTTCATAAGAATTATAGCTCTATGTCTTACTGCACTCTGGGCAAAATTTCAAGTCATTCTGAGTTGTATAAAACATATGGTCAATTTACTAAAGCTGGACAGATTTCACCTTTAGTGCAAAATTTGGACAATTTTAAGTCACTGTTAGCTGTAGTAGTTTTGGTACCTGAAATTGTGCAAGCCATTTGACTTGGTATTGGCTATTTCTGCGCTTTGGTATCTTCATAAGAATTATAGCTCTATGTCTTATTCCACTCTGGGCAAAATTTCAAGTCATTCTGAGTTGTATAGACCAAGATATGGTCAATTTACGAAAGCTGGACAGATTGCACCATTAGTGCAAAATTTGGTCAATTTTACGTCACTTTGAGTTCAGGCAGTTTTGGTACCCGAAATTAAGCAAGCTATTTGGCTTGGTTCTGGCCATTTTTGGGCTTTGGTGTCTTCATAAGAATTATAGCTCTATGTCTTTTTGCACTCTGGAAAAAATTTCAAGTCATTCTGAGTTGTATAGAACATAAGGTCAATTTACTACAGCTGGACAAATTGCACCTTTAGTGCAAAATTTGGTCAATTTTAAGTCAGTTTTAGTTTAGGCAGTTTTGATACCCACACTTGTGCAAGCTATTTGACTTGGTTCTGGCCATTTCTGGGCTTTGGTGTCTTCATAAGAACTGTAGCTCTCTGTCTTATAGCACACTGTGCAAAATTTGAAGTCATTCTGAGTTGAATAGACCAAGATATGGTCAATTTACTAAAGCTGGACAGATTGCCCCTTTAGTGCAAAATTTGATAAATTTTAGGTCACTTATATTTCTATAGTTTTGGTACCCGTACTTGTGCAAGCTATTTGACTTCGTTCTGGCCATTTCATGGCTTTGGTGTCTTCATAAGAATTGTAGCTCTCTGTCTTATTACACTCTGGGCAAAATTTCAAGTCATTCTGAGTTGCATAGAACATATGGTCAACTTACTAAAGCTGGACAGATTGCACCTTTAGTGCAAAATTCGGTCAATTTTAGGTCACTATTAGTTGAGGCAGTTTTGATACCCATACTTGTGCAAGCTATTTGACTTGGTTCTGGCAATTTTCTGGGCTTTGGTGTCTTCATAAGAATTGTAGCTCTATGTCTTATTGTACTCTAGGCAAAATTTTAAGTCATTCTGAGTTGTATAGACCAAGATATGGTCAATTTATTAAAGCTGGACAGATTGCACCTTTAGTGAAAAATTTGGTCAATTTTAGGTCACTTTTATTCTAGCAGTTTTGGTACCCGAAATTGTGCAAGCTGTTTGACTTAGTTCTGGCCAATCTGGGCTTTGGTGTCTTCATAGGAATTGTAGCTCTATGCCTTATTGCACTCTCGGCAAAATTTCAAGTCATTCTGAGTTGTATAGACCAAGATATGGTCAATTTACTAAAGCTGGACAGATTGCACCTTTAGTGCAAAATTTGGTCAATTTTAGGTCACTTTTAGTTCTAGCAGTTTTGGTACCCGAAATTGTGCAAGCTGTTTGACTTAGTTCTGGCCATTTCTGGGCTTTGGTGTCTTCATAAGAATTGTTGCTCTATGTCTTACTGCACTCTCGGAAAAATTTCAAGTCATTCTGAGTTGTATAGACCAAGATCTGGTCAATTTACTAAAGCTGGACAGATTGCACCTTTAGTGCAAAATTTGGTCAATTTTAGGACACTTTTAGTTCTAGCAGTTTTGGTACCCGAAATTGTGCAAGCTGTTTGACTTAGTTCTTGCCATTTCTGGGCTTTGGTGTCTTCGTAAGAATTGTAGCTCTATGTCTTATTGCACTCTCGGCAAAATTTCAAGTCATTCTGAGTTGTATAGCCCAAGATATGGTCAATTTACTAAAGCTGGACAGATTGCCCCTTTAGTGCAAAATTTGATCAATTTTAGGTCACTTTTAGCTCTAGAGTTTTGGTACCCGTAATTGTGCAAGCTATTTGACTTGGTTCTGGCCATTTCTGGGCTTTGGTATCTTCATAGGAATTGTAGCTCTCTGTCTTCTTGAACTCTGGGCAAAATTTCAAGTCATTCTGAGTTGTATAGACCAAGATATGGTCAATTTACTAAAGCTGGACAGATTGCACCATTAGTGCAAAATTTGGTCAATTTTACGTCACTTTTAGTTCTGGCAGTTTTGGTACCTGAAATTGAGCAAGCTATTTGGCTTGGTTCTGGCCATTTTTAGGCTTTGGTATCTTCATAAGAATTATAGCTCTATGTCTTATTGCACTCTGGGCAAAATTTCAAGTCATTCTGAGTTGTATAGAACATATGGTCAATTTACAAAAGCTGGACAGATTTCACCTTTAGTGCAAAATTTGGTCAATTTTAGGCCACTGTTAGCTCTAGTAGTTTTGGTACCTGAAATTGTGCAAGCTATTTGAGTTGGTTCTGGCCATTTCTGGGCTTTGGTATCTTCATAGGAATTGTAGCTCTCTGTCTTATTGAACTCTGGTCAAAATTTCAAGTCATTCTGAGTTGTATAGACCAAGATATGGTCAATTTACTAAAGCTGGACAGATTGCACCATTAGTGCAAAATTTGGACAATTTTACGTCAGCTTTAGTTTAGGCAGTTTTGGTACCCGAAATTAAGCAAGCTATTTGGCTTGGTTCTGGCCATTTTTGGGCTTTGGTGTCTTCATAAGAATTATAGCTCTATGTCTTTTTGCACTCAGGTAAAAATTTCAAGTCATTCTGAGTTGTATAGAACATAAGGTCAATTTACTACAGCTGGACCAATTGCACCTTTAGTGCAAAATTTGTTCAATTTTAGGTCACTTTTAGTTCAGGCAGTTTTGATACCCACACTTGTGCAAGCTATTTGACTTGGTTCTGGCCATTTCTGGGCATTGGTGTCTTCATAAGAACTGTAGCTCTCTGTCTTACGGCACTCTATGCAAAACTTGAAGTCATTTTGAGTTGAATAGACCAAGATATGGTCAATTTACTAAAGCTGGACAGATTGCCCCTTTAGTGCAAAATTTGTTCAATTTTAGGTCACTTATATCTCTATAGTTTTGATATCGTACTTGTGCAAGCTATTTGACTTCGTTCTGGCCATTTCTTGGCTTTGGTGTCTTCATAAGAATTGTAGCTCTCTATCTTATTACACTCTGGGCAAAATTTCAAGTCATTCTGAGTTGTATAGAACATATGGTCAACTTACTAATGCTGGACAGATTGCAGCTTTAGTGCAAAATTCGATCAATTTTAGGTCATTATTAGTTCAGGCAGTTTTGATACCCATACTTATGCAAAATATTTGACTTGGTTCTGGCAATTTCTGGGCTTTGGTGTCTTCATAAGAATTGTAGCTCTATGTCTTATTGCACTCTCGGCAAAATTTCAAGTCATTCAGAGTTGTATAGACCAAGATATAGTCAATTTACTAAAGCTGGACAGATTGCACCTTTAGTGCAAAATTTGGTCAATTTTAGGTCACTTTTAGTTCTAGCAGTTTTGTTACCTGAAATTGTGCAAGCTGTTTGACTTAGTTCTGGCTATTTCTGAGCTTTGGTGTCTTCATAGGAATTGTAGCTCTATGTCTTATTGCACTCTCGGCAAAATTTCAAGTCATTCTGAGTTGTATAGACCAAGATATGGTCAATTTACTAAAGCTGGACAGATTGCACCTTTAGTGCAAAATTTGGTCAATTTTAGGTCACTTTTAGTTCTAGCAGTTTTGGTACCCGAAATTGTGCAAGCTGTTTGACCTAGTTCTGGCCATTTCTGGGCTTTATTGTCTTCATAAGAATTGTAGCTCTATGTCTTATTGCACTCTCGGCAAAATTTCAAGTCATTCTGAGTTGTATAGACTAAGATATGGTCAATTTACTAAAGCTGGACAGATTGACCCTTTAGTGCAAAATTTGATCAATTTTAGGTCACTTTTAGCTCTAGAGTTTTTGTACCCGTACTTGTGCAAGCTATTTGACTTGGTTCTGGCCATTTCTGGGCTTTGGTGTCTTTATAGGAATTGTAGCTCTCTGTCTTATTGAACTCTGGGCAAAATTTTAAGTCATTCTGAGTTGTATAGACCAAGATATGGTCAATTTACTAAAGCTGGACAGATTGCACCATTAGTGCAAAATTTGGTCAATTTTATGTCACTTTTAGTTCTGGCAGTTTTAGTACCTGAAATTGAGCAAGCTATTTGGCTTGGTTCTGGCCATTTCTGGGCTTTGGTATCTTCATAAGAATTATAGGTCTATGTCTTATTGCACTCTGGGCAAAATTTCAAGTCATTCTGAGTTGTATAGAACATATGGTCAATTTACTAAAGCTGGACAGATTTCACCTTTAGTGCAAAATTTGGCCAATTTTAGGTCACTGTTAGCTGTAGTAGTTTTTGTACCTAAAATTGTGCAAGCTATTTGACTTGGTACTGGCTATTTCTGGGCTTTGGTATCTTCATAAGAATTATAGCTCTATGTTTTATTGCACTCTGGGCAAAATTTCAAGTCATTCTGAGTTGTATAGACCAAGATATGGTAAATTTACTAAAGCTGGACAGATTGCACCATTAGTGCAAAATTTGGTCAATTTTACGTCACTTTTAGTTCAGGCAGTTTTGGTACCCAAAATTAAGCAAGCTATTTGGCTTGGTTCTGGCCATTTTTGGGATTTGGTGTCTTTATAAGAATTATAGCTATATGTCTTTTTGCACTCTGGGATAAATTTCATGTCATTCTGAGTTGTATAGAACATAAGGTCAATTTACTACAGCTGGACAGATTGCACCTTTAGTGCAAAATTTGGTCAATTTTAGGTCACTTTTAGTTCAGGCAGTTTTGATACCCACACTTGTGCAAGCTATTTGACTTGGTTCTGGCCATTTTTGGGCTTTGGTGTCTTCATAAGAACTGTAGCTCTCTGTCTTATGGCACACTGTGCAAAATTTGAAGTCATTCTGAGTTGAATAGACCAAGATATGGTCAATTTACTAGAGCTGGACAGATTGCCCCTTTAGTGCAAAATTTGATAAATTTTAGGTCATTTATATCTCTATAGTTTTGGTACCCATAATTGTGCAAGCTATTTGACTTCGTTCTGGCCATTTCATGGCTTTGTTGTCTTCATAAGAATTGTAGCTCTCTGTCTTATTACACTCTAGGCAAAATTTCAAGTCATTCTGAGTTGCATAGAACATATGGTCAACTTACTAAAGCTGAATGATTGCACCTTTAGTACAAAATTCGGTCAATTTTAGGTCACTATTAGTTGAGGCAGTTTTGATACCCATACTTGTGCAAGCTATTTGACTTGGTTCTGGCAATTTCTGGGCTTTGGTGTCTTCATAAGAATTGTAGCTCTATGTCTTATTGTACTCTGGGAAAAATTTCAAGTCATTATGAGTTGTATAGACCAAGATATGGTCAATTTACTAAAGCTGGACAGATTTCACCTTTAGTGCAAAATTTGGCCAATTTTAGGTCACTGTTAGCTGTAGTAGTTTTGGTACCTGAAATTGTGCAAGCTATTTGACTTGGTACTGGCTATTTCTGGGCTTTGGTATCTTCATAAGAATTGTAGCTCTATGTCTTATTGCACTCTGGGCAAAATTTCAAGTCATTCTGAGTTGTATAGACCAAGATATGGTCAATTTACTAAAGCTGGACATATTGCACCATTAGTGCAAAATTTGGTCAATTTTACGTCACTTTTAGTTCAGGCAGTTTTGGTACCCGAAATTAAGCAAGCTATTTGGCTTGGTTCTGGCCATTTTTGGGCTTTGGTGTCTTCATAAGAATTATAGCTCTATGTCTTTTTGCAGTCTGGGAAAAATTTCAAGTCATTCTGAGTTGTATAGAACATAAGGTCAATTTACTAGCTGGACAGATTGCACCTTTAGTGCAAAATTTGGTCAATTTTAGGTCACTTTTAGTTAAGGCAGTTTTGATACCCACACTTGTGCAAGCTATTTGACATGGTTCTGGCCATTTCTGGGCTTTGGTGTCTTCATAAGAACTGTAGCTCTCTGTCTTATGGCACACTGTGCAAAATTTGAAGTCATTCTGAGTTGAATAGACCAAGATATGGTCAATTTACTAAAACTGGATAGATTGCCCCTTCAGTGCAAAATTTGATAAATTTTAGGTCACTTATATCTCTATAGTTTTTGTACCCGTACTTGTGCAAGCTATTTGACTTCGTTCTGGCCATTTCATGGCTTTGGTGTCTTCATAAGAATTGTAGCTCTCTGTCTTATTACATTCTGGGCAAAATTTCAAGTCATTCTGAGTTGCATAGAACATATGGTCAACTTACTAAAGCAGGACAGATTGCACCTTTAGTGCAAAATTCGGTCAATTTTAGGTCACTTTTAGTTCTAGCAGTTTTGGTACCCGAAATTGTGCAAGCTATTTGACTTAGTTCTGGCCATTTCTAGGCTTTGGTGTCTTCATAGGAATTGTAACTCTATGTCTTATTGCACTCTCGGCAAAATTTCAAGTCATTCTGAGTTGTATAGACCAAGATATGGTCAACTTACTAAAGCTGGACAGATTGCACCTTTAGTGCAAAATTCGATCAATTTTAGGACACTTTTAGTTCTAGCAGTTTTGGTACCCGAAATTGTGCAAGCTGTTTGACTTAGTTCTGGTCATTTCTAGGCTTTGGTGTCTTCATAGGAATTGTAGCTCTATGTCTATTGCACTCTCGGCAAAATTTCAAGTCATTCTGAGTTGTATAGACCAAGATATGGTTAATTTACTAAAGCTGGACAAATTGCACCTTTAGTGCAAAATTTGGTCAATTTTAGGTCACTTTTAGTTCTAGCAGTTTTGGTACCCGACATTGTGAAAGCTGTTTGACTTAGTTCTGGCCATTTCTAGGCTTTGGTGTCCTCATAGGAATTGTAGCTCTATGTCTTATTGCACTCTCGGCAAAATTTCAAGTCATTCTGAGTTGTATAGACCAAGATATGGTCAATTTACTAAAGCTGGACAGATTGCACCTTTAGTGCAAAATTTGGTCAATTTTAGGTCACTTTTAGTTGAGCGGTTTGATACCCATACTTGTGCAAGCTATTTGACTTGGTTCTGGCAATTTCTGGGCTTTGGTGTCTTCATAAGAATTGTAGCTCTATGTCTTATTGTACTCTGGGGAAAATTTCAAGTCATTCTGAGTTGCATAGACCAAGATATGATCAATTAACTAAAGCTGGACAGATTGCACCATTAGTGCAAATTTTGGTCAATTTTACGTCACTTTTAGTTCAGGCAGTTTTGGTACCCGAAATTAAGCAAGTTATTTGGCTTGCTTCTGGCCATTTTTGGGCTTTGGTGTCTTCATAAGAATTATAGCTCTATGTCTTTTTGCAGTCTGGGAAAAATTTCAAGTCATTCTGAGTTGTATAGAACATAAGGTCAATTTACTACAGCTGGACAGATTGCACCTTTAGTGCAAAATTTGGTCAATTTTTTGTCACTTTTAGTTCAGGCAGTTTTGATACGCACACTTGTGCAAGCTATTTGACTTGGTTCTGGCCATTTCTGGGCTTTGGTGTCTTCATAAGAACTGTAGCTCTCTGTCTTATGGCACACTGTGCAAAATTTGAAGTCATTCTGAGTTGAATAGACCAAGATATGCTCAATTTACTAAAGCTGGACAGATTGCCCCTTTAGTGCAAAATTTGATAAATTTTAGGTCACTTATATCTCTATAGTTTTGGTACCCGTACTTGTGCCAGCTATTTGAATTCGTTCTGGCCATTTCATGGCTTTGGTGTCTTCATAAGAATTGTAGCTCTCTGTCTTATTACACTCTGGGCAAATTTTCAAGTCATTCTGAGTTGCATAGAACATATGGTCAACTTACTAAAGCTGGACAGATTGCACCTTTAGTGCAAAATTCAGTCAATTTTAGGTCACTATTAGTTGAGGCAGTTTTGATACCCATACTAGTGCAAGCTATTTGACTTTGTTCTAGCAATTTTTGGGCTTTGGTGTCTTCATAAGAATTATAGCTCTATGTCTTATTGTACTCTGGGCAAAATTTCAAGTCATTCTGAGTTGTATAGACCAAGATATGGTCAATTTACTAAAGCTGGACAGATTGCACCTTTAGTGCAAAATTTGGTCAATTTTAGGTCACTTTAAGTTCTAGCAGTTTTGGTACCCGAAATTGTGCATGCTGTTTGACTTAGTTCTGGCCATTTCTGGGCTTTGGTGTCTTCATAGGAATTGTAGCTCTATGTCTTATTGCACTCTCGGCAAAATTTCAAGTCATTCTGAGTTGTATAGACCAAGATATGGTCAATTTACTAAAGCTGGACAGATTGCACCTTCAGTGCAAAATTTGGTCAATTTTAGGTCACTTTTAGTTCTAGCAGTTTTGGTACCCGAAATTGTGCAAGCTGTTTGACTTAGTTCTGGCCATTTCTGGGCTTTGGTGTCTTCATAAGAATTGTAGCTCTCTGTCTTATTACATTCTGGGCAAAATTTCAAGTCATTCTGAGTTGCATAGAACATATGGTCAACTTACTAAAGTCGAATGATTGCACCTTTAGTGCAAAATTCGATCAATTTTAGGACACTTTTAGTTCTAGCGGTTTGGTACCCAAAATTGTGCAAGCTATTTGACTTAGTTACGTCATTTCTAGGCTTTGGTGTCTTCATAGGAATTGTAGCTCTATGTCTATTGCACTCTCGGCAAAATTTCAAGTCATTCGAGTTGTATAGACCAAGATATGGTTAATTTACTAAAAATTTGGACAAATTGCACCTTTAGTGCAAAATTTGGTCAATTTTAGGTCACTTTTAGTTCTAGCGGTTTGGTACCAAATTGTGAAAGCTATTTGACTTAGTTACGGCCATTTCTAGGCTTTGGTGTCCTCATAGGAATTGTAGCTCTATGTCTTATTGCACTCTCGGCAAAATTTCAAGTCATTCTGAGTTGTATAGACCAAGATATGGTCAATTTACTAAAGCTGGACAGATTGCACCTTTAGTGCAAAATTTGGTCAATTTTAGGTCACTTTTAGTTGAGCGGTTTGATACCCATACTTGTGCAAGCTATTTGACTTGGTTCTGGCAATTTCTGGGCTTTGGTGTCTTCATAAGAATTGTAGCTCTATGTCTTATTGTACTCTGGGGAAAATTTCAAGTCATTCTGAGTTGCATAGACCAAGATATGGTCAATTAACTAAAGCTGGACAGATTGCACCATTAGTGCAAATTTTGGTCAATTTTACGTCACTTTTAGTTCAGGCAGTTTTGGTACCCGAAATTAAGCAAGTTATTTGGCTTGGTTCTGGCCATTTTTGGGCTTTGGTGTCTTCATAAGAATTATAGCTCTATGTCTTTTTGCAGTCTGGGAAAAATTTCAAGTCATTCTGAGTTGTATAGAAAATAAGGTCAATTTACTACAGCTGGACAGATTGCACCTTTAGTGCAAAATTTGGTCAATTTTTGGTCACTTTTAGCTCAGGCAGTTTTGATACCCACAATTGTGCAAGCTATTTGACTTGGTTTTGGCCATTTCTAGGCTTTGGTGTCTTCATAAGAACTGTAGCTCTCTGTCTTATGGCACACTGTGCAAAATTTGAAGTCATTCTGAGTTGAATAGACCAAGATATGGTCAATTTACTAAAGCTGGACAGATTGCCCCTTTAGTGCAAAATTTGATAAATTTTAGGTCACTTATATCTCTATAGTTTTTGTACCCGTACTTGTGCCAGCTATTTGACTTCGTTCTGGCCATTTCATGGCTTTGGTGTCTTCATAAGAATTGTAGCTCTCTGTCTTATTACACTCTGGACAAATTTTCAAGTCATTCTGAGTTGCATAGAACATATGGTCAACTTACTAAAGCTGGACAGATTGCACCTTTAGTGCAAAATTCGGTCAATTTTAGGTCACTATTAGTTGAGGCAGTTTTGATACCCATACTTGTGCAAGCTATTTGACTTGGTTCTGGCAATTTATGGGCTTTGGTGTCTTCATAAGAATTGTAGCTCTATGTCTTATTGTACTCTGGGCAAAATTTCAAGTCATTCTGAGTTGTATAGACCAAGATATGGTCAATTTACTAAAGCTTGACAGATTGCACCATTAGTGCAAATTTTGGTCAATTTTACGTCACTTTTAGTTCAGGCAGTTTTGGTACCCGAAATTAAGCAAGTTATTTGGCTTGGTTCTGGCCATTTTTGGGCTTTGGTGTCTTCATAAGAATTATAGCTCTATGTCTTTTTGCAGTCTGGGAAAAATTTCAAGTCATTCTGAGTTGTATAGAACATAAGGTCAATTTACTACAGCTGGACAGATTGCACCTTTAGTGCAAAATTTGGTCAATTTTTTGTCACTTTTAGTTCAGGCAGTTTTGATACCCACACTTGTGCAAGCTATTTGACTTGGTTCTGGCCATTTCTGGGCTTTGGTGTCTTCATAAGAACTGTAGCTCTCTGTCTTATGGCACACTGTGCAAAATTTGAAGTCATTCTGAGTTGAATAGACCAAGATATGCTCAATTTACTAAAGCTGGACAGATTGCCCCTTTAGTGCAAAATTTGATAAATTTTTGGTCACTTATGTCTCTATAGTTTTTGTACCCGTACTTGTGCCAGCTATTTGACTTCGTTCTGGCCATTTCATGGCTTTGGTGTCTTCATAAGAATTGTAGCTTTCTGTCTTATTACACTCTGGGAAAATTTTCAAGTCATTCTGAGTTGCATAGAACATATGGTGAACTTACTAAGGCTGGACAGATTGCACCTTTAGTGCAAAATTCGGTCAATTTTAGGTCACTATTAGTTGAGGCAGTTTTGATACCCATACTTGTGCAAGCTATTTGACTTAGTTCTGGCAATTTCTGGGCTTTGGTGTCTTCATAAGAATTGTAGCTCTATGTCTTATTGTACTCTGGGCAAAATTTCAAGTCATTCTGAGTTGTATAGACCAAGATATGGTCAATTTACTAAAGCTGGACAGATTGCACCTTTAGTGCAAAATTTGGTCAATTTTAGGTCACTTTTAGTTCTAGCAGTTTTTGTACCCGAAATTGTGCAAGCTGTTTGACTTAGTTCTGGCCATTTTTGGGCTTTGGTGCCTTCATAGGAATTGTAGCTCTATGTCTTATTGCACTCTCGGCAAAATTTCAATTCATTCTGAGTTGTATAGACCAAGATATGGTCAATTTACTAAAGCTGGACAGATTGCACCTTTAGTGCAAAATTTGGTCAATTTTAGGTCACTTTTAGTTCTAGCAGTTTTGGTACCCGAAATTGTGCAAGCTGTTTGACTTAGTTCTGGCCATTTCTGGGCTTTGGTGTCTTCATAGGAATTGTAGCTCTATGTCTTATTGCACTCTCTGCAAAATTTCAAGTCATTCTGAGTTGTATAGACCAAGATATGGTCAATTTACTAAAGCTGGACAGATTGCACCTTTAGTGCAAAATTCGGTCAATTTTAGGACACTTTTAGTTCTAGCTGTTTTGGTACCCGAAATTGTGCAAGCTGTTTGACTTAGTTCTGGCCATTTCTGGGCTTTGGTGTCTTCATAAGAATTGTAGCTCTATGTCTTATTGCACTCTCGGTAAAATTTCAAGTCATTCTGAGTTGTATAGACCAAGATGTGGTCAATTTACTAAAGCTGGACAGATTGCCCATTTAGTGCAAAATTTGATCAATTTTACGTCACTTTTAGTTCAGGCAGTTTTGGTACCCGAAATTAAGCAAGCTATTTGGCTTGGTTCTGGCCATTTTTGGGCATTGGTGTCTTCATAGGAATTATAGCTCTATGTCTTTTTGCGATGCAGGAAAAATTTCAAGTCATTCTGAGTTGTATAGAACATAAGGTCAATTTACTACAGCTGGACAGATTGCACCTTTAGTGCAAAATTTGGTCAATTTTAGGTCACTTTTAGTTCAGGCAGTTTTGATACCCACACTTGTGCAAGCTATTTGACTTGGTTCTGGCCATTTTTGGGCTTTGGTGTCTTCATAAGAACTGTAGCTCTCTGTCTTATGGCACTGCAGGCAAAATTTGAAGTCATTCGAGTTGAATAGACCAAGATATGGTCAATTTACTAAAGCTGAATGATTGCCCCTTTAGTGCAAAATTTGATAAATTTTAGGTCATTTATATCTCTATAGTTTTGGTACCCATAATTGTGCAAGCTATTTGACTTCGTTCTGGCCATTTCATGGCTTTGTTGTCTTCATAAGAATTGTAGCTCTCTGTCTTATTACACTCTAGGCAAAATTTCAAGTCATTCTGAGTTGCATAGAACATATGGTCAACTTACTAAAGTTGGACAGATTGCACCTTTAGTACAAAATTCGGTCAATTTTAGGTCACTATTAGTTGAGGCAGTTTTGATACCCATACTTGTGCAAGCTATTTGACTTGGTTCTGGCAATTTCTGGGCTTTGGTGTCTTCATAAGAATTGTAGCTCTATGTCTTATTGTACTCTGGGAAAAATTTCAAGTCATTATGAGTTGTATAGACCAAGATATGGTCAATTTACTAAAGCTGGACAGATTTCACCTTTAGTGCAAAATTTGGCCAATTTTAGGTCACTGTTAGCTGTAGTAGTTTTGGTACTTGAAATTGTGCAAGCTATTTGACTTGGTACTGGCTATTTCTGGGCTTTGGTATCTTCATAAGAATTGTAGCTCTATGTCTTATTGCACTCTGGGCAAAATTTCAAGTCATTCTGAGTTGTATAGACCAAGATATGGTCAATTTACTAAAGCTGGACAGATTGCACCATTAGTGCAAAATTTGGTCAATTTTACGTCACTTTTACTTCAGGCAGTTTTGGTACCCGAAATTAAGCAAGCTATTTGGCTTGGTTCTGGCCATTTTTGGGCTTTGGTGTCTTCATAAGAATTATAGCTCTATGTCTTTTTGCAGTCTGGGAAAAATTTCAAGTCATTCTGAGTTGTATAGAACATAAGGTCAATTTACTACAGCTGGACAGATTGCACCTTTAGTGCAAAATTTGGTCAATTTTAGGTCACTTTTAGTTCAAGCAGTTTTGATACCCACACTTGTGCAAGCTATTTGACATGGTTCTGGCCATTTCTGGGCTTTGGTGTCTTCATAAGAACTGTAGCTCTCTGTCTTATGGCACACTGTGCAAAATTTGAAGTCATTCTGAGTTGAATAGACCAAGATATGGTCAATTTACTAAAACTGGACAGATTGCCCCTTCAGTGCAAAATTTGATAAATTTTAGGTCACTTATATCTCTATAGTTTTTGTACCCGTACTTGTGCAAGCTATTTGACTTCGTTCTGGCCATTTCATGGCTTTGGTGTCTTCATAAGAATTGTAGCTCTCTGTCTTATTACATTCTGGGCAAAATTTCAAGTCATTCTGAGTTGCATAGAACATATGGTCAACTTACTAAAGCTGGACAGATTGCACCTTTAGTGCAAAATTCGGTCAATTTTAGGTCACTTTTAGTTCTAGCAGTTTTGGTACCCGAAATTGTGCAAGCTATTTGACTTAGTTCTGGCCATTTCTAGGCTTTGGTGTCTTCATAGGAATTGTAACTCTATGTCTTATTGCACTCTCAGCAAAATTTCAAATCATTCTGAGTTGTATAGACCAAGATATGGTCAATTTACTAAAGCTGCACAGATTGCACCTTTAGTGCAAAATTTGGTCAATTTTAGGTCACTTTTAGTTCTAGCAGTTTTGGTACCCGAAATTTTGCAAGCTGTTTGACTTAGTTCTGGCCATTTCTGGGCTTTGGTGTCTTCATAAGAATTGTAGCTCTATGTCTTATTGCACTCTCGGCAAAATTTCAAGTCATTCTGAGTTGTATAGACCAAGATATGGTCAATTTACTAAAGCTGGACAGATTGCACCTTCAGTGCAAAATTTGGTCAATTTTAGGTCACTTTTAGTTCTAGCAGTTTTGGTACTGAAATTGTGCAAGCTATTTGACTTAGTTACGGCCATTTCAGGCTTTGGTGTCTTCATAAGAATTGTAGCTCTATGTCTTATTGCACTCTGGGCAAAATTTCAAGTCATTACGAGTTGTATAGACCAATATATGGTCAATTTACTAAAGTTGACAGATTGCACCTTTAGTGCAAAATTTGGTCAATTTTAGGTCACTTTTAGTTGAGGCGGTTTTGATACGCATACTTGTGCAAGCTATTTGACTTAGTTACGGCCATTTCTGGGCTTTGGTGACTTCATAAGAATTGTAGCTCTATGTGTTATTGTACTCTGGGCAAAATTTCAAGTCATTCTGAGTTGAATAGACCAAGATATGGTCAATTTACTAAAGCTTGACAGATTGCACCTTTAGTGCAAAATTTGGTCAATTTTAGGTCACTTATAGTTCTATAGTTTTGGTACCCAATTGTGCAAGCTATTTGACTTGGTTACGGCCATTTCATGGGCTTTGGTGTCTTAATAAGAATTGTAGCTCTATGTCTTATTACACACTGGACAAAATATCAAGTCATTACGAGTTGCATAGAACATATGGTCAACTTACTAAAGTGAATGATTGCACCTTTAGTGCAAAATTTGGTCAATTTTAGGTCACTTTTAGTTGAGCGGTTTGATACCCATACTAGTGCAAGCTATTTGACTTTGTTACGGCCATTTTTGGGCTTTGGTGTCTTTATAAGAATTATAGCTCTATGTCTTATTGTACTGGGCAAAATTTTAGGTCATTCTGAGTTGTATAGGCCAAGATATGGTCAATTTACTAAAGCTGGACAGATTGCACCTTTAGTGCAAAATTTGGTCAATTTTAGGTCACTTTAAGTTCTAGCGTTTTGTACGAAATTGTGCATCTATTTGACTTAGTTCGGCCATTTCAGGCTGTGGTGTCTTCATAGGAATTGTAGCTCTATGTCTTATTGCACTCTCGGCAAAATTTCAAGTCATTCTGAGTTGTATAGACCAAGATATGGTCAATTTACTAAAGCTGGACAGATTGCACCTTTAGTGCAAAATTTGGTCAATTTTAGGTCACTTTTAGTTCTAGCAGTTTTGGTACCCGAAATTGTGCAAGCTGTTTGACTTAGTTCTGGCCATTTCTGGGCTTTGGTGTCTTCATAAGAATTGTAGCTCTCTGTCTTATTACATTCTGGGCAAAATTTCAAGTCATTCTGAGTTGCATAGAACATATGGTCAACTTACTAAAGCTGGACAGATTGCACCTTTAGTGCAAAATTCGATCAATTTTAGGACACTTTTAGTTCTAGCAGTTTTGGTACCCGAAATTGTGCAAGCTGTTTGACTTAGTTCTGGTCATTTCTAGGCTTTGGTGTCTTCATAGGAATTGTAGCTCTATGTCTATTGCACTCTCGGCAAAATTTCAAGTCATTCTGAGTTGTATAGACCAAGATATGGTTAATTTACTAAAGCTGGACAAATTGCACCTTTAGTGCAAAATTTGGTCAATTTTAGGTCACTTTTAGTTCTAGCAGTTTTGGTACCCGAAATTGTGAAAGCTGTTTGACTTAGTTCTGGCCATTTCTAGGCTTTGGTGTCTTCATAGGAATTGTAGCTCTATGTCTTATTGCACTCTCGGCAAAATTTCAAGTCATTCTGAGTTGTATAGACCAAGATATGGTCAATTTACTAAAGCTGGACAGATTGCACCTTTAGTGCAAAATTTGGTCAATTTTAGGTCACTTTTAGTTGAGGCAGTTTTGATACCCATACTTGTGCAAGCTATTTGACTTCGTTCTGGCAATTTCTGGGCTTTGGTGTCTTCATAAGAATTGTAGCTCTATGTCTTATTGTACTCTGGGCAATATTTCAAGTCATTCTGAGTTGCATAGACCAAGATATGGTCAATTAACTAAAGCTGGACAGATTGCACAATTAGTGCAAAATTTGGTCAATTTTACGTCACTTTTAGTTCAGCGGTTTGGTACGAAATTAAGCAAGTTATTTGGCTTGGTTACGGCCATTTTGGGCTTTGGTGTCTTCATAAGAATTATAGCTCTATGTCTTTTTGCGATGCAGGAAAATTTTCAAGTCATTATGAGTTGTATAGAACATAAGGTCAATTTACTACGAAAGATTGCACCTTTAGTGCAAAATTTGGTCAATTTTTGGTCACTTTTAGTTCAGGCAGTTTTTATACCCACACTTGTGCAAGCTATTTGACTTGGTTCTGGCCATTTCTAGGCTTTGGTGTCTTCATAAGAACTGTAGCTCTCTGTCTTATGGCACACTGTGCAAAATTTGAAGTCATTCTGAGTTGAATAGACCAAGATATGGTCAATTTACTAAAGCTGGACAGATTGCCCCTTTAGTGCAAAATTTGATAAATTTTAGGTCACTTATATCTCTATAGTTTTTGTACCCGCACTTGTGCCAGCTATTTGACTTCGTTCTGGCCATTTCATGGCTTTGGTGTCTTCATAAGAATTGTAGCTCTCTGTCTTATTACACTCTGGACAAATTTTCAAGTTATTCTGAGTTGCATAGAACATATGGTCAACTTACTAAAGCTGGACAGATTGCACCTTTAGTGCAAAATTCGGTCAATTTTAGGTCACTATTAGATGAGGCAGTTTTGATACCCATACTTGTGCAAGCTATTTGACTTGGTTCTGGCAATTTATGGGCTTTGGTGTCTTCATAAGAATTGTAGCTCTATGTCTTATTGTACTCTGGGCAAAATTTCAAGTCATTCTGAGTTGTATAGACCAAGATATGGTCAATTTACTAAAGCTGGACAGATTGCACCTTTAGTGCAAAATTTGGTCAATTTTAGGTCACTTTTAGTTCTAGCAGTTTTGGTACCCGAAATTGTGCATGCTGTTTGACTTAGTTCTGGCCATTTCTGGGCTTTGGTGTCTTCATAGGAATTGTAGCTCTATGTCTTATTGCACTCTCGGCAAAATTTCAAGTCATTCTGAGTTGTATAGACCAAGATATGGTCAATTTACTAAAGCTGGACAGATTGCACCTTTAGTGCAAAATTTGGTCAATTTTAGGTCACTTTTAGTTCTAGCAGTTTTGGTACCCGAAATTGTGCAAGCTGTTTGACTTAGTTCTAGCCATTTCTAGGCTTTGGTGTCTTCATAGGAATTGTAGCTCTATGTCTTATTGCACTCTGGCAAAATTTCAAGTCATTCTGAGTTGTATAGACCAAGATATGGTCAATTTACTAAAGCTGGACAGATTGCACCTTTAGTGCAAAATTTGGTCAATTTTAGGTCACTTTTAGTTCTAGCAGTTTTGGTACCCGAAATTGTGAAAGCTGTTTGACTTAGTTCTGGCCATTTCTAGGCTTTGGTGTCTTCATAGGAATTGTAGCTCTATGTCTTATTGCACTCTCGGCAAAATTTCAAGTCATTCTGAGTTGTATAGACCAAGATATGGTCAATTTACTAAAGCTGGACAGATTGCACCTTTAGTGCAAAATTTGGTCAATTTTAGGTCACTTTTAGTTGAGGCAGTTTTGATACCCATACTTGTGCAAGCTATTTGACTTGGTTCTGGCAATTTCTGGGCTTTGGTGTCTTCATAAGAATTGTAGCTCTATGTCTTATTGTACTCTGGGCAAAATTTCAAGTCATTCTGAGTTGTATAGACCAAGATATGGTCAATTTACTAAAGCTGGACAGATTGCACCATTAGTGCAAAATTTGGTCAATTTTACGTCACTTTTAGTTCAGGCAGTTTTGGTACCCGAAATTAAGCAAGTTATTTGGCTTGGTTCTGGCCATTTTTGGGCTTTGGTGTCTTCATAAGAATTATAGCTCTATGTCTTTTTGCAGTCTGGGAAAAATTTCAAGTCATTCTGAGTTGTATAGAACATAAGGTCAATTTACTACAGCTGGACAGATTGCACCTTTAGTGCAAAATTTGGTCAATTTTTGGTCACTTTTAGTTCAGGCAGTTTTGATACCCACAATTGTGCAAGCTATTTGACTTGGTTCTGGCCATTTCTAGGCTTTGGTGTCTTCATAAGAACTGTAGCTCTCTGTCTTATGGCACACTGTGCAAAATTTGAAGTCATTCTGAGTTGAATAGACCAAGATATGGTCAATTTACTAAAGCTGGACAGATTGCCCCTTTAGTGCAAAATTTGATAAATTTTAGGTCACTTATATCTCTATAGTTTTTGTACCCGTACTTGTGCCAGCTATTTGACTTCGTTCTGGCCATTTCATGGCTTTGGTGTCTTCATAAGAATTGTAGCTCTTTGTCTTATTACACTGACAAAATTTCAAGTCATTACGAGTTGCATAGAACATATGGTCAACTTACTAAAGTTGGACAGATTGCAAGTTTAGTGCAAAATTAGGTCAATTTTAGGTCACTATTAGTTGAGGCAGTTTTGATACCCATACTTGTGCAAGCTATTTGACTTGGTTCTGGCAATTTATGGGCTTTGGTGTCTTCATAAGAATTGTAGCTCTATGTCTTATTGTACTCTGGGCAAAATTTCAAGTCATTCTGAGTTGTATAGACCAAGATATGGTCAATTTACTAAAGCTGGACAGATTGCACCTTTAGTGCAAAATTTGGTCAATTTTAGGTCACTTTTAGTTCTGGCAGTTTTGGTGCCTGAAATTGTGCAAGCTATTTGATTTGGTTCTTGCCATTTTTGGGCTCTAGTGTCTTCATTAGAATTGTGGCTCTATGTCTTATTGCACTCTGGGCAAAATTTCAAGTCATTCTGAGTTGTATAGACCAAGATATGGTCAATTTACTAAAGCTGGACAGATTTCACATTTAGTGCAAAATTTGGACAATTTTAGGTCACATTTAGTTTTGGCAGTTTTGGTACCCAAATTAAGCAAGCTATTTGGCTTAGTTCGGCCATTTTGGGCTTTGGTGTCTTCATAAGAATTATAGCTCTATGTCTTTTTTGCAGGAAAAATTTCAAGTCATTCGAGTTGTATAGAACATAAGGTCAATTTACTAAAGTTGAATGATTGCACCTTTAGTGCAAAATTTGGTCAATTTTAGGTCACTTTTAGTTCTAGCAGTTTGATACCCACACTTGTGCAAGCTATTTGACTTGGTTACGGCCATTTCGGGCTTTGGTGTCTTCATAAGAATTGTAGCTCTATGTCTTATTGCACTCTGTGCAAAATTTCAAGTCATTACGAGTTGAATAGACCAAGATATGGTCAATTTACTAAAGATGGACAGATTGCCCCTTTAGTGCAAAATTTGATAAATTTTAGGTCACTTATATCTCTATAGTTTTGTACCGAAATTGTGCAAGCTATTTGACTTAGTTCGGCCATTTCATGGCTTTGGTGTCTTCATAAGAATTGTAGCTCTGTCTTATTACACTGGCAAAATTTCAAGTCATTACGAGTTGTATAGAACATATGGTCAATTTACTAAAGCTGGACAGATTGCACCTTCAGTGCAAAATTTGGTCAATTTTAGGTCACTTTTAGTTCTTGCAGTTTTGATACCCAAATTGTGCAAGCTATTTGTTTGACTTAGTTCGCCATTTCTGGGCTTTGGTGTCTTCATGAGAATTGTGGCTCTATGTCTTATTGCACTCTCGGCAAAATTTCAAGTCATTCTGAGTTGTATAGACCAAGATATGGTCAATTTACTAAAGCTGGACAGATTGCACCTTTAGTGCAAAATTTGGTCAATTTTAGGTCACTTTTAGTTCAAGCAGTTTTGGTACCCGGAAATTGTGCAAGCTGTTTGACTTAGTTCTGGCCATTTCTGGGCTTTGGTGTCTTCATAAGAATTATAGCTCTATGTCTTATTGCACTCTCGGCAAAATTTCAAGTCATTTTGAGTTGTATAGACCAAGATATGGTCAATTTACTAAAGCTGGACAGATTGCACCTTTAGTGCAAAATTTGGTCAATTTTAGCTCACTTTTAGTTCTAGCGCTTTTGGTACCCAAATTGTGCAAGCTATTTGACTTAGTTACGGCCATTTCGGGCTTTGGTGTCTTCATAAGAATTGTAGCTCTATGTCTTATTGCACTCTCGGCAAAATTTCAAGTCATTCGAGTTGTATAGACCAAGATATGGTCAATTTACTAAAGCTGAATGATTGCACCTTTAGTGCAAAATTTGGTCAATTTTAGGTCACTTTTAGTTCTAGCGGTTTGGTACCCACATTGTGCAAGCTATTTGACTTAGTTACGGCCATTTCAGGCTTTGGTGTCTTCATAAGAATTGTAGCTCTATGTCTTATTGCACTCTTGTGCAAAATTTCAAGTCATTACGAGTTGTATAGACCAAGATATGGTCAATTTACTAAAGCTGACAGATTGCACCTTTAGTGCAAAATTTGATCAATTTTAGGTCACTTATATCTCTATAGTTTTGGTACGTAATTGTGCAAGCTATTTGACTTGGTTACGGCCATTTCATGGCTTTGGTATCTTCATAAGAATTGTAGCTCTATGTCTTATTACACTGGGCAAATTTTCAAGTCATTACGAGTTGTATAGAACATATGGTCAATTTACTAAAGTGGATGATTGCACCATTAGTGCAAAATTTGTCAATTTTAGGTCACTTTTAGTTGAGGCGGTTTGGTACCCATATTTGTGCAAGCTATTTGGCTTGGTTCGGCAATTTTGGGCTTTGGTGTCTTCATAAGAATTATACCTCTATGTCTTATAGCACTCTGGGCAAAATTTCAGGTCATTCTGAGTTGTATAGACCAAGATATGGTCAATTTACAAAAGCTAGACAGATGGCACCTTTAGTGCAAAATTTGGTCAATTTTAGGTCACTTTTAGTTCTAGCAGTTTTCATACCTGAACTTGTGCAAGTTATTTGACTAAGTTCTGGACATTTTTGGGCTTTGGTATCTTCATAAGAATTGTAGCTCTATGTCTTATTGCACTCTGGGCAAAATTTCAGGTCATTCTGAGTTGTATAGACCAAGATATGATCAATTTACTATAGCTGGACAGATTGCACCTTTAGTGCAAAATTTGGTTAATTTTAGGTCACTTTTAGTTCTAGCAGTTTTGGAACCCGAAATTGTGCAAGCTATTTTGACTTAGTTCGCCATTTATGGCTTTTGTGTCTTCATAACAACTGTAGCTCTTTGTCTTATTGAACTCTGGGAAAAATTTTAGGTCATTCTGAGTTGTATAGACCAAGATAAGGTCAATTTACTAATGCTGCACAGATTGCACCTTTAGTGCAAAATTTGATCAATTTTAGGTCACTTTTAGTTCTAGCAGTTTTTGTACCTGAAATTGTGCAAGATATTTGACATAGTTATGGTCATTTCTAGGCTTTGGTGTCTTCATAAGAATTCTAGCTCTTTGTCTTATTGCACTCTGGGAAAAATTTCAGGTCATTCTGAGTTTTACAGAACAAGATATGGTCAATTTACTAGAGCTGGACAAATTGCACCTTTAGTGCAAAATTTGATCAATTTTAGGTCACTTTTAGTTCTGGCAGTCTTGGTACTCGAACTTGTGCAAACTATTTGACTTGGTTCTGGTTATTTCTAGGCTTTGGTGTCTTCATAGGAATTGTAACTCTATGTCTTATTGCACTCTCGGCAAAATTTCAAGTCATTCTGAGTTGTATAGACCAAGATATGGTCAATTTACTAAAGCTGGACAGATTGCACCTTTAGTGCAAAATTTGGTCAATTTTAGGTCACTTTTAGTTGAGGCAGTTTTCATACCCATACTTGTGCAAGCTATTTGACTTAGTTCGGCCATTTCGGGCTTTGGTGTCTTCATAAGAATTGTAGCTCTATGTCTTATTGCACTCTGGAAAATTTCAAGTCATTCTGAGTTGTATAGACCAAGATATGGTCAATTTACTATAGCTTGACAGATTGCACCTTTAGTGAAAATTTTGGTCAATTTTAGGTCACTTTTAGTTCTAGCAGTTTGGTACCGAAATTGTGCAAGCTATTTGACTTAGTTCGGCCATTTTGGGCTTTGGTGTCTTCATAAGAATTGTAGCTCTATGTCTTATTGCACTCAGGCAAAATTTCAAGTCATTCGAGTTGTATAGAACATATGGTCAATTTACTAAATGTTGACAGATTGCACCTTTAGTGCAAAATTTGGTCAATTTTAGGTCACTTTTAGTTAAGGCAGTTTTGATACCCACACTTGTGCAAGCTTTTTGACTTGGTTCTGGCCATTTCTGGGCTTTGGTGTCTTCATAAGAAGTGTAGCTCTA